>NC_042991.1:38273101-38283101 GCF_901001165.1 Salmo trutta
GTCAGTAGAGAGGGGGTATCAGGAGTCAGCAGAGAGGGGTATCAGCAGAGGGGGTATACGGAGTCTAGAGAGGGGTATCAGTAGAGAGGGGGTATCAGGAGTCAGTAGAGAGGGGTATCAGGAGTCAGTAGAGAGGGGGTATCAGGAGTCAGCAGAGAGGGGGTATCAGGAGTCAGTAGAGAGGGGGTATCAGGAGTCAGTAGAGAGGGGGTATCAGGAGTCAGTAGAGAGGGGGTATCAGGAGTCAGCAGAGAGGGGTATCAGGAGTCAGCAGAGAGAGGGAGTCAGTAGAGAGGGGTATCAGGAGTCAGTAGAGAGGGGGTATCAGGAAACAGTAGAGAGGGGGTATCAGGAGTCAGTAGAGAGGGGGTATCAGTAGAGAGGGGTATCAGGAGTCAGTAGAGAGGGGGGGTCAGTAGAGAGGGGGTATCAGGAGTCAGTAGAGAGGGGTAGTCAGCAGAGAGGGGGTATCAGGAGTCAGTAGAGAGGGGGAGTCAGCAGAGAGGGGGTATCAGGAATCAGTAGAGAGGGGGGTTCAGTAGAGAGGGGGTATCAGGAGTCAGTAGAGAGGGGGTATCAGGAGTCAGTAGAGAGAGGGTATCAGGAGTCAGTAGAGAGGGGGGGTCAGTAGAGAGGGGGTATCAGGAGTCAGTAGAGAGGGGGGGTCAGTAGAGAAGGGGTGTCAGGAGTCAGTAGAGAGGGGGTATCAGGAGTCAGCAGAGAGGGGGTATCAGGAGTCAGTAGAGAGGGGGTATCAGGAGTCAGCAGAGAGGGGGAGTCAGTAGAGAGGGGGTATCAGGAGTCAGTAGAGAAGGGGAGTCAGTAGAGAGGGGGTATCAGGAGTCAGCAGAGAGGGGGTATCAGCAGAGAGGGGGTATCAGGAGTCAGTAGAGAGGGGGTATCAGTAGAGAGGGGGTATCAGGAGTCAGTAGAGAGGGGTATCAGGAGTCAGTAGAGAGGGGGTATCAGGAGTCAGCAGAGAGGGGGTATCAGGAGTCAGTAGAGAGGGGGTATCAGGAGTCAGTAGAGAGAGGGTATCAGGAGTCAGTAGAGAGGGGGGATCAGGAGTCAGCAGAGAGAGGGAGTCAGTAGAGAGGGGGTATCAGGAGTCAGTAGAGAGGGGGTATCAGGAAACAGTAGAGAGGGGGTATCAGGAGTCAGTAGAGAGGGGGTATCAGTAGAGAGGGGTATCAGGAGTCAGTAGAGAGGGGGTATCAGGAGTCAGTAGAGAGGGGGAGTCAGTAGAGAGGGGGTATCAGGAGTCTGCAGAGAGAGAGGGAGTCAGTAGAGAGGGGGTATCAGGAGTCAGTAGAGAGGGGGGTATCAGGAGTCAGTAGAGAGGGGGGAGTCAGCAGAGAGGGGGGTATCAGGAGTCAGTAGAGAGGGGGTATCAGGAGTCAGGTAGAGAAGGGGGGGTCAGTAGAGAGGGGGTATCAGGAGTCAGTAGAGAGGGGGTATCAGTAGAGAGGGGGTATCAGGAGTCAGTAGAGAGGGGGTATCAGTAGAGAGGGGGTATCAGGAGTAAGTAGAGAGAGGGTATCAGGAGTCAGTAGAGAGGGGGGGTCAGTAGAGAGGGGGTATCAGGAGTCAGTAGAGAGGGGGTATCAGGAGTCAGCAGAGAGGTTTTCTGGTACAGTAGCACTCAACTCAAAGGTATTACCAAGTATTTATCAAGAAATGATTTTATTTTTCAGAAGGAAATGGCACCGTATTAACCTATTAATTGCTTATTTATTTATTTGGGAGACATTCAACCATAAGGCACCGTTTGGTGCAATGTAGAGATCTCTCACCTGCCAACTAGTGGTATTGGAAGTCTTTCTACAGGCAGACAAGGTCAAGATCAAACTGCAAGGTGACTATATTAAACTCACATTTTAATAGCATAATGAAATGCAGTAACCTTTGGCGGCAGTAGTCATACAGTCATGAGGGAGGATCAAAGAAGTCCTGGACTCTGTCCATGCTGAGTGTCAAATGGCACCTTATTCCCTACATACAGTAGTGCACATGTTCCAAATGGCATCCTATTCCCTACATACAGTAGTGTACATGTTCCAAATGGCACCCTATTCCCTACATATAGTAGTGCACATGTTCCAAATGGCACCCTATTCCCTACATACAGTAGTGCACATGTTCCAAATGGCACCCTATTCCCTACATATAGTAGTGCACATGTTCCAAATGGCACCCTATTCCCTACATACAGTAGTGCACATGTTCCAAATGGCACCCTATTCCCTACATATAGTAGTGCACATGTTCCAAATGGCATCCTATTCCCTACATACAGTAGTGCACATGTTCAATGGCTCCTATCCCTACATACAGTAGGCATGTTCCAATGGCATCCTATTCCCTACATACAGTAGTGCACATGTTCCAAATGGCACCCTATTCCCTACATACAGTAGTGCACATGTTCCAAATGGCACCCTATTCCCTACATACAGTAGTGCACATGTTCCAAATGGCATCCTATTCCCTACATACAGTAGTGCACATGTTCCAAATGGCATCCTATTCCCTACATACAGTAGTGCACATGTTCCAAATGGCATCCTATTCCCTACATACAGTAGTGCACATGTTCCAAATGGCATCCTATTCCCTACATACAGTAGTGCACATGTTCCAAATGGCATCCTATTCCCTACATACAGTAGTGCACATGTTCCAAATGGCACCCTATTCTCCACATAATGCGCTACTTTTGAACATGGGACCAAGGACTATAGGCCCTGGTCAAAGATAATGCACTATATAGCAGAGAGAGAGAGAGAGAGAGAGAGAGAGAGAGAGAGAGAGAGAGAGATGAACCATGGTTGCCACCAAGTGGTGTGGAAAGCAGGGCCCAGATATCGGCTGTCACAACAGTTGTCTTTTTCAGTGACACTGAAGTCAATAACCTATCTAATAGGAGAGAATGAATAGTCTGAGAGATGGAACCTTTCATTAAATCAACCAGTCTGAGAGATGGAACCTTTCACTGAATCAACCAGTCTGGGAGATGGAACCTTTCATTGAATCAACCAGTCTGGGAGATGGAACCTTTCATTAAATCAACCAGTCTGAGAGATGGAACCTTTCATTGAATCAACCAGTCTGAGAGATGGAACCTTTCACTGAATCAACCAGTCTGAGAGATGGAACCTTTCATTAAATCAACCAGTCTGAGAGATGGAACCTTTCATTGAATCAACCAGTCTGAGAGATGGAACCTTTCATTGAATCAACCAGTCTGAGAGATGGAACCTTTCATTGAATCAACCAGTCTGAGAGATGGAACCTTTCACTGAATCAACCAGTCTGAGAGATGGAACCTTTCATTAAATCAACCAGTCTGAGAGATGGAACCTTTCATTAAATCAACCAGTCTGAGAGATGGAACCTTTCATTGAATCAACCAGTCTGAGAGATGGAACCTTTCATTGAATCAACCAGTCTGAGAGATGGAACCTTTCACTGAATCAACCAGTCTGAGAGATGGAACCTTTCACTGAATCAACCAGTCTGAGAGATGGAACCTTTCACTGAATCAACCCAGTCTGAGAGATGGAACCTTTCACTGAATCAACCAGTCTGGGAGATGGAACCTTTCACTGAATCAACCAGTCTGAGAGATGGAACCTTTCATTAAATCAACCAGTCTGAGAGATGGAACCTTTCATTAAATCAACCAGTCTGAGAGATGGAACCAGTGTCAACCAGTGTTTTAGACAGAATGGGGCATGTGGTGTTGTGAATGACATCACTGTGAGAGAGAGAAAGGAAGAGAGAGGGAGGATCATGATTTGAGAGAAAAAGGGGGGGGGGATAATGTTTCCGGCTGAAGTGTCATGTCCTCTGTCAGGAGTTGTCAGGGAAACCGCTGATGGCTACGATTGCTGGTTTCAGAGGTGAAGTAAGATCAGTCCATGTTGCTCGTCTCTCCGTCTCTCCGTCTCTCCATCCCTCCACTCTCTCAGTCCACTGATTATTGCCTGATAAGTGTTTCTCAAACTGATTGAATCACATTTCAGATGACAGATCAACTCCAACCATTCACCGCTGCCTCTAGCGTTCCCGGTTCATGGTGATGATGAAGGAGACAGATGACCATCATAGCAAAGACAGACAGTTTCTGAACAGGTATGTTGCAAAACAATAACTGATTAATTGTTGACATATGTTCTCTGATTTCTCGCTGGGGACTCTGGGGGATTATGAAATAAACAATAAATGTAGCTGTTTAGTTGACCGCAGCCTCTACCAGAGCGTAATGTTTACTGTTCATTTTTATTGTTTATTTCACTTTTGTTTATTATCTATTTCACTTGCTTTGGCAATGTAAACATATGTTTCCCATACAAACAAAGCCCCTTAAATTCTAATTATAAATTGTAATTGATTTGAAACCGAAAGCCAATCATTTTCCATGTGGAGTATTGTCATTACAACCGAATTATACAAAGAAATACAGTAAAAACAATTTCCCGAAATATCAATTCTCAAAGAAACATAGCAGCTTGGCAATGCAAGCACCATAAATGAGCTTAATCTGGATAATTTGTACTACTGAAGAGGGATCGAGGGTGAGGATGTTTTATCTTTTTGTTTGTGTGTAAGTACAGCCAATCAGCCAGCAGCTGCTGACAGCCAGAACTCCACTCATCCCTACTAACTGACAGCACTCCACTCATACCTACTAACTGACAGCACTACACTCATACCTACTAACTGACAGCACTCGACTCATACCTACTGACAGCACTCCACTCATACCTACTACACTCATCCCCACTAACTGACAGCACTCCACTCATCCCCACTAACTGACAGCACTCCACTCATACCTACTGACAGCACTCCACTCATACCTACTACACTCATACCTACTAACTGACAGCACTACACTCATCCCTACTAACTGACAGCACTCTACTCATACCTACTAACTGACAGCACTCCACTCATACCTACTAACTGACAGCACTCCACTCATCCCCACTAGCTGACAGCACTCCACTCATACCTACTATCTGACAGCACTCCACTCACACATTCAGGACAGTGCGTCTGCCTTAGCGTTCTGGGAACCTGGTCTGTAGGACAGAGTGAAAACAAAACGAGGTAAAGAACATGGCCCACCTTGCCTGGCGAGGGTTCAGTCTTCTAACCGCCCGGATGTACTCCAGATTGCGGTGGTCCATCCAGATGAGAAAAGGGTTTTTAGCCCCCTCAAGCCAATGTCTACACGCCTTCAGAGCCTTGACAACAGCCAACAGCTCCCGGTCCCCCACATCATAGTTTCGCTCCGCCAGGCTGAGCTTCTTCGAAAAGAAAGCACAGGGGCGGAGCTTTGGTGGCATGCCCGAGCGCTGAGAGAGCTCCATCAGTCTTCGAGGCCTTTGTTGATGAGATTTACCGAGACCTGCACGGGCAGTCTCCTATCCCAGCCTCGGACACGTCCACCTCCACTATGAACGCAAAAGAGGGATCTGGATGAGCCAGCATGGGAGCCGAGGTAAACAGAGCCTTCAGGTGACCAAAAGCCCTGTCCGCCTCAGCCGACCACTGCAGCCGCACCGGTCCCCCCTTCAGCAGTGAGGTAATGGGAGCTGCTACCTGACCAAAGCCCTGGTTAAACCTCCGGTAGTAGTTGGCAAACCCTAAGAACCGCTGCACCTCCTTTACCGTGGTGGGAGTCGGCCAATTACGCACGGCTGAAATGCGGTCACTCTCCATCTCCACCCCTGAAGTGGAAAAGCGGTACCCTAGGAAGGAGACGGACTGTTGAAAAAACAGTCTCTCAGCCTTGACGTACAGGTCATGCTCCAACAGTCTTCCAAGTACCCTGCGCACCAGGGACACATGCTCGGCGCGTGTAGCGGAGTATATCAGAATGTCATCAATATACACCACTACACCCTGCCCGTGCAGGTCCCGGAAAATCTCATCAACAAAGGCCTGAAAGACTGATGGAGCATTCATCAACCCGTACGGCATGACGAGGTACTCATAGTGCCCAGAGGTGGTACTAAATGCTGTCTTCCACTCGTCCCCCTCCCGGATACGCACCAGGTTGTAAGCGCTCCTGAGATCCAATTTTGTGAAGAAGCGAGCCCCGTGCATTGACTCGATCGCCCTGGTGATGAGAGGCAGCGGGTAGCTGTACCTCACAGTGATCTGATGGATACCTCGATAGTCAATACACGGGCGCAGACTCCCATCCTTCTTCCTCACAAAAAAGAAACTCGAGGAGGCAGGTGAAGTGGAGGGCCAAATGTATCCCTGCCCCAGGGATTCGGAGACATATGTTTCCATTGCCACCGTCTCCTCCTGTGACAGAGGATACACATGACTCCTGGGAAGTGCTGCGTCTACCTGGAGATTTATCGCACAATCCCCCCGTTGATGAGGTGGTAATTTAGTCGCCCTCTTCTTACAGAAGGTGAGAGCCAAATCGCCATATTCTGAGGGGATGCGCAGGGTGGAGACCTGGTCTGGACTTTCCACCATAGTCGCACAGATGGAAACCCCCACACACCTCCCTGAGCACTTTCGTGACCACCGCTTGAGAGCCCTCTGTTGCCACGAAATAGTGGGATCAGGACAGGCCAACCAGGGTAGGCCCAGCACCCCGGGAAATGCAGGAGAATCAATAAGGAAGAGACTGATTCTCTCCTTATGACCCTCCTGCGTAACCATGTCTAGTGGAGCGGTGGCCTCCCTAATCAGCCCTGACCCTAATGGTCGACTATCTAGGGCGTGCACAGGGAAAGGGCATATCTACAGGAACAATGGGGATCCCTAAACTATGGGCAAATGAACGGTCAATAAAATTCCCAGCTGCGCCTGAATCTACGAGCGCCTTATGCTGGGAATGAGGGGAAAACTCAGGAAATGAAATAAACACATACATGTGAGCAACAGGGGACTCTGGGTGAGCCTGGTGCTGACTCACCTAGGGTGACACGATAGTGCCCTGCCTGCTGCCTCGACTCCCTGAGGAAACCCCCAGCACCAACCAGCAGTGTGCCTCTGTGGCCACAGATGGTGCAGGGAATGGCCCCTCCTCCGGTCGCCCTAAGCGCAGCACCTCCCAGCTCCATGGGCGTCGGAGCGGAGGTGCTGGGGGATGGAACTGACAGGCCCCGATCCGGACGTCCGTGGGCAGTCAGCAGGTTGTCCAGCCAGATGGACATGTCCACCAGCTGGTCCAATGTGAGGGTGGTGTCTCGGCAGGCCAACTCCCGACGGACGTCCTCGCGCAGACTGCACCGGTAGTGATCGATCAGGGCCCTGTCGTTCCATCCCGCGCTGGCAGCCAGGGTCCGGAAGTCCACTGCAAAATCCTGCGCGCTCCACGTCCCCTGCCTTAGGTGGAACAGTCGTTCACCTGCCGCTCGACCCTCAGGCAGGTGGTCAAAAACTGCCCAAAAGCGGCGGGTGAACTCTGCGTAATGGTCCAACGCCGCGTCTCCTTCACTCCATATGGCGTTGGCCCACTCCAGGGCTTTGCCTGAGAGGCAGGAGACGAGAGCGGACACACTCTCACATCCCGAAGGAGCCAGGTGGACGGTCGCCAGGTAGAGCTCCAGCTGGAGTAGGGACCCCTGGCATCCGGCAGCCGTCCCATCATACTCCCTCGGGAGCACGAGCCGGATCCCGCTGGGACCGGGTGAAGGAGGGGTGGACAGTGGGACCTGCTGTAGTGGGGCAGGTGGAGGCACTGGACGACTTCCTCCTCTCTCTCAATGATCCATCGTCTGCAGCAAGCGATCCATGGCGGTGCCCAGACGTTGCAATATGGTCGCGTGCTGCTGGACGCGCTCCTCTATCTCTGAAGGGAGGGCGTCTGCTCCTGCTGACTCCATTCTTTCAGGTGAGTGATTCTGTCAGGAAGTCTGTGTGTAGCTGGTGTATGGGAGTCAGGTGCAGCACAGCAGATATGAGTAAATAACCGTATTTTACTCAACATATAATAAATGCAATACAAAAACAGAGCCCACAATAACAGACCTTCCTACACAGAAACAATCCCTCACCAACAGACATGGGGGAACAGAGGGTTAAATAATGAACAGGTAATTGGGGAATTGAAACCAGGTGTGTAAGACAAAGACAAAACAAATGGAAAATGAAAAGTGGATCGGTGATGGCTAGAAGGCCGGTGACGTCGACCGCCGAACGCCGCCCGAACAAGGAGAGGGACTGACTTCGGCGGGAGTCGTGACAAATCTGCAGCAATAAACATGAGTTAATCTTTAGAAATAAACACTACTTAATCTGGAGCAATAAGAATTAGTTAATCTGCAGCAATAAACATGAGTTAATCTGCCAAAATGAAGACAAAATGCTATACAGACATATAAGTATTATGATGTACTAGAAGAACAACTTCTATCCAGTTGTTGTCAGTAGCAGCCAAATGAGAAATCCTCTGCCTCTGGTAGTTCTGGCTTACTGCTAGACTGAGCAAAACATAAAGATCATTTGTTAAAAGTCATGTAATAATTAACTAGGCTATTAATCACCAAGACGTATTATCCATAATTGATTATAAATCATTCATATATACCTCCTCTCAGTCAGCAACACTCTCCTAATGGCTTCATGAAACATAGTCCCATCATCTGACTCCACACTGAAATACTGAATTAAAAGGAACAATTAGCTAATTGCCAATGTCAAGCTGGGTCTGGAGCTCTGACTGTCATATCCCATAATAAAAAAATTAAAAAATGATGTTAATTTGAAAGAGTTGGCTGACGTTTTCTGTTTATCTAGCTAAGTTAGCTACTTAGTTTATTAATGTGCCCAAATTCTAACTTCATTTATCTAGCCTCTAGTTTAGCATATTACTTTTGGCTTCATCTACAGTATTTGGGTAGGCTACTTGCAAGTTGATTCTACCACCGTCCACTCTTGCTTCCTCCTCTTGCTTCCTCCTCTTGCTTCCTGTTCTAGCTTCCTCCTCTTGCCTCCTCCGCTTGCTTCCCCCTCTTGCTTCCTCATCTTGCTTCCTCCTCTTGCTTCCACCTCTTGCTTCCTCAACTTACTTCCTCGTTTGTTTTTGAATTAGAATGGCAGTTACACTTTGAATTTACCAGAAGATTCTGTATAGAACCACTTTTTAATTCTAAGAATGGATGCTTTTATTAAACACATTATGTCCTCTTGCTTCTAGCTAGCATTTAGTTTGCAACAAGCACAGGTTTGTATGAAACCTTGCTGTTTGCCAATCAGACCTCGGCAACGGTGTTGCAAAATAGGAATTGGATCTTCCCCCTGCCATAGAGCGCTAACCATGTCAGACATCAGCTAGCCGTTTTTCTGACCAAGCGATCTCTTGGCCGCCACAATTTTTTTTTACTATGTTCAAAGAAAAATCCATTAAAAAAAATATGATTTCTTCCATTCTGTTTAGATACATGTCATAGAGGAGTATAATGACAAAATGCCTGCATTTACCATCAAGAGGAAGAGGAGGACATAAACCAGGTTGGCATCCCAAGATGTCACTGTATTCCCTACATAGTGCACTACTTTTTAACCAGAACCCTATGGGCCCTAGTCAACAGTAGTGCACAGTGTAGGGAAAAGGGTGTCATTTTGGATGTAGACAAAAATATCTCATTCCAGGAAGTGCCACATGGATAATTGTGAGTCAGGGAAAGTGAGAGTGTAGAAATGGACTCAACGGGACATACACTGCCTGGAGTCCTCAGCTCTGCTGTGTCAATCACTATACACAACCAATAAGCTTATCCTACTGTTACTGATGGGTCTCTGGGCATACTTAGTGTTATGTTCTGTTACTACACCGATCCTGATCTACACCGCTCATCACTTTTTGTAAAGTCACATACTGCAAATGCACTACTAGCTGGGTGATCAAACAGGCAAGCCAAGGTAAGTAAATGCTGCAGCATTTGCAGAAGCGAGGCAAGCCGAGGACATGCTGACAACAGTTCGAAACCAAAGTCTACACTGCAATTTTCTTCAACCTGTC
>NC_042991.1:38285601-38340714 GCF_901001165.1 Salmo trutta
ATTACCTGGTACTTCCTGTATATAGCCATATTATTACCTGGTACTTCCTGTATATAGCCATGTTATTACCTGGTACTTCCTGTATATAGCCATATTATTACCTGGTACTTCCTGTATATAGCCATATTATTACCTGGTACTTCCTGTATATAGCCATGTTATTACCTGGTACTTCCTGTATATAGCCATGTTATTACCTGGTACTTCCTGTATTTAGCCATGTTATTACCTGGTACTCCCTGTATTTAGCCATGTTATTACCTGGTACTTCCTGTATATAGCCATATTATTACCTGGTACTTCCTGTATATAGCCATATTATTACCTGGTACTCCCTGTATTTAGCCATGTTATTACCTGGTACTTCCTGTATATAGCCATATTATTACCTGGTACTTCCTGTATATAGCCATATTATTACCTGGTACTTCCTGTATATAGCCATGTTATTCTTACTCGTTATTGTTATTCACTGTGTATGTATTCCTCGTGTCACTATTTCTGTTTTATTAATACATTTTAATCTTTATCTTCTCTCTGCATTGTTGGAAAAGGACACGTATGTTAACATTTCACTGTTAGTCTACACCTGTTATGTGACAAATACATTTTCATTTTATTTGTTATTTTATTTTATTAGACATGTGGTCCAGTTTATGGATTTTTTTTGTTTTGTTTTGTTTTTCTTTAACCCTTATTTTACCAGGTAAGTTGACTGAGAACACATTGTCATTTATAGCAACGACTTGGGGAATAGTTACAGGGGAGAAGAGGGGGATGAATGAGCCAATTGTAAGCTGGGGATGATTAGGAATTCAGCCAGGACACCAGGGGTTAACACCCCTACTCTTACAATAAGGACCGTGGGATCTATAGAGACCACAGAGAGTCAGGACACCCGTTTATCGTCCCATCCGAAACACGGCACCCTACACAGGGCAATGTCCCCAATCCCTGCCCTGGGGCATTGGGATATTGTTTTAGACCAGAGGAAAGAGTGCCTTCGACTGCCCCCTTCCAACACCACTTCCAGCAGCATCTGGTCTCCCATCCAGGGACTGACCAGGACCAACCTTGCTTAGCTTCAGAAGCAAGTGGGATGTAGGGTGGTATGCTGCTGACGAGCACCAGATAAGCTGTAACAATAGGAGATAACCAGCAGAAAAGGCCTACTGTAGGTTTTGACTAATAATGGTACTGTATCCATTATTGTGAATCAACAAGGCATGA
Source organism: Salmo trutta (assembly GCF_901001165.1). Classification (NCBI taxonomy): domain Eukaryota; kingdom Metazoa; phylum Chordata; class Actinopteri; order Salmoniformes; family Salmonidae; genus Salmo; species Salmo trutta. The sequence continues at coordinate 38,286,832 of NC_042991.1, forward strand.
AACACACACAAACTGTACACACACAAGTGGCATGAAACAGACGCTCTACTCTACACTGCACTTCCTGGTCTGTTGTTTCATTGTTCAACACATTTCTGTACCTTTGACGTGAAGTCATTTAGAGTCATATTGATCTTCTTATGAGACATGGAACAGTAGCTTAGTGGTTTCTGAAATAGGACAAAAGTCATCAACACTCACTAAAGTATGATAAATTCCCGCTCAAAAATACAAGTTCTGCTTTTGAACACCGTTCTCTTCCAATGCATTGTGGGAATAACATGGTGGTCCTGCTTTCACTTTTATAGAGGACAAGGGTAAGAAACTATTTGGAAAGTAACAGACTTCCCAGATGACATGTCTGTTTAATAAATCTGATGACATGTCTGTTTAATAACCCTGATGACATGTCTGTTTAATAACTCCGATGACATGTCTGTTTAATAACCCTGAGGACATGTCTGTTTAATAACCCTGATGACATGTCTGTCTGTTTAATAACCCTGAGGACATGTCTGTTTGATTAATAACCCTGATGACATGTCTGTCTGTTTAATAACCCTGATGACAGGTCTGTTTAATAACCCTGATGACATGTCTGTTTAATAACCCTGATGACATGTCTGTTTAATAACCCTGATGACATGTCTGTCTGTTTAATAACCCTGAGGACATGTCTGCTTAATAACCCTGAGGACATGTCTGTTTAATAACCCTGATGACATGTCTGTTTAATAACCCTGATGACATGTCTGTCTGTTTAATAACCCTGATGACATGTCTGTTTAATAACCCTGATGACATGTCTGTTTAATAACCCTGATGACATGTCTGTCTGTTTAATAACCCTGGTGACATGTCTGTTTAATAACCCTGATGACATGTCTGTCTGTTTAATAACCCTGATGACATGTCTGTTTAATAACCCTGATGACATGTCTGTCTGTTTAATAACCCTGGTGACACGTCTGTCTGTTTAATAACCCTGATGACATGTCTGTTTAATAACCCTGATGACATGTCTGTTTAATAACCCTGAGGACATGTCTGTTTAATAACCCTGAGGACATGTCTGTCTGTCTGTTTAATAACCCTGATGACATGTCTGTCTGTCTGTTTAATAACCCTGAGGACATGTCTGTTTAATAACCCTGATGACATGTCTGTCTGTCTGTTTAATAACCCTGATGACATGTCTGTCTGTCTGTTTAATAACCCTGAGGACATGTCTGTTTAATAACCCTGATGACCTGTCTGTTTAATAACCCTGGTGACATGTCTGTTTAATAACCCTGAGGACATGTCTGTTTAATAACCCTGGTGACATGTCTGTTTAATAACCCTGATGACATGTCTGTCTGTTTAATAACCCCGATGACATGTCGTCTGTTTAATAACCCTGATGACATGTCTGTCTGTTTAATAACCCTGAGGACATGTCTGTTTAATAACCCTGATGACATGTCTGTTTAATAACCCTGATGACATGTCTGTTTAATAACCCTGAGGACATGTCTGTTTAATAACCCTGATGACATGTCTGTTTAATAACCCTGGTGACATGTCTGTTTAATAACCCTGATGACATGTCTGTCTGTTTAATAACCCTGATGACATGTCTGTCTGTCTGTTTAATAACCCTGAGGACATGTCTGTCTGTCTGTTTAATAACCCTGATGACATGTCTGTCTGTTTAATAACTCTGATGACATGTCTGTCTGTTTAATAACCCAGATGAAATGTCTGGTTAATAACCCTGATGACATGTCTGTCTGTTTAATAACCCTGAGGACATGTCTGTCTGTTTAATAACCCTGATGACATGTCTGTTTAATAACCCTGATGACATGTCTGTCTGTTTAATAACCCCGATGACATGTCTGTTTAATAACCCTTAGGACATGTCTGTTTAATAACCCCGATGACATGTCTGTTTAATAACCCTGAGGACATGTCTGTTTAATAACCCTGAGGACATGTCTGTCTGTTTAATAATCCTGATGACATGTCTGTTTAATAACCCTGATGACATGTCTGTTTAATAACCCTGAGGACATGTCTGTCTGTTTAATAACCCTGATGACATGTCTGTCTGTCTGTTTAATAACCCTGAGGACATGTCTGTCTGTCTGTTTAATAACCCTGAGGACATGTCTGTCTGTTTAATAACCCTGATGACATGTCTGTTTAATAACCCTGATGACATGTCTATCTGTTTAATAACCCTGATGACATGTCTGTCTGTCTGTTTAATAACCCTGATGACATGTCTGTCTGTTTAATAACCCTGAGGACATGTCTGTCTGTCTGTTTAATAACCCTGATGACATGTCTGTCTGTTTAATAACCCTGATGACATGTCTGTTTAATAACCCTGAGGACATGTCTGTCTGTTTAATAACCCTGATGACATGGCTGTCTGTTTAATAACCCTGATGACATGTCTGTTTAATAACCCCGATGACATGTCTGTTTAATTACCCCGATGACATGGCTGTCTGTTTAATAACCCTGAGGACATGTCTGTTTAATTACCCTGAGGACATGTCTGTTTAATAACCCTGAGGACATGTCTGTTTAATAACCCTGATGACATGTCTGTCTGTCTGTTTAATAACCCTGATGACATGTCTGTCTGTTTAATAACCCTGAGGACATGTCTGTTTAATATCCCTGATGACATGTCTATCTGTTTAATAACCCTGATGACATGTCTGTCTGTCTGTTTAATAACCCTGATGACATGTCTGTCTGTCTGTTTAATAGCCCTGAGGACATGTCTGTCTGTCTGTTTAATAACCCTGATGACATGTCTGTCTGTTTAATAACCCTGAGGACATGTCTCTCTGTTTAATAACCCTGAGGACATGTCTGTTTAATAACCCTGGTGACATGTCTGTCTGTCTGTTTAATAACACTGAGGACATGTCTGTCTGTCTGTTTAATAACCCTGATGACATGTCTGTCTGTTTAATAACCCTGAGGACATGTCTGTTTAATAACCCTGGTGACATGTCTGTCTGTCTGTTTAATAACCCTGAGGACATGTCTGTTTAATAACCCTGAGGACATGTCTGTTTAATAACACTGATGACATGTCTGTCTGTTTAATAACCCTGATGACATGTCTGTCTGTCTGTTTAATAACCCTGAGGACATGTCTGTTTAATAACCCTGATGACATGTCTGTTTAATAACCCTGATGACATGTCTGTTTAATAACCCTGATGACATGTCTGTTTAATAACCCTGAGGACATGTCTGTCTGTTTAATAACCCTGATGACATGTCTGTCTGTCTGTTTAATAACCCTGAGGACATGTCTGTCTGTTTAATAACCCTGATAACATGTCTGTTTAATAACCCTGAGGACATGTCTGTCTGTTTAATAACCCTGATGACATGGCTGTCTGTTTAATAACCCTGATGACATGTCTGTTTAATAACCCCGATGACATGTCTGTTTAATTACCCCGATGACATGGCTGTCTGTTTAATAACCCTGAGGACATGTCTGTTTAATTACCCTGAGGACATGTCTGTTTAATAACCCTGAGGACATGTCTGTTTAATAACCCTGATTACATGTCTGTCTGTCTGTTTAATAACCCTGATGACATGTCTGTCTGTTTAATAACCCTGAGGACATGTCTGTTTAATATCCCTGATGACATGTCTATCTGTTTAATAACCCTGATGACATGTCTGTCTGTCTGTTTAATAACCCTGATGACATGTCTGTCTGTCTGTTTAATAGCCCTGAGGACATGTCTGTCTGTCTGTTTAATAACCCTGATGACATGTCTGTCTGTTTAATAACCCTGAGGACATGTCTCTCTGTTTAATAACCCTGAGGACATGTCTGTTTAATAACCCTGGTGACATGTCTGTCTGTCTGTTTAATAACACTGAGGACATGTCTGTCTGTCTGTTTAATAACCCTGATGACATGTCTGTCTGTTTAATAACCCTGAGGACATGTCTGTTTAATAACCCTGGTGACATGTCTGTCTGTCTGTTTAATAACCCTGAGGACATGTCTGTTTAATAACCCTGAGGACATGTCTGTTTAATAACCCTGATGACATGTCTGTCTGTTTAATAACCCTGATGACATGTCTGTCTGTCTGTTTAATAACCCTGAGGACATGTCTGTTTAATAACCCTGATGACATGTCTGTTTAATAACCCTGATGACATGTCTGTCTGTTTAATTACCCTGATGACATGTCTGTCTGTTTAATAACCCTGATGACATGTCTGTTTAATAACCCTGAGGACATGTCTGTCTGTTTAATAACCCTGATGACATGGCTGTCTGTTTAATAACCCTGATGACATGTCTGTTTAATAACCCCGATGACATGTCTGTTTAATAACCCCGATGACATGGCTGTCTGTTTAATAACCCTGAGGACATGTCTGTTTAATAACCCTGAGGACATGTCTGTTTAATAACCCTGAGGACATGTCTGTTTAATAACCCTGATGACATGTCTGTCTGTCTGTTTAATAACCCTGATGACATGTCTGTCTGTTTAATAACCCTGAGGACATGTCTGTTTAATAACCTTGATGACATGTCTGTCTGTTTAATAACCCTGATGACATGTCTGTTTAATAACCCTGATGACATGTCTGTCTGTTTAATAACCCTGAGGACATGTCTGTTTAATAACCCTGATGACATGTCTGTCTGTTTAATAACCCTGGTGACATGTCTGTCTGTTTAATAACCCTGATACACTGACCTTGCCACTGTACTCATGGTCTGATTGTGTTGCTCAATAGTAATGTTTCTCTATCTGTGTCCAGTACAGAGTGGTTTAAACTATCTGTCAATCTACTGTGTGTTCACCATACTGATTTAACAGTCATCACTCTTCACACCTCTGTTAAGAGAATATAGTGGCTGTCATTAACTAAGGAACAGCAATAATGAACTCATCTCAAAGCTCGCATTCCAAAAGGCACCCTATTCCCTATATAGTGCACTGCTTTTGATGAGGGCTCTGGTAGAAAGTGGTGCACTATATAGGGAATAGGGTGCCATTTGGGAGGCATGTAAAAAGGCTCTTAAGGCAAACGACACCGTTAAGGCACTGAGCAGCGACGCCAGACATGATACTGTCAGAATGTCACTGTTGAGGCACTGCCATGCAATTCATCCAGTAATCCTCCGGGAATTAGATAATAATTCTGTGTGTGTGTGTGTGTGTGTGTGTGTGTGTGTGTGTGTGTGTGTGTGTGTGTGTGTGTGTGTGTGTGTGTGTGTGTGTGTGTGTGTGTGTGTGTGTGTGTGTGAGAGAGAGAGAGAGAATAACACAGCAATGACTATGTATGCTAATACCCACAAGCCTAAGTACTTTATACTTTTGCGTGTCATTGCTGCTTTAATTCAGATTGTATATTTTTTTACATTATATGCTACAATTACTCCTAAGAATTGAAGGGAAACTCTGTAGGTGAACATTGTGTTCTGATGAGGCTCTCTCGAGTGGGTCCATAGAGTCTGACACCTGAACAGATGTCTCTCTACACACCTGAGAAGCCCAGCTCTCTCCATCTCTCTCTCTCTCTCTTTCGCTCTCTCTCTTCTCTTCTCTCTCTTAGCTCAGCTCTCTCTCCCTCTTTCTCTCACTCTGTCTTTCTCAGCTCCATCCATCTCCAGGCTGCTTTCCTCTCCTTGAAGACCAGGAACAGATGTGTTTGTCAGACACAGGTATTCAGTCACAATCTGTATCGTTCTTTCTCTCTCTTTCTCCCTCTTTCTTTCTCTCTCTCTCTCTCTCTCTTTCTCTCTCTGTCTCTCTGTCTCTTTCTCTCTCTCTTTCTCTCTCTCTCTCTCTCTGTCTCTCTGTCTCTTTCTCTCTCTCTTTCTCTCTCTCTTTCTCTCTCTCTCTTTCTCTCTCTCTCTTTCTCTCTTTCACTCTCTTTTCTCTCACTTAGACTCACACACAATAACTTCTCTGCCTTTTTTCTGCTTCTGACATTATCTGATATTACACATGGCTCACGCAAAAAAAAACATTTTGTTTGTGATAATTGAGCGAACAATGAAACAGAAGGTGCCTTCTTCCACAGAAGGAAAAACAATGTTTTTGTATATTGTTCTTCAAGATACCACCGATTCATTGTTAATTTTCTTGGACTCACATTAAATAAATACAGAGAAATCTATTTGCACTTCTTAAGTGGTTTTACTGTCCTTTTAGAAATGTTTCCCTGTAATACATGCCTTGACAATGTCTCCCTGTTTCTCTCTCTCTCTCTCTCTCTCTCTCTCTCTCTCTCTCTCTCTCTCTCTCTCTCTCTCTCTCTCTCTAGTTTGTGATTGTGATGACTGAGTATTGGTAACAATGCATTAGTAACCATATATTAGACACGATTGTCAAAGAGTTTACAAGTCTTGAAACGGCTTATTAAAAGATTACGGTGTGTTTTCATTACTATCTCTAGTTGGCTGCAAGTTTTTCAAAGAATCATATGAAATCATATTGTCTCAAAAACAATGGGTTATGTGATTGGGAGGGCTTCTTGAATTTTCCCAGAATGCATTGAAGATTCCTAGTCTGAAAAGCTTATTTTGTAGCATTATCTAATTAATTATTTAGGAGAATTATCTAATTAATTGTTTTGGGGCATTATCTAATTAATTATTTTGGAGAATTATCTAATACTTTATTTTTTGGAGCATTATCTAATACATTTTTGGGCATTATCTATTGAATTATTTTGGGCATTATCTAATGAATTATTTTGGGCATTATCTAATTAATTATTTTGGGCATTATCTAATGAATTATTGGAGCATTATCTATGAATTCTTGGAGCATTATTGAATTAATTGTTGGAACATTATCTAATGAATTATTGGGGCATTATCTAATGAATTCTTGGAGCATTATCTAGTGAATTATTGGGGCATTATCTAATGAATTCTTGGAGCATTATCTAATGAATTCTTGGAGCATTATTGAATGAATTATTGGAACATTATCTAATGAATTCTTTTAGCATTATCTAATGAATTCTTTTGGCATTATCTAATGAATTCTTGGAGCATTATCTAATTAAATATTGGGGCATTGTCTAATGAATTCTTGGAGCATTATCTAATGAATTATTTTGGCATTGTCTAATGAATTCTTGGAGCATTATCTAATTAAATATTGGGGCATTGTCTAATGAATTCTTGGAGCATTATCTAATGAATTATTTTCAGAGCATTATCTATTGAATTATTTTGGAGCTTTATATAATTAATTTCTAATGTCTTCAAATGTCACACCACTGCATGGTGATCCACTTTAGAAAACAAGGAAAGGATGAGGGGATTTCAGGGGGTGCTAGACAGGTGAACTGAGATTATGATGTACTTGCTCTCTCTCTGACTCACGCATACACACACACACACACGCACACAAACACAAACAAACAAACAAACAAACACACGTAACTGTATGTGTAACTAATACATGTATATCTGTCTCAGAGATGCTTGTCTCTGTCCACCAGACTGCAGATCCTGATGATCCATAGTTAACACTGATGTTGTGGGACGTTGTTTGTGTACAGTTTGTGTGTTGTTGTTGTTCTGTGAGAGCTTCCTAACTTCATTTCCTTAAAACGAAAGTGTCTGTTCCGAGAAACTTCATGAATACTAATACTCCCAACTCGTACAGATTCCTCGCGGCAGTAAGCCTCCACTAATGCCCATTTCTGGAACAGTCTCAGTCTCTGATAGAATTAGCATGTTGTGCGTTTAGAGGGATTAAAACTAAACAGAGAAACATTAAAAGTGCAGAAGCTGCGTTCATGGGGAACCATCGACTCTGAACAACGTTAAAAAGGCTGATATTAATGGAGACCAGGGGTGGGGGGGGGGGAGGAAACCAGGGTGTTAGGGTCCATCTATTGGCTATTTCCTCTGTATTAAAGAAGATGACATCAATCTGCCAGGCGGGATGGTTTGATTATGGAAATAAGATTCAGCTCTTTAGGTAAAACATGACTTTTAACGACCCTCCCTTTTCCTCTCTTACAGTCTTAGTCAGCGTAGAGGTCAGCAGTTTTCAGATGACGTTTTTTTTCTCTCTCTCTCTCTCTCTCTCTCTCTCTCTCTCTCTCTCTCTCTCTCTCTCTCTCTCTCTCTCTCTCCCCATCGTAATAAAAAGAGAATCAGGACTTTTCAAATTACTTCCATCAGGATGTAATGGACACTATTGATCCTGGAATCTCCATTAAAATGTTTTACAGAGAGGAACACAGACACTGTTATCTATAATGAGAGACAGTATGGGGTCCACTGGTATCTCTAATGAGAGACAGTATGGGGTCCACTGGTATCTCTAATGAGAGACAGTATGGGGTCCACTGGTATCTATAATGAGAGACAGTATGGGGTCCACTGGTATCTATAATGAGAGACAGTATGGGGTCCACTAGTATCTATAATGAGAGACAGTATGGGGTCCACTGGTATCTCTAATGAGAGACAGTATGGGGTCCACTGGTATCTCTAATCAGAGACAGTATGGGGTCCACTGGTATCTCTAATGAGAGACAGTATGGGGTCCACTGGTATCTATAATGAGAGACAGTATGGGGTCCACTAGTATCTATAATGAGAGACAGTATGGGGTCCACTAGTATCTATAATCAGAGACAGTATGGGGTCCACTGGTATCTATAATGAGAGACAGTATGGGGTCCACCAGTATCTATAATCAGAGACAGTATGGGGTCCACTGGTATCTATAATGAGAGACTGTATGGGGTCCACCAGTATCTATAATCAGAGACAGTATGGGGTCCACTGGTATCTCTAATGAGAGACAGTATGGGGTCCACTGGTTTCTATAATACTCAGACTGCTAGACATGTCACGGTAGATGGCAATGTTTCACCTCTTCCAATCCAATGGGATCACGTCACGTCTTTCCTGATTGGTGGAATTGTGATGTTGCAGACTTACTGTGACCCACGTATGGCCCTCTATCAGTAATCAATGGCCCGCTATCAGTAGTCAATGGCCCACTATCAGTAATCAATGGCCCGCTATTAGTAATCAATGGCCCACTATCAGTAATCAATGGCCCACTATCAGTAATCAATGGCCCACTATCAGTAATCAATGGCCCGCTATCAGTAATCAATGGCCCGCTATCAGTAATCAATAATGGCCCGCTATCAGTAATCAATGGCCTGCTATCAGTAATCAATGGCCCACTATCAGTAATCAATGGCCCACTATCAGTAATCAATGGCCCGCTATCAGTAGTCAATGGCCCACTATCAGTAATCAATGGCCCGCTATCAGTAATCAATGGCCCGCTATCAGTAGTCAATGGCCCGCTAGTCGTTTTGCTCATCGGCGTTAGAGTGGCATGTCCCATGTTGGTCGATTAAATGTTGTTTTTCTGTTTGTGGCTTCAGCTGCCGACATCTTGACATCTGCTTGCCTACAAGTCACGAATTTTGCTAATCACCTAGATCCTTTGTCAGAGCTCTGTATTGATGTGGGAAAGATGTGTGAGGATATACTAAAGCCTACAGTTACAGCGATGATATGACCCCAAGACAATCAGGCACTGAACACATCAGCAACTATTGACACTCATCCAATCCCCAATTCTCATGGACATCATATTCCATTCGATTATCTACTATGGCAACTTCAACCCAATGGAAACCATCTCCCTCCATTGTCATCTGCCCGGGTGGAAACAATCGCGTCAGGGTAGCTGGTCTTCAAATCAAATCAAATGTATTTATATAGCCCTTCGTACATCAGCTGATATCTCAAAGTGCTGTACAGAAACCCAGCCTAAAACCCCAAACAGCAAGCAATGCATGTGAAAGAAGCACGGTGTCTAGGAAAAACTCCTTAGGAAAAACTCCCTAGAAAGGCCAAAAACCTAGGAAGAAACCTAGAGAGGAACCAGGCTATGAGGGGTGGCCAGTCCTCTTCTGGCTGTGCCGGGTGGATATTATAACAGAACATGGTCAAGATGTTAAAATGTTCATAAATGACCAGCATGGTCAATTGTCTCTGGCCCCCTCCCAGTTAGGGGGAGTGATGAGCTCTACAGCAGAGTCTCACAACTCAATCGCTGGATGAAAACTGTTTTCTGCCCCTCCCAAAAGATAGAATTTGTAGATAACTGGCCCTCTTTCTGGGATTCACCCACAAACAGGACCAAGCCTGGCCTGCTGAGGAGTGACGGACTCCATCCTAGCTGGAGGGGTGCTCTCATCTTATCTACGAACATAGACAGGGCTCTAACTCCTCTAGCTCCACAATGAAATAGGGTGCAGGCCAGGCAACAGGCTGTTAGCCAGCCTGCCAGCTTAGTGGAGTCTGCCACTAGCACAGTTAGCGTAGTCAGCTCAGCTTTCCCCATTGAGACCGTGTCTGTGCCTCGATCTAGGTTGGGCAAAATTAAAAATGGCGGTGTTCGCTTCAGTAATCTTACTAGTATAAAGACCTCCTCCATTCCTGCCATTATTGAAAGAGATTGTGATACTTCACATCTCAAAATTGGGTTACTTAATGTTAGATCCCTCACTTCCAAGGCAGTTATAGTCAATGAACTAATCACTGATCATAATCTTGATGTGATTGGCCTGACTGAAACATGGCTTAAGCCTGATGAATTTACTGTGTTAAATGAGGCCTCACCCCCTGGTTACACTAGTGACCATACCCCCCGTGCATCCGGCAAAGGCGGAGGTGTTGCTAACATTTACGATAGCAAATTTCAATTTACAAAAAAAAAAACAATGACGTTTTCGTCTTTTGAGCTTCTAGTCATGAAATCTATGCAGCCTACTCAATCACTTTTTATAGCTACTGTTTACAGGCCTCCTGGGCCATATGCAGTGTTCCTTACTGAGTTCCCTGAATTCCTATCGGATCTTGTAGTCATAGCAGATAATATTCTAATTTTTGGTGACTTTAACATTCACATGGAAAAGTCCACAGACCCACTCCAAAAGGCTTTCGGAGCCATCATCGACTCAGTGGGTTTTGTCCAACATGTCTCTGGACCTACTCACTGCCACAGTCATACTCTGGACCTAGTTTTGTCCCATGGAATACATTTTGTGGATCTTAATGTTTTTCCTCATAATCCTGGATTATCGGACCACCATTTTATTGCGTTTACAATTGCAACAAATAATCTGCTCAGACCCCAACCAAGGAAGATTAAAAGTCGTGCTATAAATTCTCAGACAACCCAAAGATTCCTTGATGCCCTTCCAGACTCCCTCTGCCTACCCAAGGACGTCAGAGGACAAGAATCAGTTAACCACCTAACCGAGGAACTCAATTTAACCTTGCGCAATACCCTAGATGCAGTTGCACCCCTAAAAATTAAAAACATCTGTCATAAGAAACTAGCTCCCTGGTATACAGAAAATACACGAGCTCTGAAGCAAGCTTCCAGAAAATTGGAACGGAAATGGCGCCACACTAAACTGGAAGTCTTCCGACTAGCTTGGAAAGACAGTACCGTGCAGTATCGAAGAGCCCTCACTGCTGCACGATCATCCTATTTTTCCAACTTAATTGAGGAAAATAAGAACAATCCGAAATTTCTTTTTGACACTGTCGCAAAGTTAACTAAAAAGCAGCATTCGCAAATGGAGGATGGCTTTCACTTCAGCAGTAATAAATTTATGAACTTCTTTGAGAAAAAGATCATGATCATTAGAAAGCAAATTACGGACTCCTCTTTAAATCTGGGTATTCCTCCAGGGCTCCATTGTCCTGAGTCTGCACAACTCTGCCAGGACCTAGGATCAAGGGAAATACTAAAGTGTTTTAGTACTATATCTCTTGACATAATGATGAAAATAATCATGGCCTCCAAACCCTCAAGCTGCATACTGGACCCTATTCCAACTAAACTACTGAAAGAGCTGCTTCCTGTGCTTGGCCCTCCTATGTTGAACATAATAAACGGCTCTCTATCCACCGGATGTGTACCAAGCTCACTAAAAGTGGCAGTAATAAAGCCTCTCTTGAAAAAGCCGAATCTTGACCCAGAAATTATAAAAAACTATCGGCCTATATCGAATCTTCCATTCCTCTCAAAAATTTTAGAAAAAGTTGACAACTACTATGATTATTATTATTTGACCATGCTGGTCATTTACGAACATTTTAACATCTTGACCATGTTCTGTTATAATATCCACCCGGCACAGCCAGAAGAGGACTGGCCACCCCTCATAGCTTGGTTCCTCTCTAGGTTTCTTCCTAGGTTTTTGGCCTTTCTCAGGAGTTTTTCCTAGGGAGTTTTTCCCAGCCACCGTGCTTCTTTCACATGCATTGCTTGCTGTTTGGGGTTTTAGGCTGGGTTTCTGTACAGCACTTTGAGATTTCAGCTGATGTACGAAGGGCTATATAAATAAATTTGATTTGATTTGATTTGAAATAATAATAATCATAGTAGTTGTCGAGGGTGCAACAAGCACGTCCGGTGAACAGGTCAGGGTTCCATAGCCACAGGCAGAACAGTTGAAACTGGAGCAGCAGCATGGCCAGGTGGACTGGGGACAGCAAGGAGTCATCATGCCAGGTAGTCCTGAGGCATGTCCTAGGGCTCAGGTCCTCCGAGAGAAAGAAAGAAAGAAAGAGAGAATTAGAGAGAGCATATTTAAATTCACACAGGACACCGGATAAGACAAGAGAAATACTCCAGATGTAACAGACTGACCCTAGCCCCCCGACACATAAACTACTGCAGCATAAATACTGGAGGCTGAGACAGGAGGGATCAGAAGACACTGTGGCCCCATCCGATGATACCCCCGGACAGGGCCAAACAGGCAGGATATAACCCCACCCACTTTGCCAAAGCACAGCCCCCACACCACTAGAGGGATGTCTCCAACCACCAACTTACCGTCCTAAGACAAGGCCGAGTATAGCCCACAGAGATCTCCGCCACGGCACAACCCAAGGGGGGGCACCAATCCAGACAGGAAGACCACGTTAGTGACTCAACCCACTCAAGTGACGCACCCCTCCCATGGACGGCATGGAAGAACACCAGTAAGCCAGTGACTCAGCCCCTGTAATAGGGTTAGAGGCAGAGAATCCCAGTGGAGAGAGGGGAACCGGCAAGGCAGAGACAGCAAGGGCGGTTCGTTGCTCCAGCCTTTCCGTTCACCTTCACACTCCTGGGCCAGACTATACTTAATCATAGGACCTACTGAAGAGATAAGTCTTCAGTAAAGACTTAAAGGTTGAGACTGAGTCTGCGTCTCTCACATGGGTAGGCAGACCATTCCATAAAAATGGAGCTCTATAGGAGAAAGCCCTGCCTCCAGCAGTTTGCTTAGAAATTCTAGGAACAATTAGGAGGCCCGCGTCTTGTGACCGTAGCGTACGTGTAGGTATGTACGGCAGGACCAAATTAGAAAGATAAGTTGGAGCAAGCCCATGTAATGCTTTGTAGGTTAGCAGTAAAACCTTGAAATCAGCCCTTGCCTTAACAGGAAGCCAGTGTAGGGAGGCTAGCACTGGAGTAATATGATCAAATTTTTTGGTTCTAGTCAGGATTCTAGCAGCCGTATTTAACACTAACTGAAGTTTGTTTAGTGCTTTATCCGGGTAGCCGGAAAGTAGAGCATTGCAGTAGTCCAGCCTAGAAGTAACAAAAGCATGGATTAATTTTTCTGCATCATTTTTGGACAGAAAGTTTCTGATTTTGCAATGTTACGTAGATGGAAAAAAGCTGTCCTTGAAACAGTCTTGATATGTTCTTCAAAAGAGAGATCAAGGGGTCCAGAGTAACGCCGAGGTCCTTCACAGTTTTATTTGAGACGACTGTACAACCATCCAGATTAATTGTCAGATTCAACAGAAGATCTCTTTGTTTCTTGGGACCTAGAACCAGCATCTCTGTTTTGTCCGAGTTTAAAAGTAGAAAGTTTGCAGCCATCCACTTCTTTATGTCTGAAACACAGGCTTCTAGCGAGGGGAGTTTTGGGGCTTCACCATGTTTCATTGAAATGTACAGCTGTGTGTCGTCTTCCATTGTCATCTGTCCTGGTAGAAACAATCGTGTCAGGGTAGCTGGTCTTCCATTGTCACCTGCCTGGGTGGAAACAATCGCGTCAGGGTAGCTGGACAGACAGACAGGTCTTTGGCAGGGGGTCCGATGGCAGGGTAGCTGTCAGGGTAGCTGGAAAGACAGATGGATCTCTGGCAGGATGTTGGACGGCAGGGCACCACTTTGTTCTAATGAAACGAAGAAGTAGACGGCCCGTTAGCTATGGGCCCTGATGGATGAGGAGGACAGAGCCTCCTCCTCCTGTGTTTTTTGTGTGTGCATGTCTCCTTCCATGGCTCCTTCCGCAGGACCACGAGTGTCCGCCGGTCCTCCTGTTGCGTGTCACTGCCAGAAGACGTCTGGTGGAGCTGTAATTGACCCCTGACCCGGGTAAATCCCAATTTAGGCAGCACCTCTGGTCGGCCTGGCAACAGGGAACAATATCCATGATTTGCGGATGGATTTGGGAGCAAGCGACGAGCAGATCAGGAGATGTCTATCTGAGTTCAGGCACTACATTCTAAATCGCACCCTATCTAATACGTCACTAGTGCACTACTTTTGACCGGAGCCCTTTGGTAGTAGTGCACTATAAAGGGAATAGGGTGCCATTTGGGATAATGCCTAGGGCTGTTTTTTTTCTCAGATTGTCTCATAGACCAAAGCTGGGCTTGATTGATAAGAAACAGGAACGTATTGTGTCTATCTGCACAAAAGACTGAAGTGGACAACGTTGACAAAGCAGAACATAAGCCTAGATGTTATCACAGACAGCTGTCCATGCCTCCTCTTATCTCTTATCCCTCTCTTTTAGCTGTTGGTTCCTATTCATTTAAGAAGTGAGGAAATTGGATATTCATTTAGAAGTGAGGAGATCTCCCATGACAGTATCAGCGTCTGATGAGTTAGGTTTGTTTGAAACCAGCCGTGGTGCTGGTTGCTTAAAGACACAGGCTCAGGGAGGGGACCTTTGAAACTGGAGCGAGACGGAAATAAAAACGCTTTTGAGCGTAACTGCACAGATACGATATGAGCCGTAGAACAACTGTGAGTAATCAACGTTCTGAAACACTTCTCCCCTGTGTCTTCCTCATGGTACTGATTCCATTATCATCTACCATCCATGGAATTCCCCCAGGACTGGGGTGGGTGGGTGGGTGGGTGCGTGTGTGTATGCGTGTGTGCGTGCGTGCAAGTCTGACTTACATATAAAATAGGCCTACAAGTTCAGGTTTGTGTGGGAACACAGCCTCCTTAGTTCACCACAACCCCAAACCATCCTCCTTAGTTCACCACAACCCCAAACTATCCTCCTTAGTTCACCACAAACCCCAAACCATCCTCCTTAGTTCACCACAACCCCAAACCATCCTCCTTAGTTCACCACAAACCCAAACCATCCTCCTTAGTTCACCACAAACCCCAAACCATCCTCCTTAGTTCACCACAACCCCAAACTATCCTCCTTAGTTCACGACAACCCCAAACCATCCTCCTTAGTTCACCACAACCCCAAACCATCCTCCTTAGTTCACCACAGCCTTAAACCATCCTCCTTAGTTCACCACAGCCTTAAACCATCCTACTTATGTCTTCCATAACTCAGCCTGCCATACTAGGCTTGCACTTCACTGGTTGTTGTCTTTCTCCTGCACACTGACAGACTGAGCCAGAGCATGACGTTACCCCCTTCCTCCTCCTCCCCCTTCCTCCCTGGCCACCCCGTTCCTCTCCCCCTGCCAAAGCCTACTCAAAAATCAGTAGAGAAATGCATATTATTTGCTATCAAACTTCCCCAGCTGTTTGGAGAAAAGCTCTGATGAGTAATGACCAACAGAAATAAACTGTCATGCTCAAAGCATCATTCAGACACGTGTCTGTTGGCAAACACACACGTGAAAACACAGCGTGAGCTTCGAAAGTAACAAGAGCCTTGAAATAAATAAAAAAAGCCTTGAGACTTATCTGTTGCAGAGAGACTTTCAGCTAAAGGCCATATGTTCAAAGTCATAAAGGCCAAACGGAGAAAAAAAACGAAGGTTCCAGAGCTCTACGACTAGATTCACTTTAACACAACTAGGAGGGTGACGGGACTGTACTTGTAATGTCTATATAATACTGTCATGACTAGCCTGGTTGCCAGTCTACATAATATTGTAATGACTAGCCTGGTTGTCAGTCTACATAATACTGTCATGACTAGCCTGGTTGCCAGTATGCATAATATTGTAATGACTAGCCTGGTTGCCAGTCTACATAATACTGTCATGACTAGCCTGGTTGCCAGTCTACATAATATTGTAATGACTAGCCTGGTTGTCAGTCTACATAATATTGTAATGACTAGCCTGGTTGTCAGTCTACATAATATTGTAATGACTAGCCTGGTTGCCAGTCTGCATAATATTGTAATGACTAGCCTGGTTGCCAGTCTACATAATATTGTAATGACTAGCCTGGTTGCCAGTCTACATAATATTGTAATGACTAGCCTGGTTGTCAGTCTACATAATATTGTAATGACTAGCCTGGTTGCCAGTCTACATAATATTGTCATGACTAGCCTGGTTGCCAGTCTACATAATATTGTCATGACTAGCCTGGTTGCCAGTCTACATAATATTGTAATGACTAGCCTGGTTGCCAGTCTACATAATATTGTAATGACTAGCCTGGTTGCCAGTCTACATAATATTGTCATGACTAGCCTGGTTGCCAGTCTACATAATACTGTCATGACTAGCCTGGTTGCCAGTCTACATAATATTGTAATGACTAGCCTGGTTGTCAGTCTACATAATACTGTCATGACTAGCCTGGTTGCCAGTCTGTTTAACTTACATTCCACTCGTTGTACTCCATGTCATGTGCCTTTGGCTAAACAGACTGGTACCCAGACTAGCCCATAACCAAATATGGGACTAAAAATACTTCAATCCTATGGTGCATTCCACCGTCTGTCACCTATCCATTAATCATCGATGTGTGTAGATACAGGTTGTTTTGTTGCCAAGTCCTTAGAGACGTCTGAATTATTATGAATATTAAATATATCTACATTAAATATCTGTGAAAATATATCTACACTAAATATCTGTGAAAATATATCTATACTAAATATCTGTAAAAATATATCTACACTAAATATCTGTGAAAATATATCTACACTAAATATCAGTAAAAATATATCTACACTAAATATCTGTGAAAATATATCTACACTAAATATCTGTAAAAATATATCTACACTAAATATCTGTGAAAATATATCTACACTAAATATCTGTGAAAATATATCTACACTAAATATCTGTAAAAAAATATATCTACACTAAATATCTGTAAAAAATATATCTACACTAAATATCTGTGAAAATATATCTACACTAAATATCTGTGGAAATATATCTACACTAAATATCTGTGAAAATATATCTACACTAAATATCTGTGAAAATATATATACACTAAATATCTGTGGAAATATATCTACACTAAATATCTGTGAAAATATATCTACACTAAATATCTGTGAAAATATATCTACACTAAATATCTGTGAAAATATATCTACACTAAATATCTGAAATATATATACACTAAATATCTGTGGAACTATATCTACACTAAATATCTGTGAAAATATATCTACACTAAATATCTGTGAAAATATATCTACATTAAATATCTGTCAAAATATATCCACACTAAATATCTGTAAAAATATATCTACACTAAATATCTGTGGAAATATATCCACACTAAATATCTGTAAAAATATATCTACACTAAATATCTGTGGAAATATATCTACACTAAATATCTGTGGAAATATATCTACACTAAATATCTGTGAAAATATATCTACACTTGTCATAAGCTTCGTCTTCTGAGGAGGAAGAAATATCGGACCAATACGCAGCGTGGTAAGTGTCCATACTTATACTTTAATTTTTTTCAACGTGAACACTAAACTTAACAAACAAGACCACAAACAACAGTCCTGTAAGGCTACACAGCTATACAAAGAAGCAACCACCCACTGACACAAGAGAAAATAAACCCACTTAAATATGGCCTCCAATTAGAAGCAACGACAACCAGCTGCTTCTAATTGGAGGTCGTTCCCAAAACTAACATAGAAATAGACAAACTAGAAAACCCACATAGAAATACAAAACATAGAACATACACCAAAAACCCCGAAACACACAAAACAAACACACCACTGCTACGTCCTGACCAACTACAATAACAAAATGACCCCTTTACTGGTCAGGACGTGACAACACTAAATATCTGTGAAAATATATCTACACTAAATATATGTAAGAAACTGTTCTATTACTGTGTTTTCCTCCACAAATACCTCAGATTAAATGCAGCTGTTGATAAGCCATATCTCTTTAGTAACATTCCAAACACACACACACACACACACACAAAAGGTGCACATCTTTTGTTTTGATATATCTCTTCTGTAGTTCATTACGTAAATCTGAAACCAGTGATTCTATAGGATTGACACTGCTGAGATTTATTTATTTTTCTGCTAAGTGAGATACTGTATCTCATATCTGAATAATGGAAAATATTTGTTTGTGTGTGTGTGTGTGTTACAAATATCAACCAACCAGTGCAGAACTCTGGTATAACAACATAATTGATCGGTGACTGTCCTCTTGTGGACATTATAGTGAAGTTCTCACTCAGAAAATCAAATATTTATGCAAACGCTCAAGAGACCACAGGAGGCTGCTGAAGAGAGGACGGCTCATAATAATGGCAGGAACGGAACAAATGTTTTATTTTTATTTATTTCACCTTTATTTAACCAGGTAGGCCAGTTGAGAACAAGTTCTCATTTACAACTGTGACCTGGCCAAGATAAAGCAAAGCAGTGCGACAAAAACAACAACACAGAGTTACACATAAACAAACGCACAGTCAATAACACAATAGAAAAATCTATGTACAGTGTGTGCAAATGTAGAAGAGTAGGGAGGTAAGGCAACAAATAGGCCATAGAGGCGAAATAATAACAATTTAGCATTAACGCTGGAGTGATAGATGTGCAGATGATGATGTGCAAGTAGAGATATTGAGGTGCAAAAGAGCAAGAGGATAAATAACAATATGGGGATGAGTTAGTTGGGTGTGCTATTTACAGATGGGCTGTGTACAGGTACAGTGATCGGTAAGCTGCTCTGACAGCTGATGCTTAAAGTTAGAGACGGAGATGTAAGACTCCAGCTTCAGTGATTTTTGCAATTCGTTCCAGTCACTGGCAGCAGAGAACTGGAAGGAAAGGCGGCCAAAGGAAGTGTTGGCTTTGGGGATGACCAGTGAAATATACCTGCTGGAGTGCGTGCTACAGGTGGGTGTTGCTATGGTGACCAGTGAGCTGAGACAAGGTGTGGCTTTAACTGGCAAAGACTTATAGATGACATGGAGCCAGTGGGTTTGGTGACGAATATGTAGTGAGGGCTAGCCAACGAGAGCGTACCTACACGTACGCTACGGTCACAAGACGCAGGCCTCCTAATTGTCCCTAGAATTTCTAAGCAAACGGCTGGAGGTAGGGCTTTCTCCTATAGAGCTCCATTTTTATGGAATGGTCTGCCTACCCATGTGAGAGACGCAGACTCAGTCTCAACCTTTAAGTCTTTACTGAAGACTTATCTCTTCAGTAGGTCCTATGATTAAGTATAGTCTGGCCCAGGAGTGTGAAGGTGAACGGAAAGGCTGGAGCAACGAACCGCCCTTGCTGTCTCTGCCTTGTCGGTTCCCCTCTTCCCACTGGGATTCTCTGCCTCTAACCCTTTTACAGGGGCTGAGTCACTGACTTACTGGTGTTCTTCCATGCCGTCCATGGGAGGGGTGCGTCACTTGAGTAGGTTGAGCCACTGACGTGGTCTTCCTGTCTGGGTTGGCGCCCCCCCTTGGGTTGTGCCGTGGCGGACATCTTTGTGGGCTATACTCTGCCTTGTCTTCGGACGGTAAGTTGGTGGTTGTAGATATCCCTCTAGTGGTGTGGGGGCTGTGCTTTGGCAAAGTGGGTGGGGTTATATCCTGCCTGTTTGGCCCTGTCCGGGGGTATCATCGGATGGGGCCACAGTGTCTTCTGATCCCTCCTGTCTCAGCCTCCAGTATTTATGCTGCAGTAGTTTATGTGTCGGGGGGCTAGGGTCAGTCTGTTACATCTGGAGTATTCTCTTGTCTTATCCGGTGTCCTGTGTGAATGTAAATATGCTCTCTCTAATTCTCTCTTTCTCTCTTTCTTTCTTTCTTTCTCTCGGACGACCTGAGCCCTAGGACCATGCCTCAGGACTACCTGGCATGATGACTCCTTGCTGTCCCCAGTCCACCTGGCCATGCTGCTGCTCCAGTTTCAACTGTTCTGCCTGCGGCTACGGAACCCTGACCTGTTCACCGGACGTGCTTGTTGCACCCTCAACAATTACTATGATTATTATTATTTGACCATGCTGGTCATTTACGAACATTTTAACATCTTGACCATGTTCTGTTATAATATCCACCCGGCACAGCCAGAAGAGGACTGGCCACCCCTCATAGCCTGGTTCCTCTCTAGGTTTCTTCCTAGGTTTTTGGCCTTTCTCAGGAGTTTTTCCTAGGGAGTTTTTCCCAGCCACCGTGCTTCTTTCACATGCATTGCTTGCTGTTTGGGGTTTTAGGCTGGGTTTCTGTACAGCACTTTGAGATTTCAGCTGATGTACGAAGGGCTATATAAATAAATTTGATTTGATTTGATTTGATATTGTAGATTATATTGTAGATTATATTATAGATTATATTATAGATTATATTATAGATTATATTGTAGATTATATTATAGATTATATTGTAGATTATATTATAGATCAATTTTATAGATTATATTGTAGATTATATTATAGATCAACTTTATAGATTATATTATATTATAGATCATATTATAGATTATATTGTAGATTATATTATAGATGATATTATAGATCATATTATAGATTATATTGTAGATTATATTATAGATCAACTTTATAAATTATATTGTAGATCATATTATAGATTATATTATAGATTATATTGTAGATTATATTATCGATTATATTATAGATTGACTTCGACGGAATACGGCATACAATATGGAAAATGTTTATGTTTATGTAAGTACAGTTGCGTGCAAATATATTGTCACAATTGTCCTTTTCATAAATACATTCCTATTTCTTCAATAAAATATGTTTAAAAAACATATTTGGCCGCAACTGTAGTTACATAAATATTTTCCATATTGTGTGCAGTGCAGTATTCTGTGGGAGTCGATCTATCTATAATATAATCTATAATATAATCTATAAAGTCGATCTATAATATAATCTATAATATAATCTATAAAGTCGATCTATAATATAATCTATAATATAATCTATAAAATCCAATTATAATATCATTTACAATATAATTTATAATATAATCTATAAAGTCGATCTATAATATAATCTATAATATAATCTATAAAGTCGATCTATAATATAATCTATAATATAATGTCAAATAAAATCTATAAATGGATAACAAAGGAGATACAGCACTACTCTCTTAGAAAAAAAGAGTTCCAAAAGGGTTCTTCAGCTGTCCCCCATAGGAGAATCCTTTTTGGTTCCAGTGAGAACCCTTTTTGGTTCCAGGAAGAACCCTTTTTGGTTCCAAGGAGAACCCTTTTTGGTTCTGTGGAAAGGGTCCTACATGGAACCCAAAAGGGTTCTCCCTGGGACCAAAAAGTGTTCTTTAAAAGGTTTTCCTATGGGGACAGACGAATAACCCTTTTTTTCTGTGTAGGGAAACAAGGACCATAATGGGAGGTTCCCAAACGGCATCATATTCCCTGCTGACCATAGTCCTATTGGCCTCATCAACAGTAGTACACTATTTAGGGAATGGGGTGCCATTTGGGATGCGCTTCATCTCTTTAGCATTACACAATACATCTGACTCACACACAGATGCCTCACAATGAGCAGAGAGTAGGTGTGTCAGGGATTTTAAATCCAGCATCATGACATATGCTTTTACTTTAGTTGATTTTGAATTCCAATGTACTCTGAGCTCCCAGGTAAAATAAGGAATACAAAATATATTTTTCAAAGAGCAATTCATTACAATGTAATTACCCGTAGTGCTCATTGTAAATATAATCCAGTGTGATGCTTCAATCAAGAGAGGAAGGTCTAATAAATGACAGTATGTTTTTTCACTACAGCCCCATTTTGAGAATATGTGAGACACGAATCAAGAGGCTGCAGATGACGTGGCATTTCTGCTATCAACGTTCAAATAGGCTACAAGCACTAATATGCGCGCATAGGGCAGGCTCGTTCACGCTTGCGAGCGCCATGCCCCCGCGCTCGTACACACGTACACACACACACACACACACACACACGGCGAAGGGGGAGTGTCATTATTGACCCAATGGTTTTACTGGCTCTGGTGGGAGGCTACTCGCTCTGAAAGGAGAGATGCGAGGAGGAGAGGAGGTCAAGGCGGAAAAAAAGAGGAAACCGGTGGATGTCCGTGAAATAGTAAGTAAATGAATGCAAGCGCAAGACTATTGTTATTGCTTTTTATATCAGATGAACACATGAAAGGGTAGCTGATTATTAGCCATTCACGTTCATATTTATTTTTATTTTTCTTCAGTCGCATCGGTCTGATTTCCTATTGGAACGTCATTGATTTATTGTGATGTTATTATGGCCCACAACGACATAGATGTGGTGCTCTGTGTTATCGCACTGTTATTACAGGCGTGTGCCAATACATCGCTAATGCATACAGAATTTCGATACATTGGTAAAAAAATATATTACAAAATATGGCATTTCAATTGGTTATGATGTCAGTGTGATTTCAAAATCCCCAACAGGAATTTTCATTTTGCACAAAAAACGTCCAAAAACACGCCAAATATTAGACATGGAAACAATCAATTAAAGATGACAGACACCCTACTTTCTGTGTCCTATAGACTTGAGTCATTTCCTTTAAATCATAAAACAGCAGCTAATAACACAACAAGATGCAACTTTCTTATGCATAACAAATGACAGTTGACATGCTTTCTCCATCCTTTCCCTAGGCAAAACCCCTCAGGCTCCCCGATTAGACTGATATGTCATTGGACCAATGGGGTGTTGATAATGCAGGCGCAGAGGTTGGCCAGGTGAGATGTAAGACCCGCCCACTGTGTGTCCTACTTCACCTGCAGAGGAACAGGAATCTGTAGAGAAAAAAAAAAGCCCCCAACAATTCTGCTGAAGCAAATCAACTGAAGTGATTTAAAGAAAATGGCAGAAAATCTAATGGGTACTGGTAGTGAATGCCACTACAAACCACCTCAACCTTCCCCTTGAGAGAGGATTGGACCTCCTGCTGATTCCTTGACGTCTGGCGGATTCTTTTCTTAGATCTCATGTATTTGGTACATTGCAATCAACCCCAGGCGCCTTGCTGGGCCACCAACCCATTCGACCAAGAGGACATCCAGATCTCCTGCTGGCCCACCAACCCATTCGACCAAGAGGACATCCAGGTCTCCTGCTGGGCCACCAACCCATTCGACCAAGAGGACATCCAGGTCTCCTGCTGACTCACCAACCCATTAGACCAAAGGTTCAGAGGGCAACATCAGGGTTAGCTTAGGGCTACAACATCAGGGCTTACAAGTCTCAGTAAGGGCTATCTCTTCAAGAGAAGTGGGATTCCTAATCACATCTAAAACCTAGTTCCGCATCTCTGATCCCTCCCTTCTCTGCCCCTCACTGAGAGGAGGTACCTGTCTGTCTCTGTCTGAGAGGACCCAAGAGCCAGAGTCCCACCGTTTGGGTCTCTCCCTCGTTTTTCTCTGTCTGAGAAGAACCTGGTCTGATCCCTCCCTTCTCTGCCCCCGGAGGTACCTGTCTGTCTCTGTCTGAGAGGACCCAAGAGCCAGAGTCCCACCGTTTGGGTCTCTCCCTCCTTTTTCTCTGTCTGAGAAGAACCTGGTCTGATCCCTCCCTTCTCTGCCCCCGGAGGTACCTGTCTGTCTCTGTCTGAGAGGACCAAGAGCCAGAGTCCCACCGTTTGGGTCTCTCCCTCCTTTTTCTCTGTCTGAGAAGAACCTGGTCTGATCCCTCCCTTCTCTGCCCCCGGAGGTACCTGTCTGTCTCTGTCTGAGAGGACCCAAGAGCCAGAGTCCCACCGTTTGGGTCTCTCCCTCCTTTTTCTCTGTCTGAGAAGAACCTGGTCTCATCCCTCCCTCCCTGCTAAGTAGGGGGAAGTATAGGAGGCACCATGGGGTGTGGTGGCAGCAGGACTGATGTTCTGGAGCCCAGGTACCTGGAGAGCTGGACCAAGGAGACAGAGTCTACCTGGCTGACCAGTACAGACACAGACATCCCACTCTCCTCCATACAGAGTATGGATATCCCTTCTGAGAACTCATCTGAAAGCTTAGTCTCTGAGAAAACCATCACACCTGGTAAGAGAACCTACCTGGTTCGGCTTTAGGCTGCATCTGAAATGCCATTCTATTTGCTATATAGATCTCTAGTCCAAAGTATTGCACTATGTACAGTACACGTGTCAAACTCATTCCACAGAGGGCCGAGTGTCTGCAGGTTTTCACTCCTCGCTTAAGGTCACTGATTAGTAAGGAACTCCCCTCACCTGGTTGTCTAGGTCACTGATTATTAAGGAACTCCCCTCACCTGGTTGTCTAGGTCACTGATTATTAAGGATCTTCTCTCACCTGGTTGTCTAGGTCACTGATTATTAAGGAACTCCCCTCACCTGGTTGTCTAGGTCACTGATTATTAAGGAACTCGCCTCACCTGTTTGTCTAGGTCACTGATTATTAAGGAACTCCCCTCACCTGGTTGTCTAGGTCACTGATTATTAAGGAACTCCCCTCACCTGGTTGTCTAGGTCACTGATTATTAAGGATCTTCTCTCACCTGGTTGTCTAGGTCACTGATTATTAAGGAACTCCCCTCACCTGGTTGTCTAGGTCACTGATTAGTAAGGAACTTCTCTCACCTGGTTGTCTAGGTCACTGATTATTAAGGAACTCCCCTCACCTGGTTGTCTAGGTCACTGATTATTAAGGAACTCCCCTCACCTGGTTGTCTAGGTCACTGATTAGTAAGGAACTTCTCTCACCTGGTTGTCTAGGTCACTGATTATTAAGGATCTTCTCTCACCTGGTTGTCTAGGTCACTGATTATTAAGGAACTCCCCTCACCTGGTTGTCTAGGTCACTGATTATTAAGGAACTTCTCTCACCTGGTTGTCTAGGTCACTGATTATTAAGGATCTTCTCTCACCTGGTTGTCTAGGTCACTGATTATTAAGGAACTCCCCTCACCTGGTTGTCTAGGTCACTGATTATTAAGGAACTTCTCTCACCTGGTTGTCTAGGTCACTGATTATTAAGGAACTCCCCTCACCTGGTTGTCTAGGTCACTGATTATTAAGGATCTCCCCTCACCTGGTTGTCTAGGTCACTGATTATTAAGGATCTTCTCTCACCTGGTTGTCTAGGTCACTGATTATTAAGGAACTTCTCTCACCTGGTTGTCTAGGTCACTGATTATTAAGGATCTTCTCTCACCTGGTTGTCTAGGTCACTGATTATTAAGGAACTCCCCTCACCTGGTTGTCTAGGTCACTGATTATTAAGGATCTTCTCTCACCTGGTTGTCTAGGTCACTGATTATTAAGGAACTCCCCTCACCTGGTTGTCTAGGTCACTGATTATTAAGGAACTTCTCTCACCTGGTTGTCTAGGTCACTGATTATTAAGGAACTCCCCTCACCTGGTTGTCTAGGTCACTGATTATTAAGGAACTCCCCTCACCTGGTTGTCTAGGTCACTGATTAGTAAGGAACTTCTCTCACCTGGTTGTCTAGGTCACTGATTATTAAGGATCTTCTCTCACCTGGTTGTCTAGGTCACTGATTATTAAGGAACTCCCCTCACCTGGTTGTCTAGGTCACTGATTATTAAGGATCTTCTCTCACCTGGTTGTCTAGGTCACTGATTATTAAGGATCTTCTCTCACCTGGTTGTCTAGGTCACTGATTATTAAGGATCTCCCCTCACCTGGTTGTCTAGGTCACTGATTATTAAGGAACTCCCCTCACTTGGTTGTCTAGGTCACTGATTATTAAGGAACTCCCCTCACCTGGTTGTCTAGGTCACTGATTATTAAGGAACTCCCCTCACCTGGTTGTCTAGGTCACTGATTATTAAAGAACTCCCCTCACCTGGTTGTCTAGGTCACTAATTAGTAAGGAACTCCCCTCACCTGGTTGTCTAGGTCACTAATTAGTAAGGAACTCCCCTCACCTGGTTGTCTAGGTCACTGATTATTAAGGATCTTCTCTCACCTGGTTGTCTAGGTCACTGATTATTAAGGAACTCCCCTCACCTGGTTGTCTAGGTCACTGATTATTAAGGAACTCCCCTCACCTGGTTGTCTAGGTCACTGATTATTAAGGAAATCCCCTCACCTGGTTGTCTTGGTCACTGATTATTAAGGAACTCCCCTCACCTGGTTGTCTAGGTCACTGATTATTAAGGAAATCCCCTCACCTGGTTGTCTAGGTCACTGATTATTAAAGAACTCCCCTCACCTGGTTGTCTAGGTCACTGATTATTAAGGAACTTCTCTCACCTGGTTGTCTAGGTCACTGATTATTAAGGAACTCCCCTCACCTGGTTGTCTAGGTCACTGATTATTAAGGAAATCCCCTCACCTGGTTGTCTAGGTCACTGATTATTAAGGAAATCCCCTCACCTGGTTGTCTAGGTCACTGATTATTAAGGAAATCCCCTCACCTGGTTGTCTAGGTCACTGATTATTAAGGAAATCCCCTCACCTGGTTGTCTAGGTCACTGATTATTAAATAACTCCCCTCACCTGGTTGTCTAGGTCTTAATTGAAAGGAAGAACCAGCAGACACTAGGCCCTCTGTGGAATGAGTTTGAAGCCAGCAAAGGTTGAAAACATTGCCAAAAGGCATGCAGTTGCCATGGAAATAGTAAGTATTTTAGTGGTCACTAAGGGAGATCCATTATCATGTGTAACAAGAAAACAATGTTTAGGCTGCATGACTCATTCACTTAGTGCAGATGTGACTAACCCATGCATCGAGCACTGGTGTTTCAACTAGCTCTCACAGTCTCACGTCAGAATTAGACGTTCATCCATGTTTCTCAAACGTCAAATTTAGAAGTTGTTCTAAACGTCAAATTTAGAAGTTGTTCTAAATGTCAAATTTCAAAGTCTTTAAGGTTAAGTTTAGGAAATTAAATACGAAAATCTTAAGGTTAGGCATTAACTCCGAATGGTTAAGGTAAGTGTTAAGGTTTGGGATAAACTTAAAACAAAAATGCAAAAAAACTACTTTCTCTTTCTGAACATGCAACCTTTAGCAACAGAGGCAGATGCTTATGCCCATCTGCCATCCCTAGCAAAACTGAAACCTACTTGAAGGTAACAGCGCTCCCTGTTGCCTCTAGTGGCCGGTTTCCACATCGTCTCCCGACGTCCTCAGACATGGATGGACGTCGAATACTGACTTGTAATCACAGGTGACCTGGCTGGGTATTTGTTGAAAATGACTTTTTTCTCAACAACAACAAAAATGTACGCTGCCCCTTTGTATCGCTCGTTTCACATAGTCAGTGGTGAATCTGTTTGCCAGTCTGTCATAAAGAGATACAACGCTGACATGAACGATACAGTAGCCTATGCTTGTGATGGATTCCTACTTACAAACACCAGAGAAAAACATTGAATCCACGGAGTAAAAAAGTGTTTTGTTGATGCATTATCCATGTCTCTGAGTCTTAAGCAAATCTAGACCTTGGAGCTAGTTGTATTCATTTATTTAACTAGGCAAGTCAGTTAAGAAGAAATTCTTATTTTCAATGGCAGCCAACACCGGCCACACCCAGATAACACTGGGCCAATCGATGGTTGAATAAGCTGTATTAAACTAGTTGGAATAAGCTGTATTATATATTTTTTTATTAACCTTTATTTAACTAGGCAAGTCAGTTAAGAACAAATTCTTATTTACAATGACAGCCAACACCGGCCACACCGGGCCAATTGTGCACCACCCTGTGGGACTCCCAATCACAGCCAGTTGTGATATAGCCTGGATTTGAACCAGGGTGTCTGTAGTGACGCCCCTAGCACTGAGAACTGGGAACATTAAAGGTGTTTTTCTTCTAGATGCAGATTCCTTTGAAGACGGCTTGCCTGCCCCAGCCCAGGCCTATCTGCAGGTGTGCTCTGACATGTCTGAAGCAGGACTGAACAATGTAAAGCCGAGTGCCCACCCTGCAATACTGCCCTCCCACCACCAGGCGCTTCAGCCCTCACCTGTCACAGTACAGAGAAGGAGCGTCCTACGCACTGAGGAAATAGTAAGTCAAGCGACTCTATCCACTGAGGGAATAGTAAGTCAACTCTATCCACTGAGGGAATAGTAAATCAACTCTATCCACTGAGGGAATAGTAAGTCAAGCGACTCTATCACTGAGGGAATAGTAAGTCAACTCTATCACTGAGGGAATAGTAAGTCAACTCTATCACTGAGGGAATAGTAAATCAACTCTATCACTGAGGGAATAGTAAATCAACTCTATCACTGAGGGAATAGTAAGTCAACTCTATCACTGAGGGAATAGTAAGTCAACTCTATCACTGAGGAAATAGTAAGTCAACTCTATCCACTGAGGGAATAGTAAATCAACTCTATCACTGAGGGAATAGTAAGTCAACTCTATCACTGAGGGAATAGTAAGTCAACTCTATCCACTGAGGGAATAGTAAGTCATCTATCACTGAGGGAATAGTAAATCAACTCTATCACTGAGGGAATAGGAAGTCAACTCTATCACTGAGGGAATAGTAAGTCAACTCTATCACTGAGGGAATAGTAAGTCAACTATCACTGAGGGAATAGTAAGTCAACTATCACTGAGGGAATAGTAAATCAACTATTTCACTGAGGGAATAGGAAGTCAACTCTATCACTGAGGGAATAGTAAGTCAACTATCACTGAGGGAATAGTAAATCAACTCTATCCACTGAGGGAATAGTAAATCAACTCTATCCACTGAGGGAATAGTAAATCAACTATCACTGAGGGAATAGTAAGTCAACTCTATTCACTGAGGGAATAGTAAGTCAAATCTATCCATTAACCACGATTCTCTCTCATCTCCTTCTCAAAATGGGAACCAGTAAGAGCATTGGAGGAGAAGGTCCTTGTTCTAATACACTCTTAAGTTGAGGAGGTCGAGGATGAGATTCATTGACTAAATACTTTTTAGATTTACCCACAATGTAATAAAGCATTCTTGTTTCGGTAACACTTCAAGTGTACCTACATAGTCACTTTATAACACATTCATAACCTGTACATACCACATCCGTAAGCAATATATTCCATAACATTTGTCAACAACCGCAAATGTATATTTTTGAATTCATGGTTTGCTTATCTAAAGTGTTTTTTTCTTATAATGGTGACTAACCATTCTCTCTTTAGTAACAATTGAAGAGTACCAACATAACACATCACATTCATACTACATAGGGTACCAGTCAAAAGTTTTGGACACGCTTACTAGTTTCTACATTGTAGAATAATAGTGAAGACCTCATAACTATGAAATAACACATATGGAATCATGTAGTAACCCAAAAAAAGTGTTAAAGTGCTGAGCACTTGTTGGCTGCTTTTCCTTTACTCTGCGGTCCAACTCATCCCAAACCATCTCAATTGGGTTGAGGTCGGGTGATTGTGGAGGACAGGTCATCTGATGCATCATTCCTTCACTCTCCTTCTTGGTCAAATAGTCCTTACACAGTCTGGAGGTGTGTTTTGGATCATTGTCCTGTTGAAAAACAAATGATAATCCCACTAAGTGCAAACCAGATGGGATGGCATATTGCTGCAGAATTCTGTGGTAGCCATGCTGGTTAAGTGTGCCTTGAATTCTAAATAAATCACAGACAGTGTCACCAGCAAAGCACCCCCACACAATCACACCTCCTCCTCCATGCTTCATGGTGGCAACCACACATGCGGTGATAATCCGTTCACCTACTCTGCCTCTCACAAAGACACGGCAGTTGGAACCAAAAATCGCAAATTTGGACTCATCAGACCAAAGGACAGTTGATGTTGAGATGTGTCTGTTACTTGAACTCTGTGAAGCATTTATTTCAGATGCAATCTGAGGTGCAGGTAACTCTAATGAACTTATCCTCTGCAGCAGAGGTAACTCTGGGTCTTGCTTTCCTGTGGCGGTCCTCAGAGCCAGTTTCATCATAGCGCTTGATGGTTTTTGCGACTGCACTTGAACAAACGTTCAATGTAATGATGGACTGTCATTTCGCTTTGCTTATTTGAGCTGTTCTTGCCATATTATGGACTTGGTCTTTTACCAAATAGGGCTATCTTATGTATACCAACTCTACTTTGTCACAACACAACTGATTGGCTCAAGCACATTAAAAATGAAATAAATTCCACAAATGAACTTTTAACAAGGCACACCTGTTAATTGAAATGCATTCCAGGTGACTACCTCATGAAGCTGGTTGAGAGTGTGCAAAGCTGCCGTCAAGGCAAAGGGTGGCCACTTTGAAGAATATATAAAATATATATTGATTTGTTTAACACTTTTTTGGTTACTACATGATTCCATATGTGTTATTTCATAGTTTTGACGTCTTCATTACTATTGTACAATGTAGAAAATAGTAAAAAAATATAGAAAATCCGTTAAAAGAGTTGGTGTTTCCAAACTTTTGACTGGTAATGTATACACCACATATATACCACATTCATAAAGAGTTACACTTGTTCCCCCCCACAGACTAAATGGCAAGACAACAGGATGTCCACTAAGCAGGTAACCATCACAGTGACACAGAGCATCAGACACGTGGACAAGAGTGGAAAGATTAAGGAGAAGTCCCTCACCACCTTCGAGGTCATGAAGCCTATGGAGGGCCTGAAGGACGTGGCTGAAGGACGTAGTAGGAACATTAGGGAATAACACTGTGATACACTGAGGTCTGAGGGGTAACAGAGGACAAAGCTAATGACAGAGTGTGGTTTGGAAAGTCAATGGCAGAAAGTGGTTTGGAAAGTCAATGACAAGAGTGTGGTTTGGAAAGACAATGAACGCTGTGAGAAAGACTGTATCGCTGAATGGACTTTACTTTGAGGTGGAGAGAGACAATGATACCAAAATGTTGTTTGATGTTCATGAGGATGAAAAAGATAATGATTTGATTATAGAGATAGAGGGTTTGAATCTGTGGCACAAATTGATCCGCTATCTTGCCTGGGACCAGACCTGATAAGCGAGATACCTCTACGGACATGACACCAAATGCTGTTAGGATGAGAAAGTTTGTGACTTTGTCTAACGAAGATTAATGCTTTTATAAGCTGGGCTTGGGACCAAGATGTAAAAAAAAAAAGCATAAGTACAACTTTGACCTGGTATGAACTGAACTGCACTGTAGCGGCTGAATGATCGGCCATTTTGAAGACGTAACATAAACTAATGTTCCTAAATAGGAAACATGTCTTGAAGTAGCTAGTTTTGTAATGTACTGTATATGTTTAGTATTTCTATGGGCAACTCGTTGGGCAGTGTTTGTTTGGTCTTGATGGATGAAAAAACGTTTTTAGATTACGATGTTTACAAGAAGGTACGTCTTCTAATGAATAGGCACTTTTTTGTGAACAAAACTTTATGAACTAGCTAGTGACTTTACAAACGAATGACTTGATGTACTAGTGACTTTATAAACTAGTGACTTAAATGGCTTGTTTAAGAGGTCACACCACTGTATATCTAGTATGAACTCTACATGAAGAGAGCTTGATTCAATCAGAGAGACAATTTAGTTTCAAATGGATTGACTTATGAAGTGTGATTATTTAAATCCTTCTTCTACTGCAGGAATGCCGCCACCCCCCCCCCCCCCACACACACACACACACACTTTTGAAGGCCCTCAGATAAATTCCCTCCCCCCAAAGTGAAATAATGAATCAGTTTCCCATCCCTGATCTATTGGATGCTTACAGTAGCATCAGCAGATTCTCAATGAAATTCTCCGAAAGTTTTAGACGGAAACACTGTGTAGAATCTTCATATAATTTATACATTCTAATTCAATTGAAACAATTCATTTGTTATCAATGGCTTAGGATTTACTTGGTTTTAAACAATACGCAATGAATCTGATTGGTTAGAGATAAGTTTTAAACAAAACACAATGAATCTGATTGGTTAGAGATAAGTTTTAAACAAAACACAGTGAGTCTGATTGGTTAGAAATAAGTTTTAAACAAAACACAATGAATCTGATTGGTTAGAGATAAGTTTAAACAAAACACAATGAATCTGAATGGTTACAGATACGTTTAAACAAAACACAATGAATCTGATTGGCAAATAAGAAAAAAACGGTTAAAGATGAGACTTATATTCAATATTGATTGGTTGGAATATTGGTGAGTGTACCACAACAGGCTTGACTAAGCAGTATTTCAGTGGTGTTTTACTAAATTACATATTGCCTCAGTGTGATTATCTTGGTACCTATTTGTACTTTTTAACGTAACAGCTTGTAAGTACACTTTGTCAGGTCATTTTGGCTTAACGCTTTGGTTCAAGTTTATGAATATGGACAGTATACATTTGTACTGAGTACTGACAATAAATCAACATATAGGGACTTCTTTGTAGTTTCGTTTCCTTTTTTAAGTCACTTCCTAGAATTCTTGAAATGTTTATACCATCTGCAGATCATTTTGGTTGGAATATTGTCTACTGGTTGATTGTCCACTGGTTGATTGTCCACTGGTTGATTGTCCACTGGTTGATTGACCACTGGTTGATTGACCACTGGTTGATTGTGTACTGGAATATTGTCCACTGGTTGATTGTGTACTGGAATATTGTCCACTGGTTGATTGTCCACTGGTTGATTGTCCACTGGAATATTGTCCACTGGTTGATTGTCCACTGGTTGATTGTCCACTGGTTGATTGTCTACTGGTTGATTGTCCACTGGAATATTGTCCACTGGTTGATTGTCCACTGGTTGATTGTCCACTGGAATATTGTCCACTGGTTGATTGTCCACTGGTTGATTGTCCACTGGTTGATTGTCTACTGGTTGATTGTCCACTGGAATATTGTCCACTGGTTGATTGTCCACTGGTTGATTGTCCACTGGAATATTGTCCACTGGTTGATTGTCCACTGGTTGATTGTCCACTGGAATATTGTCCACTGGTTGATTGTCCACTGGTTGATTGTCCACTGGAATATTGTCCACTGGTTGATTGTCTACTGGAATATTGTCCACTGGTTGATTGTCCACTGGTTGATTGTCCACCAACATATAAACGTTTATCTAGTCTAGATAGATAATCATGGTGGATTGTGTATAAATGATTAGTAAACCTTAGGGTCTGTTTGTGTGTGACTACCTGACTGACTACCTGACTAACTGACTGACTAACTGACTACCTGACTGACTAACTGACTAACTGACTGACTACCTGGCTTGACTGACTACCTGACTGACTAACTGACTACCTAACTGACTGACTGACTAACTAACTACCTGACGAACTGACTGACTGACTACCTGACTGACTAACTGACTGCCTGACTGACTACCTGGCTTTACTGACTACCTGACTGACTAACTGACTACCTAACTGACTACCTGACTGACTAACTGACTACCTGACTGACTAACTGACTAACTGACTGACTAACTGACTAACTGACTGACTAACTGACTACCTGACTGACTAACTGACTGCCTGACTGACTACCTGGCTTGACTGACTACCTGACTGACTAACTGACTGCCTGACTGACTAACTGACTACCTGACTGACTACCTGACCAACTGACTACCTGACTGACTAACTGACTGACTGACTAACTGACTACCTGACTGACTAAGTGACTAACTGACTGACTAACTGACTACCTGACTGACTACCTGACTTGACTGACTGACTACCTGACTGACTAACTGACTACCTGACTAACTGACTACCTGACTGACTAACTGACTACCTGACTGACTAACTGACTACCTACCTGACTAACTGACTACCTAACTGACTGACTGACTAACTGACTACCTGACTAACTGACTACCTGACTGACTAACTGACTACCTGACTGACTAACTGACTACCTGACTAACTGACTACCTGACTGACTGACTGACTGACTACCTGACTAACTGACTACCTGACTGACTAACTGACTACCTGACTGACTACCTACCTGACTAACTGACTACCTAACTGACTAACTGACTGACTACCTACCTGACTAACTGACTACCTGACTGACTACCTGACTAACTGACTACCTGACTAACTGACTACCTGACTGACTGGGGATCACCCAGGCTCCTCCCTTTCCATCCTCAGAAGAAGAAACTGATCTTCCTCTGAGCCGACGCCAACGAATCTGAGAAGAGGAGATTGACCGATGTAAATGACATTGATGTGTGTGTTGCGTACGTGGTCTCCCATACTGAAACAATATTGAGTAAAGGGAGCAGACAGGACAGGACCTGACAGAGACCACCTACCACAGAGTAGTTTACTGCTGTTTCCCTGCACACCATCAATATTTCTGTTTGTTCAGCAGGATCTACCATGAACTGAGATCGACACTCTGAGTCCCAACCCTATTCCCTATATGAAATATATATATTGCACTAGGACTCTATGGTAGTATATACACTGAGTGTACAAAACATTAGGAACGATCATGTTGACTCCAATGCTTCCCACAGTTTCAAGTTGGCTGGATGTCCTTTGGGTAGTGGAAAATTATTGATACACGCAGGAAAACTGTTGAGTGAAAAACCCAGCAGCGTTGCAGTTCTTGACAAAAACCAGTGCCCCTGGCACCTACTACAATACCCTGTTTAAAAGGCACTTAAATCTTTTGTCTTGCCCATTCACTCTCTGAATGGCACACATATACAATTAATGTCCCAATTGTCTCAAGGTTTAAAAATACTTCTTTAACCCGTCTCCTCCCCTTTATCTAAATTGACTGATGTGGATTTAACAAGTGACATCAATAAGGGATCATAGCTTTCACCTGGATTTACCTGGTCAGTCTATGGCATGAAAGGAGCAGGTGTTCCTAATGTTTTGTACACTCAGGGAGTGGGGTACCATTTGACTACAGACGAACAGTCACAATAGCATCCTATCATCTTCTAATAAAAAAAAATAAGGCCTTCCTTCATAAAGCCAGTGTGAGGAAAAACAGCTTGGCCTCTGTCTGTAAAGAGCCTTTGAAGAGCCTTATGGGCCTTGGTCAAAAGTAGTACCACACTGCACTAGAATGACGTGTAAAAACTCCTTTAGAAGCCATAGGGCTTCTCTGCATGGGGTCTACGGTCCAATTAATGATATAATAGGGAATTCCCCTCGACCACTCCCAACAAATTTGGGGAAAACAAACATTGTTTCCCATATTTTAAAGAATTAACAAAATATGCCGTAAAGCTGCTGCGTTCAATGTACATGTAACCAGGTCAGAAATCCTGACCTGTGGTTGATAATGTTCCCCTGTAGGGAAATAGAGCCTGCGAAAGAAAAAAACAATCCCTGTGTCTCTTCAGGATATTCAGCGTGGGAGAGTGGGAACTGTGGAGACCCGGTGTCCGAGTAGACTGCACGTAGATATGTGCGTGAGGAAAACATTTCATCACATGTAAGACATTTAGTACAGTTTGTTTTGTAACACCACTCTCTACTTGTAGCTGTATAGTCCGTTTGTTTGTGTTCTTCTTCTTGTGGTCGGTAGCTAGCTAGCACCGTCATGAAAAGGGGCATGAGGGAAACCCTACCATATTACATTTCTCTAAGTAGTGAGAACGCTCTGGGAGCAGGCAATGTCAAAAAGTAATCTTCAGACATGTTGTACTTTTCTTAAATGTAGTTTTGTAATTGTCTAAAACAAGCCGACAACAAGAAAATGGAGATTGAAAAAGTTTATTTTTTTCTGTGAAAACTAGGTAACCACAGGTTGTTTTCCCCACATGCGGACAGGGCCGGGATGTTTTATCTTATAACGATTGGTACTATAGAAGACCTCACAATGGCCCCAATGGCCCCAAGGGCTCCAGGCCCAGTCCTGAAGGAGGTGGGCTGACGTCAACAGACACCCCACAGAGCGGCTTCAGGGGATAAAAGTGGTTTGGACAGAAGTGGTTTGTATGGGGCTCTCAGGGGATAAAAAATACGACCAGGCTCAAGTGATATAGTCTTTTATTGGGATGCTCAGTAAGGATAAGGACGTTTCACCAGATGCTTCTCTATTCACGTTCATTTAAGCAACAGTACTTCAGTTTACATCCTTTGATTCTCACATTTATATGGCTTGAGATAGTAAGGCTGTGTTTACGTAGGCAACCCACTTTTGTTCATCTTTAGATCAATTAGTTATTGTGCCAATAATTGGATAAAAACCAGCAGGACACAACTTTGGCCAACGTTCAGATATAAATGTATAAATTAAATAAAACAAACACCTCTCTGGTATAAAGAACAAGGAATTAGGTCAGCTCTATATCTATCTGCTGCTCTAGTTCTATCTCCAGCTCTATATCTATCTGCTGCTCTAGTTATATCTGCAGCTTTAGCTCTATCTGCTGCTCTAGTTCTATCTGTAGCTCTATATCTATCTGCAGCTCTATATCTATCTGCTGCTCTAGTTATATCTGCAGCTCTAGTTCTATCTGCTGCTCTAGTTATATCTGCAGCTCTAGTTATATCTGCAGCTCTAGTTCTATCTGCTGCTCTAGTTCTATCTGCTGCTCTAGTTATATCTGCAGCTCTAGCTCTATCTGCAGCTCTATATCTATCTGCTGCTCTAGTTCTATCTGCAGCTCTAGTTCTATCTGCAGCTCTATATCCATCTGCTTCTCTAGCTCTATCTGCAGCTCTATATCTATCTGCTGCTCTAGCTCTATCTGCAGCTCTATATCTATCTGCTGCTCTAGCTCTATCTGCAGCTCTATATCTATCTGCTGCTCTATCTCTATCTGCAGCTCTATATCTATCTGCTGCTCTAGCTCTATCTGCTGCTCTAGTTCTACCTGCAGCTCTAGTTATATCTGCAGCTGTAGTCATGTCTATCTGCAGCTCTAGTTATATCTGCAGCTCTAGTTCTATCTGCAGCTCTAGTTATATCTGCAGCTCTAGTTCTACCTGTAGCTCTAGTTCTATCTGCTGCTCTAGTTCTATCTGCAGCTCTAGTTCTATCTGCCTGCAGCTCTATATCTATCTGCTGCTCTAGTTCTATCTGCAGCTCTAGTTCTATCTGCAGCTCTAGCTCTATCTGCAGCTCTAGCTCTATCTGCAGCTCTATATCTATCTGCTGCTCTAGTTCTATCTGCAGCTCTAGTTCTATCTGCAGCTCTAGTTATATCTGCAGCTCTAGTTCTATCTGCAGCTCTAGTTCTATTTGCATCTCTTGTCTATCTGCATCTCTAGATCTATCTGCAGCTCTAGTTATATCTGCAGCTCTAGTTCTATCTGCATCTCTTGTCTATCTGCATCTCTAGATCTATCTGCAGCTCTAGTTATATCTGCAGCTCTAGTTCTATATGCAGCTCTAGCTCTATCTGCAGCTCTAGTTCTATATGCAGCTCTAGCTCTATCTGCAGCTCTAGTTCTATCTGCAGCTCTAGTTCTATATGCAGCTCTAGTTCTATCTGCATCTCTAGCTCTATCTGCAGCTCTATATCTATCTGCTGCTCTAGTTCTATCTGCAGCTCTAGTTCTATCTGCAGCTTTAGTTCTATCTGCTGCTCTAGTTCTATCTGTAGCTCTATATCTATCTGCAGCTCTATATCTATCTGCTGCTCTAGTTATATCTGCAGCTCTAGTTCTATCTGCTGCTCTAGTTATATCTGCAGCTCTAGCTCTATCTGCAGCTCTAGCTCTATCTGCTGCTCTTGTTATATCTGCAGCTCTAGTTCTACCTGCAGCTCTTGTAATGTACTGAACCAGAATTGGGCTTCCTGTGCTGTGTAAATGCAGCGAAAGGGACGTCACTGAGTCAAAGTTATATAAGCCACAAACAGTGTGGGGACAAATGACTTGAAGTGTATAGTCTCTTTATATTCAGGAGTCCCTGG
The DNA here is from genome assembly GCF_901001165.1 of Salmo trutta. Lineage (NCBI taxonomy): Eukaryota > Metazoa > Chordata > Actinopteri > Salmoniformes > Salmonidae > Salmo > Salmo trutta. The sequence continues at coordinate 38,325,201 of NC_042991.1, forward strand.
GTTTATCCTACATTCTCTGATTTTTATACTAGGAGATACAATGGTAAGTAAATGACAGTACAACACAAGTCATAGAGGCTGTTACGGTGTGTGGGGGGAAAAAATGACTTGAAGTTTTTAGTTTTCAAAACATACTTTTCTCTTTACATTTGTCTAAGCAACAGCACTTGAGTTCACCTCTTCTGATTCTCCTACTGGTGAGACATCAAGGTAAGTAATGCAGTTAGGGCATGAGTCAAACTTATGTAAGATAAATCCCACTGGCTACACACTGGTCGAATCAACATGGTGATTTTGAATTATTTTGAATTATATAATTCTTTTTGCATCATATTGAGGATGTGGCCGTTGACACTTTGCGTCTTGAAAGTCCAATATCTTGAAAACTTGACTGCTGACATGCAAAACATTTTGGGACTGTATCAACAGTGGACTAATGAAAACAATACCAGAATATAGTTTTTCAGTGGATTTTCCCTGTTCTTTAACTTTTATATTTGGTTGAGATGGAGACCTGAATCCAACACAGAATTTGGTCGACGAGTTCAAATCAAATCAAAATAAATCAAACTTTATTTGTCACATGCGCCGAATACAACAGGTGTAGACCTTACAGTGAAATGCTGAATACAACAGGTGTAGTAGACCTTACAGTGAAATGCTTACTTACAAGCCCTTAACCAACAGTGTAGTTCAAGAAGAAGAAAATATTTACCAAGTAGACTAAAATAAAAAGCAATAATAAAAAGTAACACAATAACAATAACAATAACGAGGCTACATACAGGGGGCACCGGTACAGAGTCAGTGTGGAGGCTATATACAGGGGGTACCGGTACAGAGTCAGTGTGGAGGCTATATACAGGGGGTACCGGTACAGAGTCAGTGTGGAGGCTATATACAGGGGGTACCGGTACAGAGTCAGTGTGGAGGCTATATACAGGGGGTACCGGTACAGAGTCAGTGTGGAGGCTATATACAGGGGGTACCGGTACCGAGTCAATGTGGAGGCTATATACAGGGGGTACCGGTACAGAGTCAATGTGGAGACTATATACAGGGGGTACCGGTATAGAGTCAATGTGGAGACTATATACAGGGGGTACCGGTACAGAGTCAATGTGGAGGCTATATACAGGGGGCACCGGTACAGAGTCAGTGTGGAGGCTATATACAGGGGGTACCGGTACAGAGTCAGTGTGGAGGCTATATACAGGGGGTACCGGTACAGAGTCAGTGTGGAGGCTATATACAGGGGGTACCGGTACAGAGTCAGTGTGGAGGCTATATACAGGGGGTACCGGTACCGAGTCAATGTGGAGGCTATATACAGGGGGTACCGGTACAGAGTCAGTGTGGAGGCTATATACAGGGGGTACCGGTACAGAGTCAGTGTGGAGGCTATATACAGGGGGTACCAGTACAGAGTCAATGTGGAGGCTATATACAGGGGGTACCGGTACAGAGTCAATGTGGAGGCTATATACAGGAGGTACCGGTACAGAGTCAATGTGGAGGCTATATACAGGAGGTACCGGTACCGAGTCAGTGTGGAGGCTATATACAGGGGGTACCGGTACAGAGTCAGTGTGGAGGCTATATACAGGGGGTACCGGTACAGAGTCAGTGTGGAGGCTATATACAGGGGGTACCGGTACCGAGTCAGTGTGGACGCTATATACAGGGGGTACCGGTACCGAGTCAATGTAAATTGGGGTCAATGTAAATTGTCCGGCGGCGATTTTTATGAATTGTTCAGCAGTCTAATGGCTTGGGTGTAGAAGCTGTTGAGGAGCCTTTTGGTCCTAGACTTGGCACTCCAGTATCGCTTGCCGTGCGGTAGCAGAAGGAACAGTCTATAACTTGGTTAACAGGCTATTTAATCTGTTGCCGTGCAGTAATGAATTGTGTTTGGTTGTCAATATCAACATTTGAAAGAGATCTGTCCCGCGAGTCTGGCTTTAATTCCAGTTTGTCAGCAAATTAATAATTGATATGTCTCCATCTCCATTTCAACCATAAATCAAAGTTAATTAATAGGAATAAATCAAATAAAACTTTAAATGCACTTGAAATACAGTTTGATTTAATTTAGTCATAGTCTTTAACTTTGATTTTTGAGATGGAGATGTGAATCCGACATATTTGTTTACTAACTTGTAAATTCCATTTGAAATCAACCGAAGCTTGAAAACCTAGTTGGATACTGGGTTGAATATAAACAATAGTTATTGATGACTTCCCAAATGCTTTACAGGCCTAAATTGTTGATACATTGATGATATATGATTGATACAGTATGGTAACATTTCATTTGCTCTGTTAATCCCTTTGGAATGACTTTGATAGCACCAGTGAACTATAATTCTCATGATAGCACATTGGTAACAGTCAGTGGCAAATATCTAAGCAGCGCTGGGCAGGGCAGGACAGGACAGTGCAGGACTGGGCAGTGCAGGGCTGGGCAGTGCAGGGCTGGGCAGTGCTGGGCAGGGCAGTGCAGGGCTGGGCAGGGCAGTGCTGGGCAGGGCAGTGCTGGGCAGGGCAGTGCAGGGCTGGGCAGGGCAGGGCAGTGCTGGGCAGGGCAGTGCTGGGCTGGGCAGTGCAGGGCTGGGCAGGGCTGGGCAGGGCAGTGCTGGGCAGGACAGTGTAGGACAGGGCAGGGCTGGGCAGCGTAGGACAGGGCAGTGCAGGGCTGGGCAGCGTAGGACAGGGCAGTGTGGGACAGGGCAGTGCAGGGCTGGGCAGGGCTGGGCAGGGCAGTGCAGGGCAGTGTAGGACAGGGCAGTGCAGGGCTGGGCAGTGTAGGACAAGGCAGTGCAGGGCTGGGTAGGGCAGGGCTGGGCAGTGCAGTGCAGGGTTTAGTTAAAATCCTGGATGGGAGACTAAAGCGTGGCTATAGATGGATCAACTCTCCAGTAGGAGGTGCTGTAGATACATCAACTTTCCAGTAAGAGGTGCTGTAGATAGATCAACTCTCCAGTAGGAGATGCTGTAGATACATCAACTCTCCAGTAGGAGGTGCTGTAGGTAGATCATCTCTCCAGTAGGAGGTGCTGTAGATACATCATCTCTCCAGTAGGAGGTGCTGTAGGTAGATCATCTCTCCAGTAGGAGGTGCTGTAGATACATCATCTCTCCAGTAGGAGGTGCTGTAGGTAGATCATCTCTCCAGTAGGAGGTGCTGTAGACAGATCAACTCTCCAGTAGGAGGTGCTGTAGGTAGATCAACTCTCCAGTAGGAGGTGCTGTAGGTAGATCAACTCTCCAGTAGGAGGTGCTGTAGACAGATCATCTCTCCAGTAGGAGGTGATGTAGGTAGATCATCTCTCCAGTAGGAGGTGCTGTAGGTAGATCAACTCTCCAGTAGGAGGTGCTGTAGACAGATCATCTCTCCAGTAGGAGGTGCTGTAGACAGATCATCTCTCCAGTAGGAGGTGCTGTAGGTACATCAACTCTCCAGTAGGAGGTGCTGTAGATACATCAACTCTCCAGTAGGAGGTGCTGTAGAAACATCAACTCTCCAGTAGGAGGTGCTGTAGATACATCAACTTTCCAGTAAGAGGTGCTGTAGATAGATCAACTCTCCAGTAGGAGGTGCTGTAGATACATCAACTCTCCAGTAGGAGGTGCTGTAGTAGATCATCTCTCCAGTAGGAGGTGCTGTAGATACATCAACTCTCCAGTAGGAGGTGCTGTAGGTAGATCATCTGTCCAGTAGGAGGTGCTGTAGACAGATCAACTCTCCAGTAGGAGGTGCTGTAGATACATCATCTCTCCAGTAGGAGGTGCTGTAGACAGATCAACTCTCCAGTAGGAGGTGCTGTAGGTAGATCATCTCTCCAGTAGGAGGTGTTGTAGATACATCAACTCTCCAGTAGGAGGTGCTGTAGATACATCATCTCTCCAGTAGGAGGTGCTGTAGGTAGATCAACTCTCCAGTAGGAGGTGCTGTAGACAGATCATCTCTCCAGTAGGAGGTGATGTAGGTAGATCATCTCTCCAGTAGGAGGTGCTGTAGGTAGATCAACTCTCCAGTAGGAGGTGCTGTAGACAGATCATCTCTCCAGTAGGAGGTGCTGTAGGTACATCAACTCTCCGGTTCCTGGCTAGGTCAACCTTTCGGTTACTGGCTCAACGCTCTAACCTCTAGGTGTCCCCTTCTGAGTCACAAGGAGATTTGATGAACTATTAGAGTCCGTTGCTATATCAACGGTGTGATGACCTAATGATTAGAATTTTGGACATCATTACAGCCTAAATTACATTCTTTTCATCATCGCTATGCAAACAAGGTTGATTTCCGCGACAATTTCACTGTTTGAGCAAGTTTTGTTTAGCTAATAAAATGAAAATATTAATTTGAACTACTTTCGGGTACCTTGTTAACGTTACAATATTGAAATCTGTGTCTTAAACACAGAAAATGGCAAAGAAAACGTGTAATCTGTTTGACACAATAAAGTTACTTACCTTATATTTATTTTTATTTCACCTTTATTTACCCAGGTAGGCTAGTAGAGAACAAGTCCTTTATTTACCCAGGTGGCTAGTTGAGAACAAGTCCTTTATTTAACCAGGTGGCTAGTTGAGAACAAGTCCTTTATTTAACCAGGTAGGCTAGTTGAGAACAAGTCCTTTATTTAACCAGGTAGGCTAGTTGAGAACAAGTCCTTTATTTACCCAGGTAGGCTAGTTGAGAACAAGTCCTTTATTTACCCAGGTAGGCTAGTTGAGAACAAGTCCTTTATTTAACCAGGTAGGCAAGTTGAGAACAAGTCCTTTATTTACCCAGGTAGGCTAGTTGAGAACAAGTCCTTTATTTACCCAGGTAGGCTAGTTGAGAACAAGTCCTTTATTTACCCAGGTAGGCTAGTTGAGAACAAGTCCTTTATTTACCCAGGTAGGCAAGTTGAGAACAAGTCCTTTATTTAACCAGGTAGGCAAGTTGAGAACAAGTCCTTTATTTAACCAGGTAGGCAAGTTGAGAACAAGTCCTTTATTTACCCAGGTAGGCTAGTTGAGAACAAGTCCTTTATTTACCCAGGTAGGCAAGTTGAGAACAAGTCCTTTATTTACCCAGGTAGGCAAGTTGAGAACAAGTTCTCATTTACAATTGCGACCTGGCCAAGATAAAGCAAAGCAGTTCGACAACATGCAACAACACAGAGTTACACATGGAATAAAACAAATATACAGTCAATAATACAGTAGAAAAATAAGTATATATACAATGTGAGCAAATGAGGTGAGATAAGGGAGGTAAAGGCAAAAAAGTCCATGGTGGCAAAGTAAATACAATATAGCAAGTATACTTATATATACTTCTATGTATCTGTTGTAGGTCCATTATACAACAATGAGTAATGTGGAACAAATAAATATCATCAAAGGATACCTTACAATAATGAACACCTTGTAAAACAGCTGTGAAAAACAACCTGGTAATATTTAAGATTTTAATACATAAACTTTGATCTTTTTTTGGTACAGTTGTGTCATTCATTTATTTTCACAGATTTGTTGTTGTACACTCACATGGTAATCATAGACTAAAATAGTGAATTCTGGTGTGTGGAATAGAGAGGAGGTGGTTGCTGTGTGGGTGGGAGGTTCTGCCTGTCCCTTGTTCTCAACAGGCAGCCAGTCTGTTTCTCCTGCGCCTTGTCCATGTTCAGTCTCACCTTGATTGATAACAGGAAAAAAAATGCAATTTATATTTCATATTAGAAATACATTTCTTTGATATCTCTTGGAGGGCCAGAATATAAATGAACAGCGGACGATCATTTTTACATGGTCATAAACCTCCGTATCCTTCTCAGTCCGGGCCTGAAGGTGGTCCTCGAAGGCCTTCTGATCTGGTTACACAATTTACACATCAGGTGGGGTTTCAGTGATCTGAAAGTACGTTATACAAAAATAGCAATAGACAACAACAACACTAATAGACAAACAACAACACTAATAGACAACAACAACACTAATAGACAAACAACACTAATAGACAACAACAACACTAATAGACAACAACAACAACAACGCTAATAGACAAACACTAATAGACAACAACAACACTAATAGACCAACAACAACACTAATAGACAACACTAATAGACAACAACAACGCTAATAGACAACACTAATAGACAACAACAACACTAATAGACCAACAACAACAACAACGCTAATAGACAAACAACAACACTAATAGACAACACTAATAGACAACAACAACGCTAATAGACAAACAACGCTAATAAACAAACAACGACACTAATAGACAACAACGACACTAATAGACAACAACAACACTAATAGACAACAACAACGCTAATAGACAACACTAATAGACAACAACAACGCTAATAGACAAACAACGCTAATAAACAAACAACGACACTAATAGATACCAACGACACTAATAGACAAACACTAATAGACAAACACTAATAGACAACAACAACACTAATAGACAAACACTAATAGACAAACACTAATAGACAACACCAACACTAATAGACAAACACCAACGCTAATAGACAACAACAACGCTAATAGACAAACATCACTAATAGACAACAGCAACAACACTAACAGACAACAACAACACTAATAGACAAACAACAACACTAATAGACAAACAACGACACTAATAGACAAACAACAACACTAATAGACAAACAACAACGCTAATAGACAAACAACACTAATAGACAACAGCAACAACACTAATAGACAAACAACAACACTAATAGACAACAACAACACTAATAGACAACAACAACACTAATAGACAACAACAACACTAATAGACAAACAACAACACTAATAGACAACAACAACACTAATAGACAAGCATCACTAATAGACAACAGCAACAACACTAATAGACAAACAACAACACTAATAGACAAACAACAACACTAATAGACAACAACACTAATAGACAACAACACTAATAGACAACAACACTAATAGACAAACATCACTAATAGACCAACAACAACACTAATAGACCAACAACACTAATAGACAAACAACACGAATAGACAAACAACAACGCTAATAGACAAACAACAACACCAAGTCAACCACACATTTGAAACAATTGCATTGTTTACCTCAGTCAACAGCTGCGGCTCCCGTCCGTACTCGGTGGAGGCCTGGATGCTGCTGTTGTGTGCAAAGAGAATTACCTTCAGGTTGTCCTCCCAACCTTCCTTCCTGGTATCACTGGGCAGGGACATTTAATCAGGAAAGAAGAAACATCTACTGGTCAGGACGTGACAATCTAAAGGGGTTATTTGTTATTGTAGTTTGGTCAGGACGTGGCAGGGGGGTGTTTGTTTAGAGTGTTTCGAGGTTTGTTGGGCATTGTGTTATGTAGAGGGGTGTTTGTTTAGAGTGTTCCGGGGTTATGTTCTAGGTTAGTGTATTTCTATGTTAGATCTAGGTTGTTTAGTTCTATGTTTAGTTTATTGGGATTGGCCTTCAATTGGAGGCAGCTGTTCCTCGTTGCCTCTGATTGAAGGTCCTATGTATAGGGGTGTTTGTGCTATGGGGATTGGTGGGTAGCTGTCTCCTGTTTAGTGTCTATGCACCTGACGGGACTGTTTAGTGTCTGTGCACCTGACGGGACTGTTTAGTGTCTGTGCACCTGACGGGACTGTTTAGTGTCTGTGCACCTGACGGGACTGTTTAGTGTCTGTGCACCTGACGGGACTGTTTAGTGTCTGTGCACCTGACGGGACTGTTTAGTGTCTGTGCACCTGACGGGACTGTTTAGTGTCTGTGCACCTGACGGGACTGTTTAGTGTCTGTGCACCTGACGGGACTGTTTAGTGTCTGTGCACCTGACGGGACTGTTTAGTGTCTGTGCACCTGACAGGACTGTTTAGTGTCTGTGCACCTGACGGGACTGTTTTGTGTCTGTGCACCTGACGGGACTGTTTAGTGTCTGTGCACCTGACAGGACTGTTTAGTGTCTGTGCACCTGACGGGACTGTTTAGTGTCTGTAGCACCTGACAGGACTGTTTAGTGTCTGTGCACCTGACAGGACTGTTTAGTGTCTGTGCACCTGACAGGACTGTTTAGTGTCTGTGCACCTGACAGGACTGTTTAGTGTCTGTGCACCTGACAGGACTGTTTAGTGTCTGTGCACCTGACAGGACTGTTTATTGTCGTTTGTTGTTTTGTATACGTGTTTCTTTTGTTTTTCCTTCTTTTGATTTAATAAAGAAGATGAGTTTACACGTTCCCGCTGCTCCTTGGTCCAATCTTTACGACGCCCGTGACATAAATCGCTGCTTTTATGTTGCCTCTCATTCAATGAGTTTGTGATGCTGTACAGTTTCTTCAGAAAGTATTCGGACTCAGACCCATTTTATTGTGTTACAGCCTGAATTCAAAATGAATGAAAAATATGTTTTTTTTCCCACCGATCTAAACACAATTACCCGTAACGGCATAGTGAAAACATGTTTTTATACATTTTTACAAATGTATTGAAAATGAAATACAGAACTATTTAATTATTATTAAGTATTCACACCACTGAGTCAATACTTTGTAGAATCACCTTTGGCAGCGATTACAGCTGTGAGTCTTTCTGGGTAAGTCTCTAAGAGATTTCCACACCTGAATCGTACAACATTTGCCCATTATTATTTTCTAAATTCTTCAAGTTCTGTCAAATTGGTTGTTGATCATTGATAGACAACCATTTTCAGGTCTTGCCATAGATGTTCAAGTCAAAACTGTTACTCGGTCGCTCAGGAACATTCCCTGTCTTCTTGGTAAGCAACTCCAGTGCAGATTTGGCCTTGTGTTCTAGGTTATTGTAATTAATAACTTCACCGTGCTCAAAGGAATATTCAGTGTCTGCTTTTTTTATTTTTACCCCTCTACCAATAGGTGCCCTTCTTTGAGAGGCGTTGGAAAACCTCCCTGGTCTTTTATGGTTGAATCTGTGTTTGAAATTCACTGCTTCGACTGAGTGACCTTACAGATAATTGTATGTGTTGGGTACAGAGATGAGGTAGTCAATCAAAAATCATGTTAAACACTATTATTGCATCCACCGTCTGGGAGAATACAGTGTTTATTCTGGACATGTTCCTCTCAGGTCCTCGAACATGCTGGGAATGTTGAATAAAATGACATTTGATTTGGGATCAAATGGTTGGTGTGTAGATGCTGCATGGACTTTAAACCAGTAAAACTTGAAGAATGATTATTCAGGATGAAAAGTGAGACATGTGTAGGGATGGTGACCACGGAAACGTGTGTAAATTAGAGGTTAAGAAACACATGGTTTGGATCTTCAGGGCCCAGTTCTTCAACTCCCTGTCACCCCATGTTTTTATGTATTTATAGATGTGTATTATTTAAGACACATTGTAATGGATTCCATTTGAAGAAAGTTTGTGGAAAAGTAGCGTAAATTATTATGTGTATAATATATCAGATAAGGAGCGTTGCCTGGATCCACTTGTGATGACAAATCAAATCCAGTCAAATCAAATGTTATTGTCATGATTTTCTACAAAATAGAAAATAGAAAAAAAAGAAAGAAAATAAAAACCCTGGAATGAGTAGCTGTGTTCAAACCTTTGGCTGGTACTGTGTATTAGTAGTGTAGTAAGGTGACAACCTCAGGAGGCTGAAGAAATTTGGCTTGCCAACTAATACCCTGACAAACTTTTACAGATGCACAATCGAGAGCATCCTGTCGGGCTGTATCACCGCCTGGTACGGCAACTGCTCCGCCCACAACCGCAGGGCTCTCCAGAAGGTAGTGAGGTCTGCTCAACGCATCACCGGGGGAAAACTACCTGCCCTCCAGGACAACAACAGCACCCGATGTCACAGGAAGGCCAGAAAGATCATCAAGGACAACAACCACCCGAGCCACTGCCTGTTCACCCCGCTACCATCCAGATGGTGAGGTCAGTACAGATGCATCAAAGCAGGGACCGAGAGACTGAAAAACAGCTTCTATCTCAAGGCCATCAGACTGTTAAACAGCCATCACTAACACAGAGAGGCTGCTGCCTACATAGACTTGAAATCATTGGTCACTTTAATAAATGGATCACTAGTCACTTTAAACAATTCCACTTTAATAATGTTTACATATCTTACATTACTCATCTCAGATGTATGTATATACTGTACCTTATACCATCTATTGCACCATGCCTATGCCGCTCATCCATATATTTATATGTACATCTTCTCATTCAGCCCTTTAGATGTGTGTGTATTAGGTAATTGTTGAGGAATTGTTAGATTACATGTTAGATATTACTGCACTGTCGGAACTAGAAACACAAGCATTTCGCTACACTCGCATTAACATCTGCTAACCATGTGTATGTGACCAATAAAATTGGATTTGATTGATATACATTAAAGGTGACATAACAATTGCATTGGAAATCTAATCTGACCTTTAATCAGGATTAAACGTTGTTTTTTTTGCGTTTTTCAAAACTCAAAGGTAGTGATTAGGATAGATCACGATAATGTTGATCCCACTGAAAGGATGGATTCAGAATTTAAAAGGGTAGGCAACAACAGATTCGCCACGGTGATCCTCAACACAGGGGGCCCCTCAGGGGTGCGTGCTTAGTCCCCTCCGGTACTCCCTGTTCACCCACGACTGCGTGGCTGCTCACGACTCTTAACACCATCATTAAGTTTACAGACGATGACAACGGTGGTAGGCCTGATCACCGACGACAATGAGACGGCCTACAAGGGGGGAGGTAGGAGACCTGGCAGTGTGGTGCCAGGACAACAACCTCTCCCTCAACGTCAGTAAGACAAAGGAGATGATCGTGGACTACAGGAAACAGAGGGCCGAGCACGCCCTCCCATTCACATCGACAGGGCTGCAGTGGAGCTTCAAGTTCCTCGGTGTCCATTCACATCAATGGGGCTGTAGTGGAGCAGGTCGAGAGATTCAAATTCCTCGGTGTCCACATCACTAAGGAATTATCATGGTCCACACACAACAACACAGTCATGAAGAGGACACGACATCGTCTCTTCCCCCTCAGGAGGCTAAAGAGATTAGTCATGGACTCTCAGATCCTCAAAACGTTTTACAGCTGCATCACTGAGAGCATTTTGACTGGCTGCATCACCATTTGGTATGACAACTGCTCGGCATCTGATTGCAAGGCGCTACAGAGGGAAATGTGTACGGCCCAGTACATCACTGGGGCGCCAACCTCCCTGCCATCCAGGACCTCTATACCAGACGTTGTCAGAGGAAGGCCCTAAAAATAGTCAAAGACTCCAGCCATCAAAAGTCATAGACTGTTCTTTCTGCTATCGCACGGCAAGCGGTACCGATGTACCAAGTCTAGAACCAACAGGACCCTGAATACCTTTTACACCCAAACTGCTAAGTAATTAGTTAAATAGTTAACCAAGCCATAAGACTGCTAAATAATGAGTTAAATAGTTAGTCCAGGTACCTATTCATTATCTGCATTGACCCTTTTTACTCTAACTCGTTTGACTCATCACATACGCTCAGTGCTTTGTAAATTGGGAGGTGCCAGAACAAAAAATAAGTATGAGAGCTCCTTGGGAGCTCTGTGTTACCGGAACCCATGAGGGAGGTGACCTGGGAGCTCTGTGTTACCGGAACCCATGAGGGAGGTGACCTGGGAGCTCTGTGTTACCGGAACCCATGAGGGAGGTGACCTGGGAGCTCTGTGTTACCGGAACCCATGAGGGAGAAGACCTGGGAGCTCTGTGTTACCGGAACCCATGAGGGAGGTGACCTGGGAGCTCTGTGTTACCGGAACCCATGAGGGAGGTGACCTGGGAGCTCTGTGTTACCGGAACCCATGAGGTTTCTTTTCTCCTTTATACACTGCTCAAAAAAATAAAGGGAACACTTAAACAACACAATGTCACTCCAAGTCAATCACACTTCTGTGAAATCAAACTGTCCACTTAGGAAGCAACACTGATTGACAATAAATTTCACATGCTGTTGTGCAAATGGAATAAACAACAGGTGGAAATTATAGGCAATTAGCAAGACACCCCCAATAAAGGAGTGGTTCTGCGGGTGGTGACCACAGACCACTTCTCAGTTCCTATGCTTCCTGGCTGATGTTTTGGTCACTTTTGAATGCTGGCGGTGCTTTCACTCTAGTGGTAGCATGAGACGCAGTCTACAACCCACACAAGTGGCCCAGGTAGTGCAGCTCATCCAGGATGGCACATCAATGCGAGCTGTGGCAAGAAGGTTTGCTGTGTCTGTCAGCGTAGTGTCCAGAGCATGGAGGCGCTACCAGGAGACAGGCCAGTACATCAGGAGACGTGGAGGAGGCCGTAGGAGGGCAACAACCCTGCAGCAGGACCGCTACCTCCGCCTTTGTGCAAGGAGGAGCAGGAGAAGCACTGCCAGAGCCCTGCAAAATGACCTCCAGCAGGCCACAAATGTGCATGTGTCTGCTCAAACGGTCAGAAACAGACTCCATGAGGGTGGTATGAGGGCCCGACGTCCACAGGTGGGGGTTGTGCTTACAGCACAACACCGTGCAGGACGTTTGGCATTTGCCAGAGAACACCAAGATTGGCAAATTCGCCACTGGTGCCCTGTGCTCTTCACAGATGAAAGCAGGTTCACACTGAGCACATGTGACAGACGTGACAGAGTCTGGAGACGCCGTGGAGAACGTTCTGCTGCCTGCAACATCCTCCAGCATGACCGGTTTGGCGGTGGGTCAGTCATGGTGTGGGGTGGCATTTCTTTGGGGGGCCGCACAGCCCTCCGTGTGCTCGCCAGAGGTAGCCTGACTGCCATTAGCTACCGAGATGAGATCCTCAGACCCCTTGTGAGACCATATACTGGTGCGGTTGGCCCTGGGTTCCTCATAATGCAAGACAATGCTAGACCTCATGTGGCTGGAGTGTGTCAGCAGTTCCTGCAAGAGGAAGGCATTGATGCTATGGACTGGCCCGCCCGTTCCCCAGACCTGAATCCAATTGAGCACATCATGTCTCGCTCCATCCACCAACGCCACGTTGCACCACAGACTGTCCAGGAGTTGGTGGATGCTTTAGTCCAGGTCTGGGAGGAGATCCCTCAGGAGACCATCCGCCACCTCATCAGGAGCATGCCCAGGCGTTGTAGGGAGGTCATACAGGCACGTGGAGGCCACACACGTTACTGAGCCTCATTTTGACTTGTTTTAAGGACATTACATCAAAGTTGGATCAGCCTGTAGTGTGGTTTTCCACTTTAATTTTGAGTGTGACTCCAAATCCAGACCTCCATGGGTTGAGAAATTGGATTTCCATTGATTATTTGTGTGATTTTGTTGTCAGCACATTCAACTATGTAAATAAAAAAGTATTTAATAAGATTATTTCATTCATTCAGATCTAGGATGTGTTATTGTAGTGTTCCCTTTATTTTTTTGAGCAGTGTATTCAAGTAGTGCATGCACATCATCACATTTGTGTAGTGACATAGAGCAGTAGAGGGAGTTACAGAAGTTGCACACGTAAAACAAAATATGGTGGCCTAGGGTCCAGGAAATGTTTGCTCTTTTATAAACGCCTTACATGCAATTCTACATAATTTTACATAACTGGAGACTTTGGCATAATCTTTTTTTAATGCCGTGTTCAAAACAACTTGGAACTCTGAGCTGGGAAAACTTCCAACTTCAGCGTGTTCAAGATAACTTGGTAATCGGGAAAAAACGATCTCCGACTGGAAAATGAGTTTTGAACGGTCATCCAACTAAGAATTCCAAGTGGGGAACTCTGGCCTCTTAATAGAGCTCCGAACGTCATGATTCAACCTTGTCTTGAAAGCACCATAATACTGCACAAATGATCAAAATGACAAGGCTACTTTGAGACACTGACAAACAGAATTTGAGATCGATGAAAACGACCTTGTTTTTGGATCCATCAATAGCCTACTACTAGGTGTAGGGAGACATACTGTATATTCTAGGCTACAATATGAGGAGGAAATTACAGTCCTAAAACAGTTTTTTTTCCAGTTTCACTGACTCACCCAATGATGCGCAGCTCACTAGCCGGTGATGGCCAATCCACTCGTGCCAAAAGCCTCTCTCTCTCTCTCTCACGTTTCACTTTGTAAAACAATAGTTGGAAGTTGATCTAATATTTTGGTCAGCCTACAGCTGACAGATTAGAGTCTTCTGTTTTCAGCAGGAGCCATTTGCTTTCCAACCTGTGTTGTATTTGAAATGTAGCGGAAGGCCAGTTTTGTCTGCTGCTGTTTGTTCACTAACAGATTTGCTCTGTGTTCCCGACTGTAGGCTAGGCCTTGTTATTGGACTACATTCCACAGCTAGTGTCACGCTTGTCGTCGGTAATGGAGGACCAAAACGCAGCAGGGACATGTATATACTCATCTTCTTTATTTACGGGAAAAGAAGGGAAAAAAACAAACAAACACGTATACAAAAATAACAAAACGATGAACGACAAAACAACAGTCTTGACGGCAACACAGCAATCCAAGGACAATCTCCCACAAATACACAGACAAACACACCCAACTAATATAGGACTTCCAATCAAAGGCAACACCAAATAGCTGCCTTCAATTGGAAGTCCAACCCAATTAACTCAACATAGAAACACACTTACTAGACTACACATAGAAATACATAAACATAGACCATAACTCAAAACCCGGAAATAATAAATCAAACGCCCTCCTAACTAACACACCACCCTGAACCAGATAAAACAAATACCCTCTGCCACGTCCTGACCAAACTACAATAACAATTAACCCTTATACTGGTCAGGACGTGACAGCTAGGTTATGTTCAAAATAAGCTATTTATCCTTTGTGGCTTTCTCATGGTGTAGTAGGCTATTCTGAATTATTTCATATATTAGCGAAATAACTTATAAATATTAATTTACCTGGTTTTCTCCCCTTTCTCCTACCTGGTCCGCTCTTCAAAAGAGACCCCAAACTTTTCAATCTTAATTAAGTTCCACTTGTTTAATGTTTATTTCCCATATTCTACAGAAAAATGTTATTCATGAATATACTGTTATATAAGATAGTCTCTTACTCTTAACAAAACCAGTCAGACTTTCATCACTTTGACACTGATTGTAAAATGTTTTATGCAATCCACTAAAATATTCCTGCAAGAAAATTACTTATTTATGTTTTTTAATATAAGAAAAATCACACATTGGGAGTTGAAATGGAATGGTAACAATGAGAATGTTAACATGACAGATCTTTATCTCTGGAATCCTGACGGTGTGAGAGACTGGCCAGAAGAGCTTTGAACACCTGGCAACACATTCCTACAGGATGGGATGCCACGCCCTGACATTCAGACAGAGGGAGAGAGAGGAGACATAGAGAGAGAAGAGACAGAGCGAGAAAGAGACAGAGAGAGAGACAGAGAGAGAGAGAGAAGAGACAGAGAGAAAGAGAGAGAGAGAGAGGAGACAGAGAGAGAGAGAGAG
>NC_042991.1:38340814-38458314 GCF_901001165.1 Salmo trutta
CTACTTGAATCCATGTTGAATGTTATAGGCCTATGTCTGCCTGGGAGTTTCAGCCAGGCTTTTGCTGATGTAAATGAGGTAGACCTGCCTTTGACATAAATTTAGTGTCACCCTCGGCCCAAGTGGGAATTTCCTCTTGGTCAAATGGTTAAGACTTCTTGGGCGAGAGAGCCGAATGCCGATCCTAAAGTCACATGGGCAAATCCTTATTGCCAAATAACACCTTGTAAGTATGTGATCGCACACAGGCTGAGTTCTAAATGGTACCCTATTCCCTACGTAGTGCACTACTATTAACCAGACCCCTTTATAGACCAGGATCCATAGGGTCAAAGTAGTGCGCCGCATAGGGTGCAATTTAGGATTCACACAAGTCAGCTGTCCTCCTGTCCTACCAATCCATTATCCTCATCTGTTATTGTTATCTCCAGGTATATCTGTCCCAGTGTAGCCTGCTACTGGGACATAGTCCACATAACTGGAAATGTTGCATTTTGAGTTCCGCTGCCTCTCTCTGAATCACTTGACCATGGGAAATAGAAATTAAACAACTGTTGAATGTAGTGACATCCTGTATGTGATGCTGGGGAGAAAGAAACCAACCGGAGATACGCCCCAAATACCCCCCTCCTCTATTCCCTAATGCACTACTTTTGACCAGAGCCCTATGAACCTTGGTCAGAAGTAGTGTACTTCAGAGGGAATAGGGTTCCATTTTGGAAGCACACCAGGGGCTATTTGTGGACGGTGAATGCCTGTAAAATAGCGTGAGCATAAGGTTTCGGTTATAAAGCCCTTCTTAGAGCCGTAGCTCTCTGTGAACGAGGCTGCCCCAGTTCCAACCGCTCAGGGACCGTTTTAGAAACACAGGTGTTGACCTTAGTGGAGTCGCTGAGCGCTGAGGCTTGTGCTTGCTGCAGAGGAAAATGTTAGCTATACACACACACACACACACAGGGACACACAGGGACACACACACACACACACAGGGACACACACACTCACACACACACACACACACACACACACACACACACACACACAGGGACACACACACACACACTCACACACACAGGGACACACATATGCACATACTCTGCGTTATGCATACATACACACACACACACACACACACAGGGACACACACACACACACAGGGACACACATATGCACATACGCTGCATTATGCATACATACACACACACACACACACACACACACACACACACAGCAAGCGCTGGCCTGTTCTCCGCTGCAGCTGAAGCCATCCAACTCTTGTGGGTGATCTGAACATGGTATGAGGCATTAGAGGTGCCTTAGAGGGTAGGGAGAAAACGGTATGAAAATCAATAAGGTTGAGAAATTACAACGATGACTATACAACATATGGCATATTAATATAATTATTATCAGTTTGTTGTTATGTTAATACTGATTTATTACTGGAAGTGGTAGCCTTCTGAATTCCATGACATGAGACGTAATGTTGGTGTCTGATAACAGATAGAGAAACATTTATGGAGAGTTTCTAAGGTTACACATTCTCAGGTTACATATTCTAAGGTTACATATTCTAAGGTTACACATTCTAAGGTTACATATTCTAAGGTTACATATTCTAAGGTTACATATTGTAAGGTTACATATTCTAAGGTTACACATTCTAAGGTTACATATTCTAAGGTTACATATTCTAAGGTTACACATTCTAAGGTTACACATTCTAAGGTTACATCTTGTAAGGTTACATATTGTAAGGTTACACATTCTAAGGTTACATATTGTAAGGTCACACATTCTAAGGTTACATATTCTCAGGTTACACATTCTAAGGTTACATATTCTCAGGTTACACATTGTAAGGTTACACATTCTAAGGTTACATATTGTAAGGTCACACATTCTAAGGTTACATATTCTCAGGTTACACATTGTAAGGTTACACATTCTAAGGTTATATATTGTAAGGTTACACATTCTAAGGTTACATATTCTCAGGTTACACATTCTAAGGTTACATCTTGTAAGGTTACATCTTGTAAGGTTACATATTCTAAGGTTACATATTCTAAGGTTACATATTCTCAGGTTACACATTGTAAGGTTACATATTCTAAGGTTACACATTCTAAGGTTACATATTGTAAGGTTACACATTCTAAGGTTACATATTGTAAGGTCACACATTCTAAGGTTACATATTCTCAGGTTACACATTCTAAGGTTACATATTCTCAGGTTACACATTGTAAGGTTACACATTCTAAGGTTACATATTGTAAGGTCACACATTCTAAGGTTACATATTCTCAGGTTACACATTCTAAGGTTACATATTCTAAGGTTACATATTCTAAGGTTACACATTCTAAGGTTACATATTCTAAGGTTACATATTCTAAGGTTACACATTCTAAGGTTACATATTGTAAGGTTACATATTCTAAGGTTATACATTCTAAGGTTACATATTGTAAGGTTACATATTCTAAGGTTACATATTGTAAGGTTACATATTCTAAGGTTACATATTCTAAGGTTACACATTCTAAGGTTACATATTCTAAGGTTACATATTCTAAGGTTACACATTCTAAGGTTACATATTGTAAGGTTACATATTCTAAGGTTACACATTCTAAGGTTACATATTGTAAGGTTACATATTCTAAGGTTACATATTGTAAGGTTACATATTCTAAGGTTACATATTCTAAGGTTACACATTCTAAGGTTACATATTGTAAGGTTACACATTCTAAGGTTACATATTGTAAGGTTACACATTCTAAGGTTACATATTCTCAGGTTACACATTCTAAGGTTACATATTCTCAGGTTACACATTGTAAGGTTACACATTCTAAGGTTACATATTGTAAGGTTACATATTGTAAGGTTACATATTCTAAGGTTACATATTGTAAGGTTACACATTCTAAGGTTACATATTGTAAGGTTACACATTCTAAGGTTACATATTGTAAGGTTACACATTCTAAGGTTACATATTCTAAGGTTACACATTCTAAGGTTACATATTGTAAGGTTACACATTCTAAGGTTACATATTGTAAGGTTACACATTCTAAGGTTACATATTGTAAGGTTACATATTGTAAGGTTACATATTCTCAGGTTACACATTCTCAGGTTACACATTCTAAAGTTACACATTGCATCATGTTTGTTCCTGGAGTTTCATCACCATCATCAGTTTACTTTATTTATTTATTTCTCCAAACACAAGCTCCTACTATTTATAGTTGATCACATATCCACATATCATGTGTTACACCATATTGATATCATACCAAATGTTTTATCATATTTCAAAGCCTAAGCAGTCACTTCTTCAACTGGGTTATTTTTGATACTGTTGTGGCCAATGTTTAATTTATTGCCTGGTTTGAGGAAGTCGTACAAACATCCACATGGCAGATTCTTCAGACTCCACACATATCACAGACACTAGGGTGGAAGTTCAAAAGACTGTACAATATGGAACTCATTCAGGGTGATGGTATAGGGCCTCAACGGTGTCAAGGTTATTTAATAGATTACTGGTCATCTACTGTTAGTAGCCCTGTAGAACGTATCTCAATGTTCACAACATATTTGCTTTGTAGATTAGGATCTCTACAGGATGTGAACCAGACAGGGATCTCTACAGGATGTGAACCAGACAGGGATCTCTACAGGATGTGAACCAGACAGGGATCTCTACAGAATGTGAACCAGACAGGGATCTCTACAGGATGTGAACCAGACAGGGATCTCTACAGGATGTGAACCAGACAGGGATCTCTACAGGATGTGAACCAGACAGGGATCTCTACAGGATGTGAACCAGACAGGGATCTCTACCGGATGTGAACCAGACAGGGATCTCTGCAGGATGTGAACCAGACAGGGATCTCTACAGGATGTGAACCAGACAGGGATCTCTGCAGGATGTGAACCAGACAGGGATCTTTACAGGATGTGAACCAGACAGGGATCTCTACAGGATGTGAACCAGACAGGGATCTCTACAGGATGTGAACCAGACAGGGATATCTGCAGGATGTGAACCAGACAGGGATCTCTACAGGATGTGAACCAGACAGGGATCTCTACAGGATGTGAACCAGACAGGGATCTCTACAGGATGTGAACCAGACAGGGATCTCTACAGGATGTGAACCAGACAGGGATCTCTACAGGATGTGAACCAGACAGGGATCTCTACAGGATGTGAACCAGACAGGGATCTCTACAGGATGTGAACCAGACAGGGATCTCTACAGGATGTGAACCAGACAGGGATCTCTGCAGGATGTGAACCAGACAGGGATCTTTACAGGATGTGAACCAGACAGGGATCTCTACAGGATGTGAACCAGACAGGGATCTCTACAGGATGTGAACCAGACAGGAATCTGTAAAAACACCCTGAGGTCAAATAAAGAAATAAAACAATTAATTTAAAAACGGAAATACTATTGGTTACTCACTCTTACACCTACTGGGAAGAAACTGGCAAAGTGCTCAGACTTCAGAGTTTAACTCTAGCTTTGATAGCTACTCAGACAGAGTTTAACTCTAGCTTTGATAGCTACTCAGACAGAGTTTAACTCTAGCTTTGATTGCTCCTCAGACAGAGTTTAACTCTAGCTTTGATTGCTCCTCAGACAGAGTTTAACTCTAGCTTTGATAGCTACTCAGACAGAGTTTAACTCTAGCTTTGATTGCCACTCAGACTTCAGAGTTTAACTCTAGCTTTGATAGCTACTCAGACTTCAGAGTTTAGCTCTGGCTTTGATAGCTACACAGACGGAGTTTAACTCTAGCTTTGATAGCTACTCAGACTTCAGAGTTTAACTCTAGCTTTGATAGCTACTCAGACAGAGTAGGCGAGTGAGGGTGTAGGGTAGGGAATCGCTGGGCAGGCGAGTAGGGGTTGTAGGGTAGGGAATCGCTGGGCAGGCGAGTGGGGGTGTAGGGTAGGGAGCGCTGGGTAGGCAGGTGGGGGTGTAGGGTAGGGATCGCTGGGCAGGCGAGTGGGGGTGTAGGGTAGGGTATCGCTGGGCTGGCAGGTGGGGCTGTAGGGTAGGGTATCGCTGGGTAGGCGAGTGGGGGTGTAGGGTAGGGATCGCTGGGTAGGCGAGTGGGGGTGTAGGGTAGGGAAACGCTGGGTAGGTGAGTGGGGGTGTAGGGTAGGGAGCGCTGGGCAGGCGAGTGGGGGTGTAGGGTAGGGGTTCGCTGGGCAGGCGAGTGGGGGTGTAGGGTAGGGAATCGCTGGGTAGGCGAGTGGGGGTGTAGGGTAGGGAATCGCTGGGCAGGCGAGTGGGGGTGTAGGGTAGGGAATCGCTGGGCAGGCGAGTGGGGGTGTAGGGTAGTGAATCGCTGGGCAGGCGAGTGAGGGTGTTGGGTGTCTCAGGCCGTGTGTGAACAGCTGAGAGGTGTGATTTCACAGGCTCGCTGCCCCCTGTCAGGCTCTGATTGGGCTGGACAGGAGGTGCAGGCAAGGCCCAGGCTTCAGAGAGACACCAACAGGTGGCAGGCCGCTGCTCTGTGCTGGGGCTGGGGAGGGGGGCAAGCCGAGCAGGAAGCTTGGGAGGGGGGGGGGGCAGGCCGCGGCGGAGGCTGGGGAGGGGGGCACACCCGGCGGATAGAAAAGGCCAGGCGAGGAGTACTGATCTGGACACAATCCACTGGCTGGACACCAGGACGGTACAGCAAGAGAGGAGAGGAGAGGGAAGAAAGACAGAAAGAGAGAGAGAGACAGATAGGTAAAAGATAGGGACTTGAGGACTGGTACAGGAGGAGAGGACAGCAGCCCAGGTGGGAAGGAAGGAAGGAAGGAAGGAAGGGGAGAGGTTGAGGACTGCTACAGGAATGTTGTGGTCTGGTTGAGGGCCTAGAGGACTTCAGGGACTAGGAGAGGTGTGTTGGCTGTGTCACTGTCAGTAGGTATTTAGTTTGGAGTTATGGCACCAGGTGTGGTTGAGTTATGTTCTGTTTGTGGAGATCTGTTGGCTTTGAGGAACTGTTGCTGGGCAGCTTTCCAGTAAACTTTTTTTTTGTTCAAAGTACTTTTCTAGAAGTTTTGCTAGTTGATAAAAGTTAAAAGCTCCTGATTGTTCAATAGATGATTATTATGTTTGCTACAAGTAGATAGTGAAGAATTTACTATAATATTACTCTTGTGACCAAGGACTTTTTTAATCTCTGTAAAACCTAAAGTGCTCATAATCAAATAGCTTACAGTCACATGTTCTGTGCTCTCTCGCCACCAAATCCCCCTGATTTGCTGTACCATGTGAGCTGAGAGTGGGACGGGGGACAGTGGGACGGGGGACAGCGGGACGGGGGGGGACAGAGGGACGGGAGGGACAGGGAGACGGGGGACAGGGAGACGGGGGACAGGGGGACGGGGGACATGGGGGACGGGGGACAGGGGGACAGGGGGGACGGGGGGGACAGGGGGACGGGGGGACAGGGAGACCATGAGACAGGCGGAGCAGCAGGTGTTGGAACAGTTGTTAGGTAATGTCTATCTGTGGTTTATGACGTTGGGACAATGACACTCTGGACCATTAGCAGGATGTGAAGCCTTCGTCAGGTGAGGAGCAGAAAGGAGAGGGGTGTTCTGTAGAGAGGAGAGGAGATGAGAAGGGGGCACAGCCTGGGTGCAATCTAGAGGCCTGAAGGTGAGCTTCTGTTTGCTGAGGTGTCACACGGTTCCTGCCTTTGATCAACAGTGTAGTGTCAGGAAAGTGAGGACCATGTTAGCTGTTAGCTGTTGGTTTGTCTTGGTCTTGTTAGATTCTTGAAGGTTCCTAGAATTCTTTTAGATTATTAGAATGCTTTTAGGTTCCTAGAATGCTTTTAGGTTCCTAGAATGCTTTTAGGTTCCTAGAATGCTTTTAGGTTATTAGAATTCTTTTAGGTTATTAGAATGCTTTTAGGTTCCTAGAATGCTTTTAGGTTATTAGAATGCTTTTAGGTTCTTAGAATGCTTTTAGGTTCTTAGAATGCTTTTAGGTTCCCAGAATTCATTGCAGAGAAGGGAAAGATGTAGTAAGGTAGAATTTAAAATGTTCAGTGGAGCCAGCTTTCTGGATGGAGTTTAGTAGAGTGCATCAAGGATAGACTGTCTGAATGACCCATTTCCACACTACGGTGGAGACAAGGAAGACTCTGGGATGTGGATGAGACCATGAATCGCAGTAAAGGTACAGAAAATGCTTTTGTTAAAAGTAAAAGTTTAATATTATATATTGTCTTGCCTCTACTTGTACTAATTGTGGTCATCTTAAAACCACTTCATTGTTGAGATTTCAGTCAAATGTATTTATTTGGGTTTCAGATATCACAACGTGACATGCTGCACAATGTTGATGAACTTTAATAGCTAGTGACCTTTACGTGTTAGTAGTCAGTGTGTCTCACCCCTCTGAGTTATCTAGACACATGAGGTCTAAAGTTACTGACCACTAGGGACAGGACAGGCAGCCAGTCATCCAATATGGCTGCAGCACTATCCATCAAACTTCATCCTCCTTTCACTGACTGAGTACAGAAATAATCTTGGCTATGTTGTGAAACTCCTCTTGATAGAAGAGTATTTAAATGATTCCTATAGTATTTAAATGATTCCTATAGTATTTAAATGATTCCTATAGTAATTAAATGATTCCTATAGTATTTAAATGATTCCTATAGTATTTAAATGATTCCTCTAGTATTTAAATGATTCCTATAGTATTTAAATGATTCCTATAGTATTTAAATGATTCCTATAGTATTTAAATGATTTCTATAGTATTTAAATGATTCCTATAGTATTTAAATGATTCCTATAGTATTTAAATGATTCCTATAGTATTTCAATGATTTCTATAGTATTTAAATGATTCCTATAGTATTTAAATGATTCCTATAGTATTTAAATGATTCCTATAGTATTTCTATAGTATTTAAATGATTCCTATAGTATTTAAATGATTCCTATAGTATTTAAATGATTCCTACAGTATTTAAATGATTCCTATAGTATTTAAATGATTCCTATAGTATTTAAATCAACGTTAACACCACAACGTACCTCATTTCGTCCTGCTACTTCCTTCGGGTTAACCACTGTGTTTCACTTTAAACTGGTTATGGACGGGAACTTCAGTTACACCCCTCTCTCCCTCTCGCCCTGTCCCAAATGACACCCTATTCCCTATGTAGTGCACTACTTTTGTACAGGGTGCATAGAGGCCTGATCAAATGAAGTGCACTATATAGGAAATAGGGTGCCATTTAGGATAAATCTACAATTAAATCAATAGGGTGACATTTAGGATACAGTTAACCAATAGGATGTTATTTAGGATACATCTACAGTTAACCAATAGGATGTCATTTAGGATAGATCTACAGTTAACGGGGCGGCAGGTAGCCTAGTGGTTAGGGTGCTGGACTAGTAACCGAAGGTTGCAAGATCAAATCCCCGAGCTGACAAGGTAAAAATCTGTCGTTCTGCCCCTGACCAAGGCAGTTAACCCACTGTTCCTAGGCTGTCATTATAAATAAGAATTTGTTCTTAACGGACTTGCCTAGTTAAATAACCAATAGGGTGCCATTTTGGATACATCTACAGTTAACCAATAGGATGCCATTTTGGATACATCTACAGTTAACCAATAGGATGCCATTTTGTATGCATCTACAGTTAACCAATAGGATGCCATTTTGTATGCATCTACAGTTAACCAATAGGATGCCATTTTGTATGCATCTACAGTTAACCAATAGGATGCCATTTTGTATGCATCTACAGTTAACCAATGTTAGACAGTTAAGGTTCTGCTCACACTGCCCCTGGGACTGTGTGGTAATGAAAGAGTGCTTTGTGTCCTCCGGCCGGGGCCGGCCTGTCAGGGAGGAGATCCTGTCGTTGCCTCCTGTGAAGACATGCTTCCTTATATCCCCATATGAATACTGCTGTTATGGAATGTAAGGAAGTGTGTGGTTACAAGGGGACTGGAGCTCCAAACTGAGAAGAGGATGTTTGTTTGGATGAAAACTAAGGCTGCAAGACTGAATGGGTGTTTTATTGTCATTTGTATAGAGGAGTAGAAGTTTAGTATATATATATATGTGTGTGTGTGTGTGTGTGTGTGCGTGTGTGCGTGTGTGCGTGTGTGCGTGTGCGCGTGTGCGCGTGTGCGCGTGTGCGTGTGCGCGTGTGCATGCGTGTGCGCGTGTGCGTGTGTGTGCGTGTGTGTGTGTGCGTGTGTGTGTGCGCGTGTGTGTGGCCCAGCCAACAGGTGGAAGGGGCTGTTCTTCATTCGGTGTCCTTCAGCCCAGACACGTGTGGTCGTTAACCACTAGCTGGGCGTGTGGGTGAAATGGCACCCAATTTCTGAAATAGTGCACTACTTTTAACCAGAGCCTTTATGGGCCATTGTCAAAAGTAGTGCACTTTAAAGGAAATAGGCTGCCATTTGTGACGTACCTCTGCCCTGCCCAGCCCTGCTGCTGACAGTCATGGGGGATTGACAGAACAGCTGTCCCCAGTTATAGCAACAGGAGGAGGGGTTGGGAAAGAAGAGGAGAGGGAGGGAGGGAGGGAGAGGTGGGAGAGGTGGGAGGGAGGGAGGGAGGGAGGGAGAGGTGGGAGAGAGGGAGGGAGGGAGGGGAGAGGTGGGAGAGGTGGGAGGGAGGGAGGGAGGGAGGGAGGGAGGGAGGGAGGGAGGGAGGGAGGGAGAGGTGGGAGAGAGGGAGGGAGGGAGGGAGAGGTGGGAGAGGTGGGAGGGAGGGAGGGAGGGAGGGAGGGAGGGAGGGAGGGAGGGAGGGAGGGAGGGAGGGAGGGGAGGGAGGGAGGGGTTGTCATTGAGAGTGGGGTGTGTTGGGTAGAGGTTGAGTGTTGACTGGTTGTTTGTATCTCGAATAATATTATTTCACTTTTTATTTCACTTTTTATTTAACCTTTATTTCACTTTTTATTTAACTAGGCAAGTCGGTTAAAGAACTAATTATTATTTACAACGACTGCCTAGGATGGGAGAGGTCTACTCTGTTTAGTAACATCACTTTCTCCATGTCTGTCTGGTCCAGTGAAACATGATTTATCCCAATGGTCTTAGTTAGTTTCCTGATTGGACAATGATAGTTCTGTGAGTAATGTTTTATTTAAAAATGTAATGAACTAGACAAGTCAGTTAAGAACAAATTCTTATTTGCAATGACGGCCTACACCGACCAAACCAGAACGATTTGCGCGCCGCCCTATGGTACTCCCAATCACGGCCGGTTGTGATACAGCCTGGATTCAAACCAGGGTGTCTGTAGTGACGCCTCTAGCACTGAGATGCAGTGCCTTAGACCGCTGCGCCACTCAGGAGGGATGATTCGTTTCCTGATTGGACAGTGATAGCTCTGTGAGTAATGTTATGGTAGTGATGATTAGTTTCCTGATTGGACAGTGATAGCTCTGTGAGTAATGTTATGGTAGTGATGATGACAGCCTCTCCATATCACGTTATGATATGTTATGGTCCCGTGTCATCACTGTTGTGCTTTTACTGACCTCCCTTTTTTCCTGTTTTTCTTTCTCTCTTTTCTAAACAGGAACAAGAGGACGATGTGGGACTCTGATGTCATGGCTCCAAAATATCATCTCCACTGCCCTCCTGTCTCTCTTTCTTTCTTTCTTTCTTCCTCTCCTCACCCCTGTCCTATCTCCTTCCTCCTCCTCCTCTCTCCCTTCCTCCTCCTCTCTCTCCCTTCCTCCTCCTCTCTCTCCCCTCTCCTCCTCTCTCCTCTCCTCCTCCTCTCTCTCCCTTCCTCCTCCTCTCTCTCCTCCTTCCTCCTCCTCTCTCTCCCTTCCTCCTCCTCTCTCTCCTTCCTCCTCCTCTCTCTCCCTTCCTCCTCCTCTCTCTCCCTTCCTCCTCCTCCTCTCTCCTTCCTCCTCTCTCTCTCCCTTCCTCCTCCTCTCTCTCCCTCCCGCTTTCCCTCTCGCCCTGAACTGCACGCCTTGCTGTGGCTGGTCAAACGGAACCAAGTCAGGTGTTTCAGTGAGGTTTGGTCCCCTTCAACCAGCTACGGCGCCGTGAACTCAGTCAGCAGACAGACAGACAGACACAGCGGGAATGACAGACAGACAGACAGACGGCCACAGCGGGAACGACAGACAGAGTGTCCACTGCTACTACTGTACTACTGTAGCCTACTGCTGCTGCTTGTGTGTCTGAATCACGTCAAATTCATCTACTTTTTGTACCACTATGGATTACTTTTTTTTTTAGATGTTTCTGTTACGCACATTTTTTATGTTGTGTTTCAAAAATAAAGAATTAAAGATGTGACCGTGATTTTATCTCTGTCATATTTACATTGGGTTGCTGTGCTATGAGTTGCTGGGTATTAGCTAAGGAATTAAACTATTAAATTCCCTGTATTAGCCAAGGAATGAAACTATTGCATTCCCTGTATTAGCCAAGGAATGAAACTATTACATTCCCTGTATTAGCCAAGGAATGAAACTATTAAATTCCCTGTATTAGCCAAGGGATGAAACTATTACATTCCCTGTATTAGCCAAGGGATGAAACTATTACATTCCCTGTATTAACCAAGGGATGAAACTATTACATTCCCTGTATTAGCCAAGGGATGAAACTATTACATTCCCTGTATTAGCCAAGGGATGAAACTATTACATTCCCTGTATTAACCAAGGGATGAAACTATTACATTCCCTGTATTAACCAAGGAATGAAACTATTACATTCCCTGTATTAACCAAGGGATGAAACTATTAAATTCCCTGTATTAGCCAAGGAATGAAACTATTACATTCCCTGTATTAACCAAGGAATGAAACTATTAAATTCCCTGTATTAACCAAGTAATTAAACTATTAAATTCCCTGTATTAACCAAGGGATGAAACTATTACATTCCCTGTATTAACCAAGGGATAAAACTATTAAATTCCCTGTACTAACCAAGGAATTAAACTATTAAATTCCCTGTACTAACCAAGGAATGAAACTATTACATTCCCTGTATTAACCAAGGGATAAAACTATTAAATTCCCAGTACTAACCAAGGAATGAAACTATTAAATTCCCTGTATTAACCAAGGAATGAAACTATTACATTCCCTGTATTAACCAAGGGATAAAACTATTAAGTTCCCTGTATTAACCAAGGAATAAAACTATTAAATTCCCATTTCAACGTAGGGCCTACATTAGCTAAAAATGTAACTCCAATGTTGCCAGTAATGTTAAATTCTAAGTTATGCCTAATTAAACACATGATCCAGTACTTTGGCAACTAGTAAGTATTTTATAAACCTTCCGCTTTGGGTTGGATGTGTCAATGTGTACTTCCTGCATGCATAATCTATGAGCAGAATTAGTGTTTTACCTCAATTAGCCATGAAATCCCTAGTTTGAAAGCGACTGTTTCTGGAAGATGTGCTGTGCCCACATTTCCCCCCCCCCCCCCCCCCCCAAAGCCCCCTAATAATTTCAGTTCCAGCCAATAAGATTCAGCCCCCTCACCATTTGAGTGACAGCTAGCCAGAATCCCTCACAGCAGAGAGAGAGAGCTGAGAGCAGTGAGTGTTGCACATATGGGATGTAGGACGGAATTTTCAGGGGACCACTTTGGCGCTACTTTTAGGAACTGTTGGCTAAAAAGTAAACAAAAGTACCGGATAATCCCTTTAACAGTCCTCAGCAACACAAGCCTCCAGTCACCAAGATGTTTGTCATTGGATAATAGAAGGTTTGCTCATAACATGATAATATTGTCATAGTTTGACTTAAATTTGCGACCATCGCATATGCTTCTAAAAAAAATTTTGCTCTACGCAGTAGAAACATTTCACCCGGGTAATACATCGAATGGCAAAAATTATATTTGTTACGTTTGTGGTTTCGTGTCCGGTGCTCTCCGGCTGTTGTTACATTTGTGCTGTTGTGATCCTCGCTATATAAGTCGTGTTACAAGTTCCACCAAGTGGGTTAACCCTATTTGTTTGCCTTTTATGCCAGCACCCCGGGATTGCTTCCCTGCCACACCGTTTGCTAAATTGGTGTCAGAAGAGGCCATTCGGGAACGCATGGCCCGAATGTGTGAAGGGGCTGAGTAGTCGAAGCTTGGGGATGTGCCTTCCCATTTGGAGGGGGACAGTGTAGCTATATGAGCCATATTACAATTCCCACCAAGTTGGCAAGATAAATAGTGTGGTTGCCTTTCACGCGACCCGGGTTCACTTCCCTGCACAGTTGTTCGCTACAGTATCATATTTACAGTGTGAGAAAAGTTGTAACATTTCACTATGTGAAGTCTACACCTAAATCCAGTTTGGGTAAAAAGTGAAGGAGGCTTTTATATTTTTCTAAATCGTCTCCTATTGGTCAGATTTTGGCAATTTATTTACCAATCACGTTTTGTGTTGTATTCCCATTGTGATTGGTCCCTGAACCAATATGAGGGCATTTTGAAATAAAAGCCTGTTTCATGTGTCCATTTTCCAAAAACACTGACGAAGGCTGAGGGTTTTACTTTAACCTCTACGGGATCTTCGTCGTCGTCGTTGTCCACCCACCCCACAACGCGGGACGGTTGAGCTAATGTGCGTTAATGTGATTAGCATGAAACTGGAATAATACATTGTGGCCTTTCTCTTGCATTAAAAAATAAATAAATAAAGTTTTTTTTCTTTGTATTATCTTTTACCAGATCTAATGTGTGTTATTCTCCTACATTAATTTCACATTTCCACAAACTTCAAAGTGTTTCCTTTCAAATGGTATCAAGAATATTCATATCCTTGCTTCAGGGCCTGAGCTACAGGAAGTTAGATTTTGGGTGTCATTTTAGGCCCTTTTTTTTTTAAAGGGTCCGATCCTTAAGAGGATTTATACAATCAAGACCTCATCTAAGAGAACCATGAGTAAGTGGAAGTCCTATGACTGACGCTATATATCTTTTTTTTCTAAAGAACAAGCCTTCAACATTGCCCAAAGGCCAGCAGATGGTGATATTGAGTTCATCTTACCGTCTAAATGCATTGTATACAGCCGGCAATACACTCGTATCCCCCGTCCTAAAACCTTCTCCATTCAGGCTGCAATTCGATTTCCTCCTTAACTTGATTTAATGGCAAGAAGGCAGAAAACAAATGGGGACAATGTGCTTTCCTTATGAAACACCATTTTCCTCCACCATGCTAAAGTGGCTAAATGCTAATCCCGGGATGTTGCATATAACGTGAATGCACCATCAGGAAGTAGCATTCTTAGGCGTTAGCCATTCTAGCATGGTGGTAGAAAATGTTGTTTCATAAAGAAAGTAGGCATATTTAAACCCATTTTTTCCAGCCTAAAAAAAGTTAAGGATGAAATCGAATTGAAGCCTGAATGGAGAATATTTTAGGCAATGTGCAAATTACTGGGGGCTCAGTTCCCTTGAATGAGACGCTATCTCCCCTAAATGCAACAAAAGTCCAACTTTGAGGGGGGGTGGGGTGACGATCGTCAAAAGGAGTAGACCAAGGTGCAGCGTGAAAAGTGCTCATATTTATTGCAACTCAGAACACTCAAACAAAATAACAAACAAAGGAAAAGGGGGAGAAAGAAAAAAAACAACCATCACATTCTGCATGCTTACTGACCTGACAAAAACAAGATCCCACACAGAAGGAGGGCAAAAGGGCTGCCTAAGTATGATTCCCAATCAGAGACAACGATAGACAGCTGCCTCTGATTGGAAACCATACTCAGCCAATCAGAGAAGAAAAACAACATAGAAAGATGACACATAGAACGCCCACCCCATGTCACACCCTGACCTAACCAAACACAGAAAAACGACTCTCTCAGGTCAGGGCGTGACAAGGGGTCTTCTCTAAATACTGCTAATTTAGCCATTCCCTTGTTGGTTTAAAATGTATATGTTTTACAGTGGTAAATATGAAAATAAAACTAATATCCCCACCTCTCTGTCATGGTTTAAGTTTACACCATTTCTTTCTATGTGGTGGCGCTGTCCAATCAGTAGTGCTGAATTTCAGCCTCAGCTAAGCTCCTTTAAGCATAGATTTTCCTTTGTGCTTCCTAATTTTTGCTATTTGTTTGCCATGCGTCCTTGATAAAAAAAAAAATTAAAAAGCATTTTGAACAAATGCATTACATTTATTAATTGATTTATCATTGTTTTGCTTTTCCAAGTCAGCTGTTTAAAGCGCTCATTGCTTTGTTTTCCAGGTGCACCGTGGGTATTGGTGTTCTCCGTGTCATCCGTGACCAGAAGTAGTAGACCATTTATTTAGCTTTATTATTTACTTTCTTTCCTGGTCAGCTGAGGATGGTTGACAATATCACTAGACAACTAGCCTACATCTAGCCATACAATCCATCCAACAAGTAGGCTATACGTTAATGACAGTAGGCCTATAAAGTGACTCATTCAAATAGAAGAGATTAATGTTCGGTTAGAAGGATTCGATTTTGCAATGGCCTAGGCTTACATTGTGGATTTGTGTTCCCATGAGAACTGTTTTCACGGCAAAACATAATGAAATGTTACGTAGGCATAGTTACACTTACAGTGCATAGCCAAGATCCATGATTTGAACAGGGTGCCTTTCCTGCAGTCAAAGGATCAAATCGCCCTCTAGTGGCCTCATGGGTGGAATGTTATCAATATTTTTGGGGGGGCCGAAAACCCACTGCTTCTATTTCAAACGGTTTTGTAATATTTGAGTCTTCTGTGATGTACAGCGCATTCTGAAAGTATTCAGATCCCTTGACATTTTGTTGCGTTACAGCCTTACTCTAAAATGGATTAAATATATTTTTTCTAATCAATCTATACACAATACCCAATTAAAGACAAAGTGAAAACAGGTTTTTAGAATGTTTTATTTTATTATTAAAAATAAAAAACAGACATACCTTGTTTACATAAGTATTCAGACCCCTTTGCCATGAGACTCGAAATTGAGCTCAGGTGCATCCTGTTTCCATTGATCATCCTTGAGATGTTTCAACAGCTAGATTGTAGTCCACCTGTGTTAAATTTAAATGATTGGACATGATTAAGAAAGTCACACACCTGTCTATATAAGGTCCCCCAGTCGACAGTGCATGTCAGAGCAAAAACCAAGCCATGAGGTCGAAGGAATAGTTCGTAGAGCTTAGAGACAGGATTGTGTCGAGGCACAGATCTGGGGAAGGGTACCAAAACATTTCTGCAGCATTGAAGGTCCTCAAGAACACAGTGGGCTCCATCATTCTTAAATGGAAGAAGTTTGGAACCACCAAGACTCTTCCTAGAGCTGACCACCCAGCCAAACTGAGCAATCGAGGGAGAAGGGCCTTGCAAAAGGACAACCATCTCTGCACCAAACAGGCCTTTATGGTAGAGTGGCCAGATGGAAGCCACTCCTCAGTAAAAGGTACATGACAGTCTGCTTTGAGTTTGCCAGAAATAACCTAAGACTTTCAGACCATGAGAAACAAGATTCTCTGGTCTGATGAAACCAAGATTGAACTCTTTGTCCTGAAAGCCAAGCGTCACTGTCACACTGTATAATGATAGGAGGCAGGCACAGGAATATGTCATTGGGGGGTTTATTTCTCCACCGAAAATAAAGTATGTCATGAAAACGACGGGGACGAAGCCCAAAACAAACACGTGTGTGTGTGTGTGTATGTATGTGTGTGTATGTATGTATGTATGTATGTATGTATGTATGTATGTATGTATGTATGTATGTATGTATGTATGTATGTATGTATGTGTGTGTGTGTGTGTGTGTGTGTGTGTGTGTGTGTGTGTGTGTGTGTGTGTGTGTATATGTGTGTGTGTGTGTTTGTGTATGTATATATATATGTGTGTGTGTGTGTGTGTGTGTGTGTGTGTGTGTGTGTGTGTGTGTGTGTGTGTGTGTATGTGTGTGTATGTGTGTGTGTGTGTGTGTGTGTGTGTGTGTGTGTGTATGTATATATATATATGTGTGTGTATGTATGTATGTATGTATGTATGTATGTATGTATGTATGTATGTATGTATGTATGTGTGTGTGTGTGTGTGTGTATATGTGTGTGTGTGTGTGTGTGTGTGTGTGTGTGTGTGTGTGTGTGTGTGTGTGTGTGTGTGTGTGTGTGTGTGTGTGTGTGTGTGTGTGTGTGTGTGTGTATATGTGTGTGTGTGTGTATATGTGTGTGTGTGTGTAACCCAAACAAAAGAGTGAGGTGAAAACCTCTAAATAATACGCAGGACGAGATCTGTAATAACAAGTCCACAATAACACACAAGACCAATGGACATGGTAACAATAACCGACAATGAGGAACAGAGGGAACATACACATACGAATCAGGGGGAATGAGAACCAGGTGTGTGTAATGAGACAAGACAGTCCAGAGCTGGTGAACGGAATGAGCATCAGTACCGGGGGGATCCGTGACAGTCACGTCTGGAGGAAACCTGCCACCATCCATACGGTGAAGCATGGTGGTGACAGCATCAAGCTGTGGAAATGATTTTCAGCGGCAGGGACTGGGAGACTAGTCAGGTTTGATGGACAGATGAACGGAGAGATCCTTGATGAAAACCTGCTCTAGAGCACTCAGGACTGCAGACTGGGGTAAAGGTTCACCTTCCAACAGGAAAACAACCCTAAGCACACAGCCAAGACAACACAGGAATGGTTTCAAGACAAGTCGGGGCAGCAGGTAGTCTAGTGCTTAGAGTGTTGGGCCAGTAACCGAAAGGTTGCTAGTTTGAATCCCCGAGCTGACAAGGTAAAAAGCTGTCATTCTGGAACCCACTGTTCCTAGGCCGTCATTGTAAATAAGAATTTGTTTAACTGACTTGCCGAGTTAAATAAATATATTATTATAAAAAGTCTCTGAATGTTGTTGTGGCCCAGCCAGAGCCTGGACTTAAAATAGCTGTGCAGCGACGCTCCCAATCCAACCTGACAGAGCTTGAGAGGATCTGCAGAGAAGAACGGGAGAAACTCCCCAAATACAGGTGTGCCAAGCTTGTAGCATCATACCCAAGAAGACTCGAGGCTGTAATCACTGCCAAAGGTGCTTCAACAACTGAGTAAAGGGTCTGAATACATATGTAAATCTCATATTTCAGTTGTGTAAAATTGCCTTGGCTGAGGGTAGGCTACCAACAGTGGTGTAGGCCTATTGGAGGATAAACGTAAGTAAATGTTGTTTACCCACCTTTTTCAGAAAAATGCGTTGAAAGTAGTGAGTGTTACTTTTATTTATTTAGAGACCGGATATCTGAGTTTACCCAGCAATTATTTTTTTTACCACTACATCACTGGGTACCAGTAGACCTATTTAAAGTTCATGGTAATGCACATTGCAGGGCCGGAGCCAGAACGGGCCTTTTTTTCATTGGTGTTATACTAAAGACCACCTTTGTCCAAGAGAGATTTATACAGTTGGCAAAATGTCACGCCATGGTAATTCTACACAAAACAACAGCCCTTACTTATTAAGTGTTTCTAAAAATCCCCTATGGGATAAAATGAATGGTGGTAAAACGATTGGAACCATTTCTCTGTTTTACCGCTAGGTTTTAAGGGTATTAGAACTCATACTGTGGTACTCTTATTGCCGGCTGCATACAATGCATTTGGACGGTAAGATGAACTTAATACCCCCATCTGCTGGCTTTTGGGGCTCCCCTCAACAAATACCTCATTTGTAGGCACTTCGGAGCCTCGTTTATCTACAACCGCAAGACGGCACTATGAGTTTTTCTACCAGCCCAGTTCTGACACATTTCCATTGCCTTGTTAACTTCCTGTTGAAAGTTACCGTAAACATGGCGGACTGTAGAGAAACAGGTGAGTCTGAAATGACAGCTGTCAACATACTTTACTTTTTTTTTTTAAACTATAGTTACAGCTCTGACTACAATATCACGGAGTAAACTAACGTGGCAGCTCGTCTGCGGTGAATGTTGTTCAGGTACAGCAGAGTTACGTTAGCCTGCGAAGTGATGGGCTGGTAGCTAGCGTTAGCCTGCGAAGTGATGGGCTGCTAGCTAACGTTAGCCTGCGAGGTGATGGGCTGGTAGCTAACGTTAGCCTGCGAGGTGATGGGCTGGTAGCTAGCGTTAGCCTGCGAGGTGATGGGCTGGTAGCTAGCGTTAGCCTGCGAGGTGATGGGCTGGTAGCTAGCGTTAGCCTGCGAGGTGATGGGCTGGTAGCTAGCGTTAGCCTGTTAGCTAACGTTAGCCTGCGAAGTGATGGGCTGGTAGCTAGCGTTAGCCTGTTAGCTAACGTTAGCCTGCGAGGTGATGGGCTGGTAGCTAGCGTTAGCCTGCGAAGTGATGGGCTGCTAGCTA
Organism: Salmo trutta; assembly: GCF_901001165.1. Taxonomy (NCBI): domain Eukaryota; kingdom Metazoa; phylum Chordata; class Actinopteri; order Salmoniformes; family Salmonidae; genus Salmo; species Salmo trutta. Next base: position 38,360,195 of record NC_042991.1, read on the forward strand.
ACGTTAGCCTGCGAAGTGATGGGCTGCTAGCTAACGTTAGCCTGCGAGGTGATGGGCTGGTAGCTAGCGTTAGCCTGCGAGGTGATGGGCTGGTAGCTAGCGTTAGCCTGTTAGCTAACGTTAGCCTGCGAAGTGATGGGCTGGTAGCTAGCGTTAGCCTGTTAGCTAACGTTAGCCTGCGAGGTGATGGGCTGGTAGCTAGCGTTAGCCTGCGAAGTGATGGGCTGCTAGCTAACGTTAGCCTGCGAAGTGATGGGCTGCTAGCTAACGTTAGCCTGCGAGGTGATGGGCTGGTAGCTAGTGTTAGCCTGCGAGGTGATGGGCTGGTAGCTAGCGTTAGCCTGTTAGCTAACGTTAGCCTGCGAGGTGATGGGCTGGTAGCTAGCGTTAGCCTGTTAGCTAACGTTAGCCTGCGAGGTGATGGGCTGGTAGCTAGCGTTAGCCTGTTAGCTAACGTTAGCCTGCGAGGTGATGGGCTGGTAGCTAACGTTATTCATAGTGTGACTTCGCTGTTGCATCATTCATATTGGTTGTTACTTGAACCAACATAGCTAAATACGTTTTTACTCGTTGACTAGTTTTAGGCTGGGTTTCTGTACAGCACTTTTTGACATCAGCTGATGTAAGAAGGGCTATATAAATACATCTGATTGATTGATTTGTTTATGCACACTAACGTTAGATACCCGAGCCAGTTAACGTTAGTAGCCAATTAGCTAATTAGCCTGGCTGGTGTATATTTAGCCATGTAACGTTAGTAGCTAATTAGCTAACCTGTCTGATGTCTATCTTTAGCCAGTTAAAGCTAGATAGTTAGCTAGTTAGTGCGGTCTTGCTAGCTATCAGCTGGATGCAAATACAACTTCGTCCTTATCACGACACTGTGTGTTACAGATGGACCTGAGAAGAAAGATGAAATCGTACGCGCTAAAGTAAGTATCCTTCTAAACCAAAAGTTACTCCGTTTTTCCAAAATGACGGCAAAAAATGGAAATGGACAATATTGTCCATACCATATGGTCCACTGTCCCAACGCGCTAACCAGCTTTTCTTCCTGTCATTAAAATCCACATCATTTTTTTTAGAATGAAGGGAAGGAGTTGACCAAAGAGGAGAAGCAACGGCTGAGGAAAGAGAAGAAACAACAGAAGAAACAGAAGGATGAGAAGAGCCCGTCAGAAAGAGCGAAGGAAAAGAAACCTGTCGCTCCATCACAACCTGTAGCAACACAACCCCCGACACAGAAAGGTGTTCTAGCCATGGTTCCATAATGTAACCTCCATGCTATAGCCTTCTCTTCTACTGTTGACATCATGTCTTAATTGTTCCGCTTGTGGTCTGATTGTATCATTTTATATCTTTGGAAAAACAAATAGCAATAGTTGTTTACTAATTTCCATAAAGTGCTAGCTTTGTCATTGGTCCATTTACCTATGAATCCTATCCAGCATCCACTTCATTGGTCAATGCACCTGTCTGTCTCTGTCCCCAGCTCCCACAGTGTTACCTGCCTCTGCACCAATGCCTGTGCCTGCCTCAGGTGCTCCCTCCCACTCCTCTCCTGCGCCCTCCCCAGCAGACAAGCCAGCCAAAAGCAGAGCTGAGCAGAAGGCAGAGAGGAGAGCAAGGCAGGAAGCTGATAGAGCCTCTAAACAACAGAGCTGCTCGTCCAGCAGCAAGACCAAGGCCCCTCCAAGTGAACTAAACCCAGGTACAACACAACATCTGCTGGTGGATCTGTGGAGCACCTTGTTGACTTGTGATGTGATATATCTTATTGTCCTAGAGGGGAAATTACTTGGACAATTAAAGAGTGCTGCTGCTTTCATAGACATGCATACAATCAACCTATAATAACCCTCTCATCACCCCTCTCCCCCCAATCACACCCCCCTCCCCTCATCACACCCCCCTCCCCCTCTCCCCTCATCATCACCCCCCCTCCTCTCATCATCACCCCCCCTCCCCTCATCATCACACCCCCTCCCCTCATCATCACCCCCCCTCCCCTCATCATCACCCCCCCCTCCCCTCATCATCACCCCCCCTCCCCTCATCACCCCCCCCCCCCCTCATCACAACCCCCTCCCCTCATCACCCCCCCCTCCCCTCTCCCCTCATCGCCCCCCCCTCCCCTCTCCCCTCATCACCCCCCCCCCTCTCCCCTCATCACACCCCCTCCCCCCTCCCCTCATCATCACCCCCCCTCCCCCTCATCACACCCCTCCCCTCATCACCCTCCCCTCCCCTCATCATCACCCCCCCCCTCCCCTCATCACCACCCCCCCTCCCCTCATCATCACCCCCCTGCCCCTCATCACACCCTCTCCCCTCATCACCCCCCCTCTCCCCTCATCATCACCCCCCCTCCCCCCCTCCCCTCTCCCCTCATCACCCCCCCTCCCCTCTCCCCTCATCACCCCCCCTCCCCTCCATCACACCCCCCTCCCCTCCATCACACCCCCCTCCCCTCCATCACACCCCCCTCCCCTCCATCACACCGCTCTCCCCTCCATCACACCCCCCTCCCCTCCATCACAACCCCCTACCCTCCATCACCCCCCCTCCCCCCCAATCACACCCCCTCCTCATCTTAACCCCCCCATACTTCCCCATATACACAAAAGTGAATGAGTTGATGCCAGGACAGGCTGTGACTAGGGGACAGTAACACATGATGAAGACCTACAGGACAGGTTGTGACTAGGGGACAGTAACACATGATGAAGACCTACAGGACAGGTTGTGACTAGGGGACAGTAACACATGATGAAGACCTACAGGACAGGCTGTGACTAGGGGACAGTAACACATGATGAAGACCTACAGGACAGGTTGTGACTAGGGGACAGTTAGACATGATGAAGACCTACAGGACAAGTTGTGACTAGGGGACAGTTAGACATGATGAAGACCTACAGGACAGGCTGTGACTAGGGGACAGTAACACATGATGAAGACCTACAGGACAGGTTGTGACTAGGGGACAGTAACACATGATGAAGACCTACAGGACAGGTTGTGACTAGGGGACAGTTAGACATGATGAAGACCTACAGGACAGGCTGTGACTAGGGGACAGTTAGACATGATGAAGACCTACAGGACAGGTTGTGACTAGGGGACAGTTAGACATGATGAAGACCTACAGGACAGGCTGTGACTAGGGGACAGTTAGACATGATGAAGACCTACAGGACAGGTTGTGACTAGGGGACAGTTAGACATGATGAAGACCTACAGGACAGGTTGTGACTAGGGGACAGTAACACATGATGAAGAACTACAGGACAGGTTGTGACTAGGGGACAGTAACACATGATGAAGACCTACAGGACAGGTTGTGACTAGGGGACAGTAACACATGATGAAGACCTACAGGACAGGTTGTGACTAGGGGACAGTTAGACATGATGAAGACCTACAGGACAGGCTGTGACTAGGGGACAGTTAGACATGATGAAGACCTACAGGACAGGTTGTGACTAGGGGACAGTTAGACATGATGAAGACCTACAGGACAGGTTGTGACTAGGGGACAGTTAGACATGATGAAGACCTACAGGACAGGTTGTGACTAGGGGACAGTAACACATGATGAAGACCTACAGGACAGGTTGTGACTAGGGGACAGTTAGACATGATGAAGACCTACAGGACAGGTTGTGACTAGGGGACAGTTAGACATGATGAAGACCTACAGGACAGGTTGTGACTAGGGGACAGTTAGACATGATGAAGACCTACAGGACAGGTTGTGACTAGAGGACAGTAACACATGATGAAGACCTACAGGACAGGCTGTGACTAGGGGACAGTAACACATGATGAAGACCTACAGGACAGGCTGTGACTAGAGGACAGTTAGACATGATGAAGACCTACAGGACAGGCTGTGACTAGGGGACAGTAACACATGATGAAGACCTACAGGACAGGTTGTGACTAGGGGACAGTAACACATGATGAAGACCTACAGGACAGGTTGTGACTAGGGGACAGTAACACATGATGAAGACCTACAGGACAGGTTGTGACTAGGGGACAGTAACACATGATGAAGACCTACAGGACAGGTTGTGACTAGGGGACAGTTAGACATGATGAAGACCTACAGGACAGGTTGTGACTAGGGGACAGTAACACATGATGAAGACCTACAGGACAGGTTGTGACTAGGGGACAGTAACACATGATGAAGACCTACAGGACAGGTTGTGACTAGGGGACAGTTAGACATGATGAAGACCTACAGGACAGGTTGTGACTAGGGGACAGTTAGACATGATGAAGACCTACAGGACAGGCTGTGACTAGGGGACAGTTAGACATGATGAAGACCTACAGGACAGGTTGTGACTAGGGGACAGTTAGACATGATGAAGACCTACAGGACAGGTTGTGACTAGGGGACAGTAACACATGATGAAGACCTACAGGACAGGTTGTGACTAGGGGACAGTAACACATGATGAAGACCTACAGGACAGGTTGTGACTAGGGGACAGTTAGACATGAAGACCTACAGGACAGGTTGTGACTAGGGGACAGTAACACATGATGAAGACCTACAGGACAGGCTGTGACTAGGGGACAGTAACACATGATGAAGACCTACAGGACAGGTTGTGACTAGGGGACAGTAACACATGATGAAGACCTACAGGACAGGTTGTGACTAGGGGACAGTTAGACATGATGAAGACCTACAGGACAGGTTGTGACTAGGGGACAGTAACACATGATGAAGACCTACAGGACAGGTTGTGACTAGGGGACAGTAACACATGATGAAGACCTACAGGACAGGTTGTGACTAGGGGACAGTTAGACATGATGAAGACCTACAGGACAGGTTGTGACTAGGGGACAGTTAGACATGATGAAGACCTACAGGACAGGCTGTGACTAGGGGACAGTTAGACATGATGAAGACCTACAGGACAGGTTGTGACTAGGGGACAGTTAGACATGATGAAGACCTACAGGACAAGTTGTGACTAGGGGACAGTAACACATGATGAAGACCTACAGGACAGGTTGTGACTAGGGGACAGTAACACATGATGAAGACCTACAGGACAGGTTGTGACTAGGGGACAGTAACACATGATGAAGACCTACAGGACAGGTTGTGACTAGGGGACAGTTAGACATGATGAAGACCTACAGGACAGGCTGTGACTAGGGGACAGTTAGACATGATGAAGACCTACAGGACAGGTTGTGACTAGGGGACAGTTAGACATGATGAAGACCTACAGGACAGGTTGTGACTAGGGGACAGTTAGACATGATGAAGACCTACAGGACAGGCTGTGACTAGGGGACAGTAACACATGATGAAGACCTACAGGACAGGTTGTGACTAGGGGACAGTTAGACATGATGAAGACCTACAGGACAGGCTGTGACTAGGGGACAGTTAGACATGATGAAGACCTACAGGACAGGTTGTGACTAGGGGACAGTAACACATGATGAAGACCTACAGGACAGGTTGTGACTAGGGGACAGTTAGACATGATGAAGACCTACAGGACAGGTTGTGACTAGGGGACAGTTAGACATGATGAAGACCTACAGGACAGGTTGTGACTAGGGGACAGTTAGACATGATGAAGACCTACAGGACAGGTTGTGACTAGAGGACAGTAACACATGATGAAGACCTACAGGACAGGCTGTGACTAGGGGACAGTAACACATGATGAAGACCTACAGGACAGGCTGTGACTAGGGGACAGTTAGACATGATGAAGACCTACAGGACAGGTTGTGACTAGGTGACAGTTAGACATGATGAAGACCTACAGGACAGGTTGTGACTAGGGGACAGTTAGACATGATGAAGACCTACAGGACAGGCTGTGACTAGGGGACAGTAACACATGATGAAGACCTACAGGACAGGCTGTGACTAGGGGACAGTAACACATGATGAAGACCTACAGGACAGGCTGTGACTAGGGGACAGTTAGACATGATGAAGACCTACAGGACAGGTTGTGACTAGGGGACAGTTAGACATGATGAAGACCTACAGGACAGGTTGTGACTAGGGGACAGTTAGACATGATGAAGACCTACAGGACAGGCTGTGACTAGGGGACAGTAACACATGATGAAGACCTACAGGACAGGTTGTGACTAGGGGACAGTAACACATGATGAAGACCTACAGGACAGGTTGTGACTAGGGGACAGTTAGACATGATGAAGACCTACAGGACAGGTTGTGACTAGGGGACAGTAAAACATGATGAAGACCTACAGGACAGGCTGTGACTAGGGGACAGTAACACATGATGAAGACCTACAGGACAGGTTGTGACTAGGGGACAGTAACACATGATGAAGACCTACAGGACAGGTTGTGACTAGGGGACAGTAACACATGATGAAGACCTACAGGACAGGTTGTGACTAGGGGACAGTAACACATGATGAAGACCTACAGGACAGGCTGTGACTAGGGGACAGTAACACATGATGAAGACCTACAGGACAGGCTGTGACTAGGGGACAGTAACACATGATGAAGACCTACAGGACAGGTTGTGACTAGGGGACAGTAACACATGATGAAGACCTACAGGACAGGTTGTGACTAGGGGACAGTTAGACATGATGAAGACCTACAGGACAGGCTGTGACTAGGGGACAGTTAGACATGATGAAGACCTACAGGACAGGTTGTGACTAGGGGACAGTTAGACATGATGAAGACCTACAGGACAGGTTGTGACTAGGGGACAGTTAGACATGATGAAGACCTACAGGACAGGCTGTGACTAGGGGACAGTAACACATGATGAAGACCTACAGGACAGGTTGTGACTAGGGGACAGTTAGACATGATGAAGACCTACAGGACAGGCTGTGACTAGGGGACAGTTAGACATGATGAAGACCTACAGGACAGGTTGTGACTAGGGGACAGTAACACATGATGAAGACCTACAGGACAGGTTGTGACTAGGGGACAGTTAGACATGATGAAGACCTACAGGACAGGTTGTGACTAGGGGACAGTTAGACATGATGAAGACCTACAGGACAGGTTGTGACTAGGGGACAGTTAGACATGATGAAGACCTACAGGACAGGTTGTGACTAGAGGACAGTAACACATGATGAAGACCTACAGGACAGGCTGTGACTAGGGGACAGTAACACATGATGAAGACCTACAGGACAGGCTGTGACTAGGGGACAGTTAGACATGATGAAGACCTACAGGACAGGTTGTGACTAGGTGACAGTTAGACATGATGAAGACCTACAGGACAGGTTGTGACTAGGGGACAGTTAGACATGATGAAGACCTACAGGACAGGCTGTGACTAGGGGACAGTAACACATGATGAAGACCTACAGGACAGGCTGTGACTAGGGGACAGTAACACATGATGAAGACCTACAGGACAGGCTGTGACTAGGGGACAGTTAGACATGATGAAGACCTACAGGACAGGTTGTGACTAGGGGACAGTTAGACATGATGAAGACCTACAGGACAGGTTGTGACTAGGGGACAGTTAGACATGATGAAGACCTACAGGACAGGCTGTGACTAGGGGACAGTAACACATGATGAAGACCTACAGGACAGGTTGTGACTAGGGGACAGTAACACATGATGAAGACCTACAGGACAGGTTGTGACTAGGGGACAGTTAGACATGATGAAGACCTACAGGACAGGTTGTGACTAGGGGACAGTAAAACATGATGAAGACCTACAGGACAGGCTGCCACTAGGGACAGTAACACATGATGAAGACCTACAGGACAGGTTGTGACTAGGGGACAGTAACACATGATGAAGACCTACAGGACAGGTTGTGACTAGGGGACAGTAACACATGATGAAGACCTACAGGACAGGTTGTGACTAGGGGACAGTAACACATGATGAAGACCTACAGGACAGGCTGTGACTAGGGGACAGTAACACATGATGAAGACCTACAGGACAGGCTGTGACTAGGGGACAGTAACACATGATGAAGACCTACAGGACAGGCTGTGACTAGGGGACAGTAACACATGATGAAGACCTACAGGACAGGTTGTGACTAGGGGACAGTAACACATGATGAAGACCTACAGGACAGTCTGTGACTAGGGGACAGTAACACATGATGAAGACCTACAGGACAGGTTGTGACTAGGGGACAGTAACACATGATGAAGACCTACAGGACAGGTTGTGACTAGGGGACAGTTAGACATGATGAAGACCTACAGGACAGGTTGTGACTAGGGGACAGTAACACATGATGAAGACCTACAGGACAGGTTGTGACTAGGGGACAGTTAGACATGATGAAGACCTACAGGACAGGTTGTGACTAGGGGACAGTAACACATGATGAAGACCTACAGGACAGGTTGTGACTAGGGGACAGTAACACATGATGAAGAACCTACAGGACAGGTTGTGACTAGGGGACAGTTAGACATGATGAAGACCTACAGGACAGGTTGTGACTAGGGGACAGTAACACATGATGAAGACCTACAGGACAGGCTGTGACTAGGGGACAGTAACACATGATGAAGACCTACAGGACAGGCTGTGACTAGGGGACAGTAACACATGATGAAGACCTACAGGACAGGTTGTGACTAGGGGACAGTTAGACATGATGAAGACCTACAGGACAGGTTGTGACTAGAGGACAGTAACACATGATGAAGACCTACAGGACAGGTTGTGACTAGGGGACAGTAACACATGATGAAGGGCTACAGGACAGGCTGTGACTAGGGGACAGTAACACATGATGAAGACCTACAGGACAGGCTGTGACTAGGGGACAGTTAGACATGATGAAGACCTACAGGACAGGTTGTGACTAGGGGACAGTTAGACATGATGAAGACCTACAGGACAGGTTGTGACTAGGGGACAGTTAGACATGATGAAGACCTACAGGACAGGTTGTGACTAGGGGACAGTAACACATGATGAAGACCTACAGGACAGGTTGTGACTAGGGGACAGTAACACATGATGAAGACCTACAGGACAGGTTGTGACTAGGGGACAGTTAGACATGATGAAGACCTACAGGACAGGTTGTGACTAGGGGACAGTAACACATGATGAAGACCTACAGGACAGGCTGTGACTAGGGGACAGTAACACATGATGAAGACCTACAGGACAGGCTGTGACTAGGGGACAGTTAGACATGATGAAGACCTACAGGACAGGTTGTGACTAGGGGACAGTTAGACATGATGAAGACCTACAGGACAGGTTGTGACTAGGGGACAGTTAGACATGATGAAGACCTACAGGACAGGTTGTGACTAGGGGACAGTAACACATGATGAAGACCTACAGGACAGGTTGTGACTAGGGGACAGTAACACATGATGAAGACCTACAGGACAGGTTGTGACTAGGGGACAGTTAGACATGATGAAGACCTACAGGACAGGTTGTGACTAGGGGACAGTAACACATGATGAAGACCTACAGGACAGTCTGTGACTAGGGGACAGTTAGACATGATGAAGACCTACAGGACAGGCTGTGACTAGGGGACAGTTAGACATGATGAAGACCTACAGGACAGGTTGTGACTAGGGGACAGTTAGACATGATGAAGACCTACAGGACAGGTTATGACTAGAGGACAGTTAGACATGATGAAGACCTACAGGACAGGTTGTGACTAGGGGACAGTTAGACATGATGAAGACCTACAGGACAGGCTGTGACTAGAGGACAGTTAGACATGATGAAGACCTACAGGACAGGTTGTGACTAGGGGACAGTAACACATGATGAAGACCTACAGGACAGGTTGTGACTAGGGGACAGTTAGACATGATGAAGACCTACAGGACAGGTTGTGACTAGGGGACAGTTAGACATGATGAAGACCTACAGGACAGGTTGTGACTAGGGGACAGTTAGACATGATGAAGACCTACAGGACAGGTTGTGACTAGAGGACAGTAACACATGATGAAGACCTACAGGACAGGTTGTGACTAGGGGACAGTTAGACATGATGAAGACCTACAGGACAGGCTGTGACTAGGGGACAGTTAGACATGATGAAGACCTACAGGACAGGTTGTGACTAGGGGACAGTTAGACATGATGAAGACCTACAGGACAGGTTGTGACTAGGGGACAGTTAGACATGATGAAGACCTACAGGACAGGCTGTGACTAGGGGACAGTAACACATGATGAAGACCTACAGGACAGGTTGTGACTAGGGGACAGTAACACATGATGAAGACCTACAGGACAGGTTGTGACTAGGGGACAGTTAGACATGATGAAGACCTACAGGACAGGTTGTGACTAGGGGACAGTAAAACATGATGAAGACCTACAGGACAGGCTGTGACTAGGGGACAGTAACACATGATGAAGACCTACAGGACAGGTTGTGACTAGGGGACAGTAACACATGATGAAGACCTACAGGACAGGTTGTGACTAGGGGACAGTAACACATGATGAAGACCTACAGGACAGGTTGTGACTAGGGGACAGTAACACATGATGAAGACCTACAGGACAGGCTGTGACTAGGGGACAGTAACACATGATGAAGACCTACAGGACAGGCTGTGACTAGGGGACAGTAACACATGATGAAGACCTACAGGACAGGCTGTGACTAGGGGACAGTAACACATGATGAAGACCTACAGGACAGGTTGTGACTAGGGGACAGTAACACATGATGAAGACCTACAGGACAGTCTGTGACTAGGGGACAGTAACACATGATGAAGACCTACAGGACAGGTTGTGACTAGGGGACAGTAACACATGATGAAGACCTACAGGACAGGTTGTGACTAGGGGACAGTTAGACATGATGAAGACCTACAGGACAGGTTGTGACTAGGGGACAGTAACACATGATGAAGACCTACAGGACAGGTTGTGACTAGGGGACAGTTAGACATGATGAAGACCTACAGGACAGGTTGTGACTAGGGGACAGTAACACATGATGAAGACCTACAGGACAGGCTGTGACTAGGGGACAGTAACACATGATGAAGACCTACAGGACAGGCTGTGACTAGGGGACAGTAACACATGATGAAGACCTACAGGACAGGTTGTGACTAGGGGACAGTTAGACATGATGAAGACCTACAGGACAGGTTGTGACTAGAGGACAGTAACACATGATGAAGACCTACAGGACAGGTTTGTGACTAGGGGACAGTAACACATGATGAAGGGCTACAGGACAGGCTGTGACTAGGGGGACAGTAACACATGATGAAGACCTACAGGACAGGCTGTGACTAGGGGACAGTTAGACATGATGAAGACCTACAGGACAGGTTGTGACTAGGGGACAGTTAGACATGATGAAGACCTACAGGACAGGTTGTGACTAGGGGACAGTTAGACATGATGAAGACCTACAGGACAGGTTGTGACTAGGGGACAGTAACACATGATGAAGACCTACAGGACAGGTTGTGACTAGGGGACAGTAACACATGATGAAGACCTACAGGACAGGTTGTGACTAGGGGACAGTTAGACATGATGAAGACCTACAGGACAGGTTGTGACTAGGGGACAGTAACACATGATGAAGACCTACAGGACAGTCTGTGACTAGGGGACAGTTAGACATGATGAAGACCTACAGGACAGGCTGTGACTAGGGGACAGTTAGACATGATGAAGACCTACAGGACAGGTTGTGACTAGGGGACAGTTAGACATGATGAAGACCTACAGGACAGGTTATGACTAGAGGACAGTTAGACATGATGAAGACCTACAGGACAGGTTGTGACTAGGGGACAGTTAGACATGATGAAGACCTACAGGACAGGCTGTGACTAGGGGACAGTTAGACATGATGAAGACCTACAGGACAGGCTGTGACTAGGGGACAGTTAGACATGATGAAGGGCTACAGGACAGCCTCCAGTCCATTCGTCTCTCTAATCTTCCTCTGACTTCTTCTAAGGGTATCCCATATTGAAAAACACATTGGACTTTTACAAGGTGATATATTGAAGTAGTAAGTCTCATGTATTCAAAGATTGCTTCCTGTCCTTGTTAGTTGTGAAGAGACTTCCGGAACATGTCCAAGTGGACGACCCTGCAGTGGTGAAAAAACTGGCCAAGAAGTTGGAAAGACAACAGGTTTGTGGCAATGTTATTGACATTATACAATATGCTGCTGTCTGTCCTCAAGGTATTGCTTGACTAACAGATGCTCCTATCCAAAATGACTTACAGGAGTAATTAAGGTTACGTGCCTTGCTCACATTCAGATTTTTGTTGTTGTTGTTGTTGCCCTAGTTGGGTCAGGGATTTGAACCAGCAACCTTTCGGGTTAGTGACCCAACGCTCTCAACCGCTAGGCTGTCTGCCACCCCTGACTTGCTAGTACAAACTGAAATTCGTCATCTCAGTACAGATTTACATTGTCAGTGTTTCCCCTGGATTCATTTCCAGCCAAGGCGTTACACCACCCCACATCAACATCCAGTGTCTTTTTATAACCAGCGTTTTATAAAGCTATATAATGGTATGGGGGAAACATTTGGATTAGTTATACATGAAAATATAAACTCAGCAAAAAAAAGAAACGCCCTCTTTTTCAGAACCATGTCTTTCAAAGACAATTTGTAAAAAATCTAAATAACTTTACTGATTTGATTTGATTTTATTTGGATCTCTTTTAGTCCCCATTTGGACTAATCTTCCAAGAGTCCTTAAATATTAAAATACAATTTATATATGAACAGATTTTCACATATAACACACTATTTCAAACATACATAATATACTAACTTCACAGATCTTCATTGTAAAGGGTTTTAACACTGTTTCCCTATGCTTGTTCAATGAACCATAAACAATTAATGAACATGCACCTGTGGAACGGTCGTTAAGACACTAACAGCTTACAGACGGTAGGCAATTAAGGTCACAAAAGAGGGACACTAAAGAGGGCTTTCTACTGACTCTGAAAAACACCAAAAGAAAGATGCCCAGGGTCCCTGCTCATTTGCGTGTACGTGCCTTAGGTATGCTGCAAGGAGGCATGAGGACTGCAGATGTGGCCAGGGCAATAAATTGCAATGTCCGTACTGTGAGACGCCTAAGACAGCGCTACAGGGAGACAGGACGGACAGCTGATCGTCCTCGCAGTGGCAGACCACGTGTAACAACACCTGCACAGGTTCGGTACATCCGAACATCACACCTGCGAGACAGGTACAGGATGGCAACAACAACTGCCCGAGTTACACCAGGAACGCACAATCCCTCCATCAGTGCTCAGACTGTCTGCAATAGGCTGGGAGAGGCTGCACTGAGGGCTTGTAGGCCTGTTGTAAGGCAGGTCCTCACCAGACATCACCGGCAACAACGTCGCCTATGGGCCAACCCCACCGTCGCTGGACCAGACAGGACTGGCAAAAAGTGCTCTTCACTGACGAGTCGTGGTTTTGTTTCACCAGGGGTGATGGTCGGATTCGCGTTTATCATCGAAGGAATGAGCATTACACCGAGGCCTGTACTCTGGAGCGGGATCGATTTGGAGGTGGAGGGTCCGTCATGGTCTGGGGCGGTGTGTCACAGCATCATCGGACTGAGCTTGTTGTCATTGCAGGCAATCTCAACGCTGTGCGTTACAGGGAAGATATCCTCCTCCCTTATGTGGTAACCTTCCTGCAGGCTCATCCTGACATGACCCTCCAGCGTGACAATGCCACCAGCCATACTGCTCGTTCTGTGCTTGATTTCCTACAAGACAGGAATGTCAGTGTTCTGCCATGGCCAGCGAAGAGCCTTGATCTCAATCTCATTGAGCACGTTTGGGACCTGTTGGATCGGAGGGTGAGGGCTAGGGCCATTCCCCAAAGAAATGTCCGGGAACTTGCAGGTGCCTAGGTGGAAGAGTGGGATAACATCTCACAGCAAGAACTGGCAAATCTGGTGCAGTCCATGAGGAGGAGATGCACTGCAGTACTTAATGCAGCTGGTGGCCACACCAGATACTGACTGTTACTTTTGATTTTGACCCCCCCCCCCTTTGCTCGGGGACACATTATTCCATTTCTGTTAGTCACATGTCTGTGGAACTTATTCAGTTTATGTCTCAGTTGTTGAATCTTGTTATGTTCATACAAATATTTACACATGTTAAGTTTGCTGAAAATAAACACAATTGACAGTGAGAGGACGTTTATTTATTTTTTCCTGATTTTATAAGGATATAACAAGCAGTAAGCTAAACTTCACAGCATTAACTACCTATGCTTCTATTCTGTGCATCACATTTTTTTTTCAGACGCGACCGCACGGCGCCACTATAAAGGTACTAGGTCTCAAGGTTCACTTTGTGTGAGGTTAAGGTTTGATTTTTTACCGTCTGTCTTTACCGTTTTGGTCAAGGCTGTTAAATGTCGTCAGCACCCGTCATCTTTACCTACCTTCCTGAGATAATGATACTAGTGTGTCTGTCTTTATACTTGACAGTAGAAAGAGAGAGAGAGAGAGAGAGAGAGAAAAAAACATGTTGATACATGAATCCAGGGTGCTGGACAACACTGTTCCAGTAGGTGGTGCTGGACAACACTGTTCCAGTAGGTGGTGCTGTACAACACTGTTCCAGTAGGTGGTGCTGTACAACACTGTTCCAGTAGGTGGTGCTGTACAACACTGTTCCAGTAGGTGGTGCTGTACAACACTGTTCCAGTAGGTGGTGCTGTACAACACTGTTCCAGTAGTGGGGCAGTACAACACTGTTCCAGTAGATGGTGCTGTACAACACTGTTCCAGTAGGTGGTGCTGTACAACACTGTTCCAGTAGGTGGTGCTGGACAACACTGTTCCAGTAGGTGGTGCTGGACAACACTGTTCCAGTAGGTGGTGCTGGACAACACTGTTCCAGTAGGTGGTGCTGGACAACACTGTTCCAGTAGGTGGTGCTGGACAACACTGTTCCAGTAGGTGGTGCTGGACAACACTGTTCCAGTAGGTGGTGCTGGACAACACTGTTCCAGTAGGTGGTGCTGGACAACACTGTTCCAGTAGGTGGTGCTGGACAACACTGTTCCAGTAGGTGGTGCTGGACAACACTGTTCCAGTAGGTGGTGCTGGACAACACTGTTCCAGTAGGTGGTGCTGTACATCACTGTTCCAGTAGGTGGTCCAGTCTTTTCTTGTTTTGTGATTAGCTCTGTTGCCCTACAGCACACAGCCTGCTTGCTGTGCAGGATTTGATGTGTTGTACATTTTATTGTAGAGACGGTGCAATCGGAAAGGATTCACAACCTTGTGCTTATTCCATATTTTGTTGTGTTATAATTAAAGTTGATTTAATTTCAATCTACACAATGTCAATCTACACAAAATACTCTTGTCAAAGTGGAAAAAAATCTCTTAACATTAAAAAAAAAAAACATGTGAAAAATAAAACACTAATATATATATTGATTAGATAAGTGTTCAACCCCCTGAGTCAATACATGTTAGAATCACCTTTGGCAGCAAGTACAGCTGTGAGTCTTTCTGGGTAAGTCTCTAAGAGCTTTGCACATCTGGATTGAACAATATCATCAAAAGAAAATTCAAGCTCTGTAAAGTTGGCTGTTAATCATTGCTGCACAGCCATTTTCAAGTCTTGCAACAAAAAAAATTCAAGTTGATTTTAAGTCAAACTATAACGAGGCCACTCAGGAAGATTAAATGTCTTCTTGGTAAGCAACTCCAGTGTAGATTCGTTCAGCTGAATGGTGAATTTGTCTCCCAGTGTCTGTTGGAAAGCAGACTGAACTAGGATTTTGCCTGTGCTCTATTCCGTTACTTTTTATCCTCCCCCCCCCAAAAAAAAACTCCCCAGTCCTTGGCGATGACAAGCATACCCATAACATGATGCAGCCACCACCGTGCTTGAAAATATGGAGCGTGATACTAAGTGATGTGTTGTATTGGATTTCCCCCTAACATAATGCTTTTTATTCAGGATATACAGTTAATTTCTTTGCCACATGTTTTGCAGTATTACTTTAATGCCTTGTTGCAAACCTGATGCAGGTTTTGGAATATTTGTATTCTTTACAGGTTTCCTTCTTTTCACTCTGTCATTTAGGTTAGTATTGTGGAGTAACTACAATGTTGTTGATCCATCTTCAGTTTTCTCCTATCACAACCATTAAACTCTGTAACTGTTTAAAAGTCACCATTGGCCTCATGGTGAAATCCCTGAGGAGTTTCCTTCCTCTCCGGCAACTGAGTTAGGAAGGAGGCCTGTATCTTTGTAGTGACTGGGTCTATTGATACACCATCTAAAGTGTAATTAATAACTTAACCATGCTCAAAGGGATATTAGTTAGGCCGTCATTGTAAATAAGAAGTTGTTCTTAACTGACTTGCCTAGTTAAATAAAGGTTAAATAAATAAAATATATATATATATATATATATATATAAATACATATATTCTGTTGGTAAACCTCCCTGTTTTTGTGGTTGAATCTGTGTTTGAAATTCACTGCACGACGGAGGGACCTTAGTTATCTGTATGTGGGATACGAAGATGAGGTAGTCATTACATAAATCCTGTTAAACACTATTATTGCACACAGAGAGAGTCCATGCTATTTATTATGTGACAAAGGGGTTTAAAACTTATTGACTCAAGACATTTCAGCTTTTCATTTTTAATTCATTTGTAAACATAAAAAAAACAAAAAAAATAACATGATTCCACTTTTGACATGATGGGGTATTGTGTGTAGGCCAGAGACACAAACAAAATGTGGAACAAGTCAAGGGATGTGAATACTTTCTGTATGATATATTTGTGTGTGTGTGTGTGTGTGTATGTGTTTCAGATCCCCCTACGATCTGACTATGGCTACAAAGTCAGCCTGTTCTCTCACCTGCACCAGTACAGCCGCAAAGCCCCGCTCACCCAACAACTCAGGTAACTACCTACCTTCCCCTACCCAGAGCCCCCCTCACCCAGCAACTCGGGTAACTACCTACCTGCCCCTACCCAGAGCCCCCCTCACCCAGCAACTCAGGTAACTACCTACCTGCCCCTACCCAGAGCCCCCCCTCACCCAGCAACTCAGGTAACTACCTACCTGCCCCTACCCAGAGCCCCCCTCACCCAGCAACTCAGGTAACTACCTACCTGCCCCTACCCAGAGCCCCCCTCACCCAGCAACTCAAAATCAAATCAAATCAAATTTATTTATATAGCCCTTCGTATATCAGCTGAAATCTCAAAGTGCTGTACAGAAACCCAGCCTAAAACCCCAAACAGCAAGCAATGCATGTGAAAAAGGCACGGTGGCTAGGAAAAACTCCCTAGGAAAAACTCCCTAGAAAGGCCAAAAACCTAGGAAGAAACCTAGAGAGGAACCAGGCTATGAGGGGTGGCCAGTCCTCTTCTGGCTGTGCCGGGTGGATATTATAACAGAACATGGTCAAGATGTTAAAATGTTCATAAATGACCAGCATGGTCAAATAATAATAATCATTGTAGTTGTCGAGGGTGCAACAAGCACGTCCGGTGAACAGGTCAGGGTTCCGTGGCCGCAGGCAGAACAGTTGAAACTGGAGCAGCAGCATGGCCAGGTGGACTGGGGACAGCAAGGAGTCATCATGCCAGGTAGTCCCGAGGCATGGTCCTAGGGCTCAGGTCCTCCGAGAGAGAGAAAGAAAGAAAGAGAGAAAGAGAGAATTAGAGAGAGCATTTTTAAATTCACACAGGACACCGGATAAGACAAGAGAATACTCCAGATGAAACAGACTGACCCTAGCCCCCCGGCACATAAACTACTGCAGCATAAATACTGGAGGCTGAGACAGGAAGGATCAGAAGACACTGTGGCCCCATCTGATGATACCCCCGGACAGGGCCAAACAGGCAGGATATAACCCCACCCACTTTGCCAAAGCACAGCCCCCACACCACTAGAGGGATGTCTACAACCACCAACTTACCGTCCGAAGACAAGGCCGAGTATAGCCCACAAAATCTCCGCCATGGCACAACCCAAGGGGGGGGCGCCAACCCAGACAGGAAGACCACGTCAGTGACTCAACCCACTCAACCCCTCCCATGGACGGCATGGAAGAACACCAGTAAGCCAGTGACTCAGCCCCTGTAATAGGGTTAGAGGCAGAGAATCCCAGTGGAAAGAGGGGAACCGGCAAGGCAGAGACAGCAAGGGCGGTTCGTTGCTCCAGCCTTTCCGTTCACCTTCACACCTTCAACTCAGGTAACTACCTACCCAGAACCCCCCTCACCCAACAACTCAGGTAACTACCTACCTGCCCCTACCCAGAGCCCCCCTCACCAAGCAACTCAGGTAACTACCTACCCAGAACCCCCCTCACCCAACAACTCTGGTAACTACCTACCTGCCCCTACCCAGAGCCCCCCTCACCCAGCAACTCGGGTAACTACCTACCTGCCCCTACCCAGAGCCCCCCTCACCCAACAACTCAGGTAACTACCTACCTACCCCTACCCAGAGCCCCCCTCACCCAGTAACTCAGGTAACTACCTACCTGCCCTACCCAGAGCCCCCCTCACCCAACAACTCAGGTAACTACCTACCTGCCCCTACCCAGAGCCCCCCTCACCCAACAACTCAGGTAACTACCTACCTGCCCCTACCCAGAGCCCCCCTCACCCAGCAACTCAGGTAACTACCTACCTGCCCCTACCCAGAGCCCCCCTCACCCAGCAACTCAGGTAACTACCTACCTGCCCCTACCCAGAGCCCCCCTCACCCAGCAACTCAGGTAACTACCTACCCAGAGCCCCCCTCACCCAGCAACTCAGGTAACTACCTACCTTCCCCTACCCAGAGCCCCCCCCCTCACCCAGCAACTCAGGTAACTACCTACCTGCCCTACCCAGAGCCCCCCTCACCCAGCAACTCAGGTAACTACCTACCTGCCCCTACCCAGAGCCCCCCTCACCCAGCAACTCAGGTAACTACCTACCCAGAGGCCCCCTCACCCAGCAACTCAGGTAACTACCTACCTGCCCTACCCAGAGCCCACCCAGCAACTCAGGTAACTACCTACCTTCCCCTACCCAGAGCCCCCCTCACCCAGCAACTCAGGTAACTACCTACCTGCCCTACCCAGAGCCCCCCTCACCCAGCAACTCAGGTAACTACCTACCTGCCCCTACCCAGAGCCCCCCTCACCCAGCAACTCAGGTAACTACCTACCTGCCCCTACCCAGAGCCCACCCAGCAACTCAGGTAACTACCTACCTTCCCCTACCCAGAGCCCCCCTCACCCAGCAACTCAGGTAACTACCTACCTGCCCTACCCAGAGCCCCCCCTCACCCAGCAACTCAGGTAACTACCTACCTTCCCCTACCCAGAGCCCCCCTCACCCAACAACTCAGGTAACTACCTACCTGCCCCTACCCAGAGCCCCCCTCACCCAGCAACTCAGGTAACTACCTACCCAGAGCCCCCCTCACCCAGAAACTCAGGTAACTACCTACCTGCCCCTACCCAGAGCCCCGCTCACCCAGCAACTCAGGTAACTACCTACCTGCCCTACCCAGAGCCCCCCTCACCCAGTAACTCAGGTAACTACCTACCTGCCTTCCCCTACCCAGAGCCCCCCTCACCCAGTAACTCAGGTAACTACCTACCTGCCCCTACCCAGAGCCCCCCTCACCCAGTAACTCAGGTAACTACCTACCTGCCCTACCCAGAGCCCCCCTCACCCAGCAACCCAGGTAACTACCTACCTGCCCTACCCAGAGCCCCCCTCACCCAACAACTCAGGTAACTACCTACCTTCCCCTACCCAGAGCCCCCCTCACCCAGCAACTCAGGTAACTACCTACCTGCCCCTACCCAGAGCCCCCCTCACCCAGCAACTCAGGTAACTACCTACCTGCCCTACCCAGAGCCCCCCCCTCACCCAGCAACTCAGGTAACTACCTACCTGCCCCTACCCAGAGCCCCCCTCACCCAGCAACTCAGGTAACTACCTACCCAGAGCCCCCCTCACCAGCAACTCAGGTAACTACCTACCTGCCCCTACCCAGAGCCCCCCCCCTCACCCAGCAACTCAGGTAACTACCTACCTTCCCCTACCCAGAGCCCCCCTCACCCAGCAACTCAGGTAACTACCTACCTGCCCCTACCCAGAGCCCCCCCCTCACCCAGCAACTCAGGTAACTACCTACCTGCCCCTACCCAGAGCCCCCCTCACCCAGCAACTCAGGTAACTACCTACCTGCCCCTACCCAGAGCCCCCCCCTCACCCAGCAACTCAGGTAACTACCTACCTGCCCCTACCCAGAGCCCCCCTCACCCAGCAACTCAGGTAACTACCTACCCAGAGCCCCCCTCACCCAGCAACTCAGGTAACTACCTACCTGCCCCTACCCAGAGCCCCCCCCTCACCCAGCAACTCAGGTAACTACCTACCTTCCCCTACCCAGAGCCCCCCTCACCCAGCAACTCAGGTAACTACCTACCTGCCCCTACCCAGAGCCCCCCTCACCCAGCAACTCAGGTAACTACCTACCTTCCCCTACCCAGAGCCCCCCTCACCCAGCAACTCAGGTAACTACCTACCTGCCCCTACCCAGAGCCCCCCTCACCCAGCAACTCAGGTAACTACCTACCTGCCCTACCCAGAGCCCCCCTCACCCAGCAACTCAGGTAACTACCTACCTGCCCTACCCAGAGCCCCCCTCACCCAGCAACTCAGGTAACTACCTACCTGCCCCTACCCAGAGCCCCCCCTCACCCAGCAACTCAGGTAACTACCTACCTGCCCCTACCCAGAACCCCCCTCACCCAGCAACTCAGGTAACTACCTACCTGCCCTACCCAGAGCCCCCAGAGCCCAGCAACTCAGGTAACTACCTACCTTCCCCTACCCAGAGCCCCCCTCACCCAGCAACTCAGGTAACTACCTACCTGCCCCTACCCAGAGCCCCCCTCACCCAGCAACTCAGGTAACTACCTACCTGCCCCTACCCAGAGCCCCCCTCACCCAGTAACTCAGGTAACTACCTACCTGCCCCTACCCAGAGCCCCCCTCACCCAGCAACTCAGTTAACTACCTACCTGCCCTACCCAGAGCCCCCCTCACCCAGCAACTCAGGTAACTACCTACCTGCCCTACCCAGAGCCCCCCTCACCCAACAACTCAGGTAACTACCTACCTGCCCCTACCCAGAGCCCCCCTCACCCAGCAACTCAGGTAACTACCTACCTGCCCTACCCAGAGCCCCCCTCACCCAGCAACTCAGGTAACTACCTACCTGCCCTACCCAGAGCCCCCCTCACCCAACAACTCAGGTAACTACCTACCTTCCCCTACCCAGAGCCCCCCCCCCCCTCACCCAGCAACTCAGGTAACTACCTACCTTCCCCTACCCAGAGCCCCCCCCCCTCACCCAGCAACTCAGGTAACTACCTACTGCCCCTACCCAGAGCCCCCCTCACCCAGCAACCTCAGGTAACTACCTACTGCCCTACCCAGAGCCCCCCTCACCCAGCAACTCAGTTAACTACCTACCTGCCCTACCCAGAGCCCCCCTCACCCAGCAACTCAGGTAACTACCTACCTGCCCTACCCAGAGCCCCCCCTCACCCAACAACTCAGGTAACTACCTACCTGCCCCTACCCAGAGCCCCCCTCACCCAGCAACTCAGGTAACTACCTACCTGCCCCTACCCAGAGCCCCCCTCACCCAGCAACTCAGGTAACTACCTACCTGCCCTACCCAGAGCCCCCCTCACCCAGCAACTCAGGTAACTACCTACCTGCCCCTACCCAGAGCCCCCCTCACCCAGCAAACTCAGGTAACTACCTACCTGCCCCTACCCAGAGCCCCCCTCACCCAGCAACTCAGGTAACTACCTACCTGCCCTACCCAGAGCCCCCCTCACCCAACAACTCAGGTAACTACCTACCTTCCCCTACCCAGAGCCCCCCCCCCTCACCCAGCAACTCAGGTAACTACCTACCTGCCCCTACCCAGAGCCCCCCTCACCCAGCAACTCGGGTAACTACCTACCTGCCTCCTTCTAGCTTCTAGTTGGCACGTTGTGGTGTTTGTCTCAACCATCTGAAGTTGAAGCTGAGCCAATCAAGAGGACTTGGGCGAGGAGGACAAATCTCTAGCTCTCCACTCCGGCTTGCGCCCCTGTAGTCATAGTACTGGTTTCCACATAAAGACACCTATTAATTAGAATACCCCTAAATTTAACTTAGAAACTGTGAAAGTGTCGTTGAGACCACCTCCAAGTCATTTATGATCAAACACCAGACTGCTGTGTTGGCTACATTGTTTGATATCATTTTCAGGAAATGGCAGTTACAGATTTTTCAACCAAAAAAAACGCTAAATGTTCCAACTTCCTGAGGGGAAAGTTGACTGCCCCCCCCCCCTCCAGACCCTCCCTATTCCCCACAGCTCGGCCTACATCAGCACCACCTCGTCAGAATACCTTAGGGAGAACTCTGGGGTGTATTCAATCCGCAAATCTGTTGCAAAACGTTTCTTAAACGGAAGCAAACTGAGCATAACGGGGAGGCCTGCTCTTAGACTTACCTGAATTTGTCAAATAGAAGTTTGTTTTAGTTGCAAAACGTTCCTGTTTGGATGATTTACTGATGATAGTTGCTTCTAACACTTATACATACATACATACATACATACATACATACATACATACATACATACATACATACATACATACATACATACATACATACATACATACATACATACATATACACACACACACACACACACACACACACACACACACACACACACACACACACACACACACCACATACATACATACATACATACATACATACATACCTACATACATACATACATACATACATACATACATACATACATACATACATACATACATACATACATACATACATACATACATACATACATACATACATACATACATACATACATACATACATACACACATACATACACACATACATACACACATACATACATACATACACACACACATACATACATACATACATACATACATACATACACACACATACACACATACATACATACACTGATAGCTTGTACCTTTTTGATGGTATATGTGATTGTTCTGTCCGTCAGTATTCCCTCTACAGTGATCCATCCTTCCATTGTGCGGTTGGGTCTGCAGTACTCTCAGGGTATCGTGGTGGGATCCAACGCTCGTTCTGTAGCCCTGCTCCACGCCTTCAAACAGGTACAGTACTACTGACCTCAGGCCTGCTCTTAGTTCTAATCCACCTCGACTGTATATCTGAAGTAACCACACAGGTACAGTACTACTGACCCCAGGCCTGCTCTTAGTTCTAATCTTCCTCGACTGTATATCTGAAGTAGCCAAACAGGTACAGTACTACTGACCCCAGGCCTGCTCTTAGTTCTAATCCGCCTCGACTGTATATCTGAAGTAACCAAACAGGTACAGTACTACTGACCCCAGGCCTGCTCTTAGTTCTAATCCACCTCGACTGTATATCTGAAGTAACCAAACAGGTACAGTACTACTGACCCCAGGCCTGCTCTTAGTTCTAATCCACCTCGACTGTATATCTGAAGTAGCCAAACAGGTACAGTACTACTGACCCCAGGCCTGCTCTTAGTTCTAATCCACCTTGACTGTATATCTGAAGTAGCCAAACAGGTACAGTACTACTGACCCCAGGCCTGCTCTTAGTTCTAATCTTCCTCGACTGTATATCTGAAGTAACCACACAGGTACAGTACTACTGACCCCAGGCCTGCTCTTAGTTCTAATCTTCCTCGACTGTATATCTGAAGTAGCCAAACAGGTACAGTACTACTGACCCCAGGCCTGCTCTTAGTTCTAATCCGCCTCGACTGTATATCTGAAGTAACCAAACAGGTACAGTACTACTGACCCCAGGCCTGCTCTTAGTTCTAATCCACCTCGACTGTATATCTGAAGTAGCCAAACAGGTACAGTACTACTGACCCCAGGCCTGCTCTTAGTTCTAATCCACCTCGACTGTATATCTGAAGTAACCAAACAGGTACAGTACTACTGACCCCAGGCCTGCTCTTAGTTCTAATCCACCTCGACTGTATATCTGAAGTAGCCAAACAGGTACAGTACTACTGACCCCAGGCCTGCTCTTAGTTCTAATCCACCTTGACTGTATATCTGAAGTAGCCAAACAGGTACAGTACTACTGACCCCAGGCCTGCTCTTAGTTCTAATCTTCCTCGACTGTATATCTGAAGTAACCAAACAGGTACAGTACTACTGACCCCAGGCCTGCTCTTAGTTCTAATCCACCTCGACTGTATATCTGAAGTAGCCAAACAGGTACAGTACTACTGACCCCAGGCCTGCTCTTATATGCTGGTTACTGACATTTTAAATGGTCTTACAAGTCAATTCACTGTTTTACCACTTTGGTCGTGATCCATGTAACTTCCTCTCTCTGTCCCGTCCATACAGGTGATTAGGGACTATACTACTGTAACTTCCTCTCTCTGTCCCGTCCATACAGGTGATTGGGGACTATACTACTGTAACTTCCCCTCTCTGTCCCGTCCATACAGGTGATTAGGGACTATACTACTGTAACTTCCTCTCTCTGTCCCGTCCATACAGGTGATTAGGGACTATACTACTGTAACTTCCTCTCTCTGTCTCGTCCATACAGGTGATTAGGGACTATACTACTGTAACTTCCTCTCTCTGTCCCGTCCATACAGGTGATTAGGGACTATACTACTGTAACTTCCTCTCTCTGTCCCGTCCATACAGGTGATTAGGGACTATACTACTGTAACTTCCCCTCTCTGTCCCGTCCATACAGGTGATTAGGGACTATACTACTGTAACTTCCCCTCTCTGTCCCGTCCATACAGGTGATTAGGGACTATACTACTGTAACTTCCCCTCTCTGTCCCGTCCATACAGGTGATTAGGGACTATACTACTGTAACTTCTCCTCTCTGTCCCGTCCATACAGGTGATTAGGGACTATACTACTGTAACTTCCCCTCTCTGTCCCGTCCATACAGGTGATTAGGGACTATACTACTGTAACTTCCCCTCTCTGTCCCGTCCATACAGGTGATTAGGGACTATACTACTGTAACTTCCCCTCTCTGTCCCGTCCATACAGGTGATTAGGGACTATACTACTGTAACTTCCCCTCTCTGTCCCGTCCATACAGGTGATTGGGGACTATACTACTGTAACTTCCCCTCTCTGTCCCGTCCATACAGGTGATTAGGGACTATACTACTGTAACTTCCCCTCTCTGTCCCGTCCATACAGGTGATTAGGGACTATACTACTGTAACTTCCCCTCTCTGTCCCGTCCATACAGGTGATTAGGGACTATACTACTGTAACTTCCTCTCTCTGTCCCGTCCATACAGGTGATTAGGGACTATACTACTGTAACTTCCTCTCTCTGTCCCGTCCATACAGGTGATTAGGGACTATACTACTGTAACTTCCCCTCTCTGTCCCGTCCATACAGGTGATTAGGGACTATACTACTGTAACTTCCCCTCTCTGTCCCGTCCATACAGGTGATTAGGGACTATACTACTGTAACTTCCTCTCTCTGTCCCGTCCATACAGGTGATTAGGGACTATACTACTGTAACTTCCTCTCTCTGTCCCGTCCATACAGGTGATTAGGGACTATACTACTGTAACTTCCTCTCTCTGTCCCGTCCATACAGGTGATTAGGGACTATACTACTGTAACTTCCCCTCTCTGTCCCGTCCATACAGGTGATTAGGGACTATACTACTGTAACTTCCCCTCTCTGTCCCGTCCATACAGGTGATTAGGGACTATACTACTGTAACTTCCTCTCTCTGTCCCGTCCATACAGGTGATTGGGGACTATACTACTGTAACTTCCCCTCTCTGTCCCGTCCATACAGGTGATTAGGGACTATACTACTGTAACTTCCTCTCTCTGTCCCGTCCATACAGGTGATTGGGGACTATACTACTGTAACTTCTCCTCTCTGTCCCGTCCATACAGGTGATTAGGGACTATACTACTGTAACTTCCCCTCTCTGTCCCGTCCATACAGGTGATTAGGGACTATACTACTGTAACTTCCCCTCTCTGTCCCGTCCATACAGGTGATTAGGGACTATACTACTGTAACTTCCCCTCTCTGTCCCGTCCATACAGGTGATTAGGGACTATACTACTGTAACTTCCTCTCTCTGTCCCGTCCATACAGGTGATTGGGGACTATACTACTGTAACTTCCCCTCTCTGTCCCGTCCATACAGGTGATTAGGGACTATACTACTGTAACTTCCCCTCTCTGTCCCGTCCATACAGGTGATTGGGGACTATACTACTGTAACTTCCCCTCTCTGTCCCGTCCATACAGGTGATTGGGGACTATACTACTGTAACTTCCCCTCTCTGTCCCGTCCATACAGGTGATTAGGGACTATACTACTGTAACTTCCCCTCTCTGTCCCGTCCATACAGGTGATTAGGGACTATACTACTGTAACTTCCCCTCTCTGTCCCGTCCATACAGGTGATTAGGGACTATACTACTGTAACTTCCTCTCTCTGTCCCGTCCATACAGGTGATTGGGGACTATACTACTGTAACTTCCTCTCTCTGTCCCGTCCATACAGGTGATTAGGGACTATACTACTGTAACTTCCCCTCTCTGTCCCGTCCATACAGGTGATTAGGGACTATACTACTGTAACTTCCTCTCTCTGTCCCGTCCATACAGGTGATTAGGGACTATACTACTGTAACTTCCTCTCTCTGTCCCGTCCATACAGGTGATTAGGGACTATACTACTGTAACTTCCCCTCTCTGTCCCGTCCATACAGGTGATTGGGGACTATACTACTGTAACTTCCCCTCTCTGTCCCGTCCATACAGGTGATTAGGGACTATACTACTGTAACTTCCTCTCTCTGTCCCGTCCATACAGGTGATTAGGGACTATACTACTGTAACTTCCTCTCTCTGTCCCGTCCATACAGGTGATTGGGGACTATACTACTGTAACTTCCTCTCTCTGTCCCGTCCATACAGGTGATTGGGGACTATACTACTGTAACTTCCTCTCTCTGTCCCGTCCATACAGGTGATTGGGGACTATACTACTGTAACTTCCTCTCTCTGTCCCGTCCATACAGGTGATTAGGGACTATACTACTGTAACTTCCTCTCTCTGTCCCGTCCATACAGGTGATTAGGGACTATACTACTGTAACTTCCTCTCTCTGTCCCGTCCATACAGGTGATTGGGGACTATACTACTGTAACTTCCTCTCTCTGTCCCGTCCATACAGGTGATTGGGGACTATACTACTGTAACTTCCTCTCTCTGTCCCGTCCATACAGGTGATTGGGGACTATACTACTGTAACTTCCTCTCTCTGTCCCGTCCATACAGGTGATTAGGGACTATACTACTGTAACTTCCTCTCTCTGTCCGTCCATACAGGTGATTAGGGACTATACTACTGTAACTTCCTCTCTCTGTCCCGTCCATACAGGTGATTAGGGACTATACTACTGTAACTTCCTCTCTCTGTCCCGTCCATACAGGTGATTAGGGACTATACTACTGTAACTTCCTCTCTCTGTCCCGTCCATACAGGTGATTAGGGACTATACTACTGTAACTTCCCCTCTCTGTCCCGTCCATACAGGTGATTGGGGACTATACTACTGTAACTTCCCCTCTCTGTCCCGTCCATACAGGTGATTAGGGACTATACTACTGTAACTTCCTCTCTCTGTCCCGTCCATACAGGTGATTAGGGACTATACTACTGTAACTTCCTCTCTCTGTCCCGTCCATACAGGTGATTGGGGACTATACTACTGTAACTTCCTCTCTCTGTCCCGTCCATACAGGTGATTGGGGACTATACTACTGTAACTTCCTCTCTCTGTCCCGTCCATACAGGTGATTGGGGACTATACTACTGTAACTTCCTCTCTCTGTCCCGTCCATACAGGTGATTAGGGACTATACTACTGTAACTTCCTCTCTCTGTCCCGTCCATACAGGTGATTAGGGACTATACTACTGTAACTTCCTCTCTCTGTCCCGTCCATACAGGTGATTGGGGACTATACTACTGTAACTTCCTCTCTCTGTCCCGTCCATACAGGTGATTGGGGACTATACTACTGTAACTTCCTCTCTCTGTCCCGTCCATACAGGTGATTGGGGACTATACTACTGTAACTTCCTCTCTCTGTCCCGTCCATACAGGTGATTAGGGACTATACTACTGTAACTTCCTCTCTCTGTCCCGTCCATACAGGTGATTAGGGACTATACTACTGTAACTTCCTCTCTCTGTCCCGTCCATACAGGTGATTAGGGACTATACTACTGTAACTTCCTCTCTCTGTCCCGTCCATACAGGTGATTAGGGACTATACTACTGTAACTTCCTCTCTCTGTCCCGTCCATACAGGTGATTAGGGACTATACTACTGTAACTTCCTCTCTCTGTCCCGTCCATACAGGTGATTAGGGACTATACTACTGTAACTTCCTCTCTCTGTCCCGTCCATACAGGTGATTGGGGACTATACTACTGTAACTTCCTCTCTCTGTCCCGTCCATACAGGTGATTGGGGACTATACTACTGTAACTTCCACTCTCTGTCCCGTCCATACAGGTGATTGGGGACTATACTACTGTAACTTCCTCTCTCTGTCCCGTCCATACAGGTGATTAGGGACTATACTACTGTAACTTCCTCTCTCTGTCCCGTCCATACAGGTGATTAGGGACTATACTACTGTAACTTCCTCTCTCTGTCCCGTCCATACAGGTGATTAGGGACTATACTACTGTAACTTCCTCTCTCTGTCCCGTCCATACAGGTGATTAGGGACTATACTACTGTAACTTCCTCTCTCTGTCCCGTCCATACAGGTGATTAGGGACTATACTACTGTAACTTCCTCTCTCTGTCCCGTCCATACAGGTGATTAGGGACTATACTACTGTAACTTCCTCTCTCTGTCCCGTCCATACAGGTGATTAGGGACTATACTACTGTAACTTCCTCTCTCTGTCCCGTCCATACAGGTGATTAGGGACTATACTACTGTAACTTCCTCTCTCTGTCCCGTCCATACAGGTGATTAGGGACTATACTACTGTAACTTCCTCTCTCTGTCCCGTCCATACAGGTGATTAGGGACTATACTACTGTAACTTCCTCTCTCTGTCCCGTCCATACAGGTGATTAGGGACTATACTACTGTAACTTCCTCTCTCTGTCCAGTCCATACAGGTGATTAGGGACTATACTACTGTAACTTCCTCTCTCTGTCCCGTCCATACAGGTGATTAGGGACTATACTACTGTAACTTCCTCTCTCTGTCCCGTCCATACAGGTGATTAGGGACTATACTACTGTAACTTCCTCTCTCTGTCCCGTCCATACAGGTGATTAGGGACTATACTACTGTAACTTCCTCTCTCTGTCCCGTCCATACAGGTGATTAGGGACTATACAACTCCTCCTAATGAGGAGCTGGCCAGAGACCTGGTCAACAAGCTCAAGCCCTATATCAGGTACAGAATCTACAGTCCTTTTCTCGAATCATCATCTCCAGGGCTCCACATTAACCTTCTCTTGTCCAGGACAAGTTAAAAAAAAAATATATATATATGATGTATATTGTACATGCGGCATTTAGCGTAGTGGTTAGAGCGTTGGACTAGTAACCGAAAGGTTGCAAGATCGAATCCCTGAGCTGACAAGGTAATAATCTGTCGTTCTGCCTCTGAACAAGGCAGTTAACCCACTGTTCCTAGGTCGTCATTGAAAATAAGAATTTATTCTTAACTGACTTGCCTAGATAAATAAAGGTTAAATACATTTTAAAAAAAGAATATAATGCACGTAAATAAATAAGCCTATAGGTTAAAGTAAAGGTGATATGCATATTGTCTACAGCCTCATGTCCAACCTATGCGGGAATAGCCAGAAAATGTTTCAAACTTTAATGAGACTTTTAATTAGATAAATATTGGCTAAACGCTAGTCATGTTTGACAAATATAATGAAGGATAATTAACATTAATGTCTTAAAATGATGTCGACGTACTTGAGGCACGGTTTGTTCAGATCAAATACACAAGACCGGAGAATGTTCACCGCACATCACCCACCTTGAATCTGAGCAGAGGCGGTCAGCATTTTCAAACTATTTAACTGTAAACTTAATTGTTTAAAACATGGATGTTTTTATGTCATTTTATGAAGCATGGCTTGCCTTGTTTCAAAGTAGCCTAGCCAAAATACAACCATAGAAGTGTTGAGGGAATTTTTTTTATAAACACTTAATATCCCATTGAAACCAGCATTTCATATTAGTAAGCCATTTCGGGCGGCAGCGTAGCCTAGTGGTTGGAGCATTGGACTAGTTACCGAAAGGTTGCAAGATCGAATCCCCCGAGCTGACAAGGTACAAAATCTGTCGTTCTGCCCCTGAACAAGGCAGTTAACCCTCTTTTATAATATGAGGTAATAAAACTTGATCAACATTTTAAGATAAATGTTCTGATCTGTTGCATCAGCCTCATTTGAATTGTGGATCTGTCGTCCCAGAATTGTTCCAGTCTGTTTTGAACCGTAGACTTATTTTTCTATTGTCCCCGGGACAACGGGATGCCCTTCATATCGATCCCTGGAGGGAATTTATTTTATAAAAACATAAAAAGTATTTGGTTGTAATTGTAATATTGCAATATTTTATAGGCTACCAAGGGGGGCCAATCATCCTCCAGGAGAGCCTTAAAGGGGCAGTGTTTGTATTTTGAAACAGGCTTGACTATTTAGAGAAGCCATAAGACAGAGTGTAGCCTACATTTCTGTCTGATTCTGTGGTAAAAAGATAGTCGAGCATTTTGTTTTTGTAAAGTGGTTCCTCGCATCATACAATGATGGAAAACTGGTGTTACAGACCGTTGTTTTGGGGGGAGGGGGGTGGGGACAAATGACTTGAGCTTTTGTCATACTTGTCCTGTGGACAAATGGCTACAAAAGTTAACGTCAAACCCTGATTTAATATGAAGATGATTGAAGAAATCATGCCAAACATTTTGTGTATTTTACTTTGTTTTTGTTTTTGCAGTTTTCTCAATCAATGTCGCCCCTTGTCAGCGAGTATGGGCAACGCAATCAAGTACATCAAGAAAGAAATCTCCAATATTCCTAGTCAGTTCAAAGAAGAGGAGGTGAGTTTCAGAATACAGTTTCAATTCTGTGTGTTAAAAGGTCAGTTTCAGTTTCTGGTCACATTTTAACTCATCATGTCCATTTTTATGGCAACAACCATTTTCTCTCTCTTTTCTAGGCGAAGACCAAACTGCAGACGTGTATAGACCGTTACATAGACGAAAACGTAGTTCTGGCAGCCAAGGCGATCTCTAAATGCGCCATAGAGAAGATCAGTGACGGAGACGTCATTCTAGTTTATGGATGGTGAGATCTAACGTCTGTCAGTAACCTTCTGTTTTCTCTGACAGAACATGGAAGTGGATAGGTGGCCACACTACCACTCAGCCACTCTGCATGAAGCACAGAGAAGCTCTCCCTGTAACCATCCCTATTGCTTGAATTGATTCCTACCTTCTCAGATCTACAAGAGGGGTGTAAGGGGTCAATTTGGAACTAAGAAGTAACTGAGAAAGACGTGTTCCAGTCAAGAGGCCTGAGTCTCTTGGTGTAATGGCTAAGGTTGGACTGAGTCAGTCGGTCTCTTGGGGTAATGGCTAAGGTTGGACTGAGTCAGTCGGTCTCTTGGTGTAATGGCTAAGGTTGGACTGAGTCAGTCGGTCTCTTCAGGGTAATGGCTAAGGTTGGACTGAGTCAGTCGGTCTCTTGGGGTAATGGCTAAGGTTGGACTGAGTCAGTCGGTCTCTTCAGGGTAATGGCTAAGGTTGGACTGAGTCAGTCGGTCTCTTGGGGTAATGGCTAAGGTTGGACTGAGTCAGTCGGTCTCTTGGGGTAATGGCTAAGGTTGGACTGAGTCAGTCGGTCTCTTGGGGTAATGGCTAAGGTTGGACTGAGTCAGTCGGTCTCTTGGGGTAATGGCTAAGGTTGGACTGAGTCAGTCGGTCTCTTCAGGGTAATGGCTAAGGTTGGACTGAGTCAGTCGGTCTCTTGGGGTAATGGCTAAGGTTGGACTGAGTCAGTCGGTCTCTTCAGGGTAATGGCTAAGGTTGGACTGAGTCAGTCGGTCTCTTGGGGTAATGGCTAAGGTTGGACTGAGTCAGTCGGTCTCTTCAGGGTAATGGCTAAGGTTGGACTGAGTCAGTCGGTCTCTTGGGGTAATGGCTAAGGTTGGACTGAGTCAGTCGGTCTCTTGGGGTAATGGCTAAGGTTGGACTGAGTCAGCCATTACACCAAGAGACCGACTGACTCAGTCCAAGCTTAGCCATTACACCAAGAGACCGACTAAGGTTGGACTGAGTCAGCCGGTCTCTTGGTGTAATGGCTAAGGTTGGACTGAGTCAGTCGGTCTCTTGGTGTAATGGCTAAGGTTGGACTGAGTCAGCCATTACACCAAGAGACCGACTGACTCAGTCCAAGCTTAGCCATTACACCAAGAGACCGACTAAGGTTGGACTGAGTCAGCCGGTCTCTTGGGTGTAATGGCTAAGGTTGGACTGAGTCAGTCGGTCTCTTGGGGTAATGGCTAAGGTTGGACTGAGTCAGTCGGTCTCTTGGGGTAATGGCTAAGGTTGGACTGAGTCAGCCATTACACCAAGAGACCGACTGACTCAGTCCAAGCTTAGCCATTACACCAAGAGACCGACTAAGGTTGGACTGAGTCAGTCGGTCTCTTGGTGTAATGGCTAAGGTTGGACTGAGTCAGTCGGTCTCTTGGTGTAATGGCTAAGGTTGGACTGAGTCAGCCATTACACCAAGAGACCGACTGACTCAGTCCAAGCTTAGCCATTACACCAAGAGACCGACTAAGGTTGGACTGAGTCAGCCGGTCTCTTGGGTGTAATGGCTAAGGTTGGACTGAGTCAGTCGGTCTCTTGGGGTAATGGCTAAGGTTGGACTGACAGTCACAGGGATGTGGGTTCAGGTCCCGGTCGGAATACCCCCCCAAATTCACTACAACACGTAATTGTCCTGTCTCTCTCCTCGTTAAACCTATCCAATCCTCTCAGCTTTACTGTAGTGCCTAGAGTGTGGGGGTCTGTTTACAATCCAGTAGTGATCATGTCCCTTCTCCTCCGCTGTAGCTGATCTGAGACCAGGCTAGGTGTCAATAAGGAAGGCATCAGTTATTGAGATCTCATGTCCCTTCTCCCCCTCTGTAGCTCGTCCCTGGTGAACCACATCCTTTGCGAGGCATATGATAAGAGCAGGAAGTTCCGTGTGATCGTTGTGGACAGCCGGCCTCGTCTGGAGGGAAGGGAGGCTCTGAGACGCCTCGTACAGAGAGGCATCAGCTGCACCTACGTCCTCATCTCTGCCCTCTCATACATACTACCTGAGGTAACCTAGTCCTCATCTCAGCCCTCTCATGCATACTACCTGAGGTAACCTAGTCCTCATCTCAGCCCTCTCATGCATACTACCTGAGGTAACCTAGTCCTCATCTCTGCCCTCTCATACATACTACCTGAGGTAACCTAGTGTTCATCTCTCATCCATACGACCAGAGGTAATTCCTAAACAGATGACCGCGCCTTGGGGGACCGGAGGTGTCATTGCACTGTGGAATTTAGAATGTAGGCTTTTGGATGTTTTAGACATGAGTTGATTTAATCACAAATGTTGTTGACTTCTTGTAGAAAATCCAAACAGTGATTTATATTTTTTCCTCCAATACTTCTCAGTTTAACCCTCTTTCTTCCCTGTCCTTTTTTTTTGTTTGTTTTGTTGTAACAAATCTCCAATATATTTAACGTCTATGTGTAATCATTAAACTCCCCCTCTCCCAGGTATCTAAGGTGTTCCTGGGTGCCCATGCTCTGCTGGCTAATGGCTACGTGATGTCTCGCGTGGGCACATCTCAGATAGCTTTGGTAGCCAGGGCCTTCAACGTGCCAGTTCTGGTCTGCTGTGAGACATACAAGTTCTGCGAGAGAGTGCAAACTGACTCCTTCGTCTCAAACGAACTTGGTAATGTGGGAGTTATTTGGCCTCTGACTTTATTACGACATGTAAAGAGCTAGCGTATGGGGTTATCTTTCTGGAGATAATGAAGTAATCTAGTTTATGTAAAGCAAGTCATTTCCATTCTGCTTCTAGTCAACACCGATAAGGATGTGCAAATGTGATTTTTAACTTCGGTAGACAAACTTATCCACATTTTAAATTCTATTTCTAAACTGACTAGAATTGAAACAGCATTGACACAAACTGTAGTAAGCATTAGCAGTAAGACTTTCACTAACCCTCGCCTTCGACCAATCACTTTCTTTCCTCAGATGACCCCGATGACCTGATGGTGACCCGGAAGGGGAAGACCCAGCTGGAGAACTGGCATGATGTCAGCTCCCTGGGGCTGTTGAATCTGGTCTACGACGTAACGCCACCAGATTTTGTTGACCTGGTCATCACAGACCTGGGTATGATCCCCTGTACCTCTGTTCCTGTTGTACTCCGGGTCAAAAACTTGGAAAGAGGGGAGTAGGGGATGACGTGGGAGGTCTGATACAGACTAATGTTCTGACTGTGTTCTAGAAGAAGTGCTCGTCTGGCAAGTTATAGGCTGTCTCAAATGGCACCCTATTCCCTATATAGTGCACTACATTAGAACAGGGCCCTATGGCACCCTATTCCCTATATAGTGCACTTCATTAGAACAGGGCCCTATGGCACCCTATTCCCTATATAGTACACTACTTTTGACCAGGGCCGTAAGGCTCCAGGGCCCATAGGTCTCTGGTCATCTGGTCAAAAGTAGTGCTTTATATAGGGTGGCATTTTGTAATGCACTATGTTCCAATGTCCAGTCTAGCATCCGGCTTACAATGCATAGACTCTACCTGATAAATTGCTTCATTCTTAGTAGCATGCCAGTGTGGATGTTGGAACGGGGCTTTAGACACAGTCTCTCCCTGCCTCAGTCTTTCTACATGCTAGGCTACACCCACTGTGATGTCTGGCCCAAGTCAGATGACAGAAGTGCCAAAC
Organism: Salmo trutta; assembly: GCF_901001165.1. Lineage (NCBI taxonomy): Eukaryota > Metazoa > Chordata > Actinopteri > Salmoniformes > Salmonidae > Salmo > Salmo trutta. Next base: position 38,395,433 of record NC_042991.1, read on the forward strand.
AGCGAGTTTGCTCTGCGAATACATTCACACCTGTGCTTTTGGCATTAAATAAATGTACATCTGAAATGGCTTTTTAAACAGAGTTCCTGTGTGTTTTTTGGTAAGGCCTGAAGCTGGTAAGGGGATCAGAGTGGGGAAGTGGGCCTGAAGCTGGTAAGGGGATCAGAGTGGGGGGAAGTGGGCCTGAAGCTGGTAGGGGATCAGAGTGGGGGGAAGTGGGCCTGAAGCTGGTAAGGGGCCAGAGTGGGGAAGTGGGCCTGAAGCTGGTAAGGGGATCAGAGTGGGGGGAAGTGGACCTGAAGCTGGTAAGGGGCCAGAGTGGGGAAGTGGACCTGAAGCTGGTAAGGGGATCAGAGTGGGGAAGTGGGCCTGAAGCTGGTAAGGGGCCAGAGTGGGGAAGTGGGCCTGAAGCTGGTAAGGGGATCAGAGTGGGGAAGTGGACCTGAAGCTGGTAAGGGGATCAGAGTGGGGGGAAGTGGACCTGAAGCTGGTAAGGGGCCAGAGTGGGGAAGTGGGCCTGAAGCTGGTAAGGGGCCAGAGTGGGGAAGTGGGCCTGAAGCTGGTAAGGGACCAGAGTGGGGAAGTGGGCCTGAAGCTGGTAAGGGGATCAGAGTGTTTGGGAAGTGGGCCTGAAGCTGGTAAGGGGCCAGAGTGGGGGAAGGGGGCCTGAAGCTGGTAAGGGGCCAGAGTGGGGAAGTGGACCTGAAGCTGGTAAGGGGCCAGAGTGGGGAAGTGGACCTGAAGCTGGTAGGGGCCAGAGTGGGGAAGTGGGCCTGAAGCTGGTAAGGGACCAGAGTGGGGAAGTGGGCCTGAAGCTGGTAAGGGGCCAGAGTGGGGGGAAGTGGACCTGAAGCTGGTAAGGGGCCAGAGTGGGGAAGTGGGCCTGAAGCTGGTAAGGGACCAGAGTGGGGAAGTGGGCCTGAAGCTGGTAAGGGGATCAGAGTGTTTGGGAAGTGGGCCTGAAGCTGGTAAGGGGCCAGAGTGGGGGAAGGGGGCCTGAAGCTGGTAAGGGGCCAGAGTGGGGAAGTGGGCCTGAAGCTGGTAAGGGGATCAGAGTGGGGAAGTGGACCTGAAGCTGGTAAGGGGCCAGAGTGGGGAAGTGGACCTGAAGCTGGTAGGGGCCAGAGTGGGGAAGTGGACCTGAAGCTGGTAGGGGCCAGAGTGGGGAAGTGGACCTGAAGCTGGTAAGGGGCCAGAGTGGGGAAGTGGGCCTGAAGCTGGTAAGGGGCCAGAGTGTTTGGGAAGTGGACCTGAAGCTGGTAAGGGGCCAGAGTGTTTGGGAAGTGGGCCTGAAGCTGGTAAGGGGATCAGAGTGGGGAAGTGGACCTGAAGCTGGTAAGGGGATCAGAGTGGGGAAGTGGACCTGAAGCTGGTAAGGGGATCAGAGTGGGGAAGTGGACCTGAAGCTGGTAAGGGGCCAGAGTGGGGAAGTGGGCCTGAAGCTGGTAAGGGGATCAGAGTGGGGAAGTGGGCCTGAAGCTGGTAAGGGGCCAGAGTGGGGAAGTGGGCCTGAAGCTGGTAAGGGACCAGAGTGGGGAAGTGGGCCTGAAGCTGGTAAGGGGATCAGAGTGGGGGGAAGTGGACCTGAAGCTGGTAAGGGGCCAGAGTGGGGGAAAACGGGCCTGAAGCTGGTAAGGGGCCAGAGTGGGGGAAGGGGGCCTGAAGCTGGTAAGGGGCCAGAGTGGGGAAGTGGACCTGAAGCTGGTAAGGGGCCAGAGTGGGGAAGTGGACCTGAAGCTGGTAAGGGGCCAGAGTGTGGGGAAGTGGACCTGAAGCTGGTAAGGGACCAGAGTGGGGAAGTGGGAACAGCACTTTACATGTTGCGTTTATATTTTTGTTCAGTGTATGTTGTCAGTATCAAAATATATATATATATATATATATATATTATCAGTATATCATGTTTATACTAAATAAAAATTTAAACGCAACAATTTCAAAGTTCATATAAGGAAATCGGTCAGTTGACATGTATGAATTAGACCCTAATCTATGAGTTCCACAGGACTGGGCAGGTGAGGGGCGCAGCCAATCAGAATGAGTTTTTCACCACAAAAAGGCTTTAATACAGACAGAAATACTCCTGTTTCATCAGCTGTCCGGGTAGCTGGTCTCAGACCATCCCGCAGGCGAAGAAGCCGGATGTGGAGGTCCTGGGATGGCGTGGTTATACATGGTCTGTGGTTGTGAGACCGGTTGGACGTACTGCCATCTTCTCTAAAATGACGTTGGAGGCGGCTTATGGTAGAGAAATTATCATTAAATTCTCTGGCAACAGCTCTGGTGGACATTCCTGCAGTCAGCATGCCAATTGCACGCTCCCTCAAAAGTTGAGACATCTGTGGCATTGTGTTGTGTGACAAAACTGCATATTTGAGTGGCCTTTTATTGTCCCCAGCACAAGGTGCACCTGTGTAACGATTATGCTGTTTAATCAGCTTCTTGATATGCCACACCTGTCAGGTGGATGGATTATCTTGGCAAAGGAGAAATACTCACTAACAAGGATGTTAACAAATGTGTGCACAACATTTGAGAGAAATAAGCTTTTTTGGTGCGTAAGGAAAATTTCTGGGATCTTTTATTTCAGCTCATGAAACATGGGACAAAACACTTTACATGTTGCGTTTTTATATTTTAGTTCAATAGACAGTATATTGTCAGTATATCATATCTATATTGTCAGTATATAATATCTGCTTTAATCCAAGATTAAATACAAAAGGCAACCAACAGCAACAATGTATTATTATTATTATATGAACAATCTGAACATACAACAACAGTCCAACATCTGCAGTACTCTCTGCAAACAATGTTTTGCTCATGTATAACGTAATTAATAACGTAATTATAACTATAACGTAATTAATTAATCAATATCTTCATATGTCAGTTTTCCTAAAAATTAGGGGGGGGGGGGCTAATGCAACTTTATACTGCATATTATTGCTTCTACTACAATTAATGCTTCATTGATCAAGTTTAAGGGCCAGTTTCCCGGACACAGATTGACCGTAGTGCTGAACTAAAAAAACATGCTCGATGGAGAATCTATTGAAATAGATGTTTTAGTCCTGTACGAGAGGCTTTAGTCTATGTCTGGGGAAACTGGCCCCAAGCATCTTAGTAAACTTTTTTATAGACATGATGTGGCACATACTGTAGGCTATAAAGTGAAGGTCATGTATTGTCTTGCAACACAATCTCTTAGATACCATGTTGGTGAAATGAAAAGTTTTTTTATTTTTTTGAAGGCTACAACAAATTGCAACATCTGTGTCGATAAAACAAAGATTTAACAACCCCGTTAAAACAGATGATTAAAACTATAAAGGTCCATAGCATGATACGACCGTCTCCATAGGATACACTGACTTTCCACGCTAAAGTCAGTTTTAAAATGTTCACATATTTTCCCCCTGTCTCTTCATGTCAGCATCACTGGAAAACAAGTTGTTTTCCAACCATAGAGTCCCAGGGCCAGGCCTCAGACCAGGGCAGTGGGTACAAACTCAGACAGATTTCACCTTGCGTCTCTGGGTGACCCATAGCAGGATGGAGACCAAGACTGTAGAGGCTCCTAGAAGCCCGAACACCTTGACTATAGGGAATTTCCCCTGTCAACAACAGAGACGGACAACAACAATATGACTCAGTGTTACCATAGCACTTAAAAACAACCAAAACCACATTGTGGTGTGTTTGAAAAGCTGCGAGTTCCCTCTGCAATTAATGAGCGTTCATTCCTGTCTTCAACAATCAGAGACTGGATATGATATGTTGTTGATGATAAAGTTAAAGCCATATTGTCTTGACAAAACTAATACATGGATGATGTGGTGAACTGACTGACCTCTCGAAGACACTTGTATCCATGGAAGTCGTCTATACAGCTACACTCAAAGAAGCCCGGACCGTACGCTGCACAGAGGGAGTTCTCAGGGCAATTCAACGCTGTAGAAAGGGGGGGGGATACCTAGTCAGTTGTACAAATGAATGCATTCAACTGAAATGTGTCTTCCACATTTAACCCAGCCCCTCTGAATCGGGGGAAGGGGGGGGGCTGCCTTAATCGACATCGGGGAACATTGGGTTAAATGTCCAATTTGTAAGTCGCTCTGGAAAAGAGCGTCTGCTAAATGACTTAAATGTAAATGTAAATGTCTTGCTCAGAAGCAATGTTATCGGGGAACAGCATAGTCTCTCTGCGATACTTTATAAACCGATATTATGACATTAATGCCAACTATAATATTGATGGCAGATCATCACTGTATTCAGAATCACAGCTAAGTTGACGCTGACATTTTAATTTCCCAAAGTGAATTTAAAGGGGGCAATCTGTAATTGGCACATACATTTTTGAACTTCTTAAATTAATGACATATAGCACACTGATTATTGAAGAATATAACTTATAAATGCCTCATTAGCTTTGTTCAACTTTGGCCGTCATTAGAACAAAATATATGCTTTTTTTTTTACTCCATTGATAGTAAACAAAGTAATTGCAAACAAACACTGTATTGCCTCAAAATGTGGTTAAAACTATAATTTGATATCATGGACGGTCAGTCATTCCATCCATAGCTTTGTCTATGAATTTGAGAGTGGTTACATTTCCCCAGCCCCTATCCTTCTATTTACCAAAACAGTAGTGGGGTGTTCACTTTGGTTTTGTCCTTTAAACTACAAGGCTACTTCTTTATTAAACACAACAACAACGATCATGCAACAACAAAAACCTTGACAGTGACTTACACAGATGTCCAGTCTGGTTGCAGATGTCCTTCTGTCCTTCACAGTGACGTGTCTCTCCTTTAACCTCCACTTTATCCCATGATGCATTGCCTCCTGGACAGGCCAGGTTGACAGGCAGAAACCTAACAGAAAGGAGATAGGCTCATTAAAATGTGTGAATTCTATTCTAATAAGGAACTGATTGGACATTAAAATGTGTGAATTCTATTCTAATAAGGAACTGATTGGACATTAAAATGTGTGAATTCTATTCTAATAAGGAGCTGATTGGACATTAAAATGTGTGAATTCTATTCTAATAAGGAGCTGATTGGACATTAAAATGTGTAAATTATATTCTAATAAGGAGCTGAATGGACATTAAAATGTGTAAATTCTATTCTAATAAGGAGCTGATTGGACATTAAAATGTGTAAATTCTATTCTAATAAGGAGCTGATTGGACATTAAAATGTGTAAATTCTATTCTAATAAGGAGCTGATTGGACATTCAAATGTGTAAATTCTATTCTAATAAGGAGCTGATTGGACATTAAAATGTGTAAATTCTATTCTAATAAGGAGCTGATTGGACATTAAAATGTGTAAATTCTATTCTAATAAGGAGCTGATTGGACATTAAAATGTGCATTGCAAGGTTGGACTTGGTAACACAGCTCAGTGAGTTGTACTTACAGGTTATCCAACTGGATGAAGCCTTGAAACAGTGAATTGTTCAGTTGAACTATGGGGTTCAGTGAGATATCTCTGTGGAAGAACAGAGAAAGTACCACAGGCTATATAAAAATAGGAACAAACTGATCATGTTTGTAGCCTAAATGTAAACGGTCTGTTTAACATACATCATTGCAGCTGTTGATGCCTCTCGGAGGTCCTCGACATGACTTAGAGAACAGTTTGATAGGTCCAACCTGAGTGTGAAAACAGAGTGGGATAAATAGCGTTTTTAGGGAAATAAACAACATAATGTAACATAATGACAATAAGACATTGGCTACAAGACAAGTAATCAGTTGGTATATTTTACTAAACAATTGTTACATGTTAATATAGTTGTTAAATGTTGCTAAATGTGTTATTACATCAAGTGAATAATCATTGAGTATTTTGTCAACTGCATTTTATTTTATCAACTGCCCAAAGGTTACAAAACAACGCCTGGTGTTGTCAACAACACAACTTCCTACCCGATGATATAGTCCGCGTTGCTGGTGTTTCCCTTTCGCAGCAGGCAGCAGCATCCGTCAATCAAACCCGCAGACGCGGAACAGAACTGGCCCAGAGCGGTGCCATTCTGCACCGTTCCGTTGCAGAGGTGGCATACCTGTTTGTTCAGCAGAGATTCACAACGTCTTTATCAACATCAACAACTTTCTTCAACAACCGATTAAGAAGAAGAAAAAAAAAATAGAATTTCAATCCACAAATCTCTGTCTATGTAGCAGGCAGGCGGGCTAGCAGCAGACAAGTTATTTATACCCCGTTTACATCGTAACGTATTTCATTACGCCGTAGGTCGTCTTCACGGAGTCCTGCACCGCTTCGTGTAGTGTTTGTAACTCAATATGGAGGAGAGGCTGTGTTTTTTTAAATTTAACTAGGCAAGTCAGTTATGAACAAATTCTTATTTACAATGACGTCCTACCGGGGAACAGTGGGTTAACTGGCTTATTCAGGGACAGAACGACAGATTTTTACCTTGTCAGCTCAGGGATTCGATCCACCGACCTTTCGGTTACTGGTCCAACGCTCTAACCACTAGGTTACCCTGCCGCCCCCGTGTCTCGTCAGAGATCGCATTTATTTTGGGAGATTTGCAAAATATGACCTTTTCATTCAAGATAGGATAAATATATTGTTTCAGGTGATAATAGGTAATATTTTGGTCATAAATCTCCCAAACTAAATGCGATCTATGACGAGAGACAGGCTCTCCTCCATATTGCGGTTACAAACACTGCAGATGTCCCCTCACTAGTGGGGCAAGACGATGACCGTACCGCCTAATGAAAACGGCTTAATAACAACAATGAGTGTAGCCAAGTAGCATAGTAGTTACAATGTAACAATACAATGTAACACATCCGAGTGTATAAACAATGTAACAACTGTACTCCTGAGTGTAGCAGCAGTTACAATGTAACAACACTTCTGAGTGTTGCCTAGTAGCAGCAGCTACAATGTAACAACACTTCTGAGTGTTGCCTAGTAGCAGCAGTTACAATGTAACAACACTTCTGAGTGTTGCCTAGTAGCAGCAGTTACAATGTAACAACACTTCTGAGTGTTGCCTAGTAGCAGCAGTTACAATGTAACAACACTTCTGAGTGTTGCCTAGTAGCAGCAGTTACAATGTAACAACACTTCTGAGTGTTGCCTTCTAGCAGCAGCTACAATGTAACAACACTTCTGAGTGTTGCCTAGTAGCAGCAGTTACAATGTAACAACACTTCTGAGTGTTGCCTAGTAGCAGCAGTTACAATGTAACAACACTTCTGAGTGTTGCCTAGTAGCAGCAGTTACAATGTAACAACACTTCTGAGTGTTGCCTAGTAGCAGCAGTTACAATGTAACAACACTTCTGAGTGTTGCCTTCTAGCAGCAGCTACAATGTAACAACACTTCTGAGTGTTGCCTAGTAGCAGCAGTTACAATGTAACAACACTTCTGAGTGTTGCCTAGTAGCAGCAGTTACAATGTAACAACACTTCTGAGTGTTGCCTTCTAGCAGCAGTTACAATGTAACAACACTTCTGAGTGTTGCCTTATAGCAGCAGTTACAATGTAACAACACTTCTGAGTGTTGCCTTCTAGCAGCAGTTACAATGTAACAACACTTCTGAGTGTTGCCTTCTAACAGCAGTTACAATGTAACAACACTTCTGAGTGTTGCCTAGTAGCAGCAGTTACAATGTAACAACACTTCTGAGTGTTGCCTTCTAACAGCAGTTACAATGTAACAACACTTCTGAGTGTTGCCTACTAGCAGCAGTTACAATGTAACAACACTTCTGAGTGTTGCCTTCTAACAGCAGTTACAATGTAACAACACTTCTGAGTGTTGCCTTCTAGCAGCAGTTACAATGTAACAACACTTCTGAGTGTTGCCTTCTAGCAGCAGCTACAATGTAACAACACTTCTGAGTGTTGCCTACTAGCAGCAGTTACAATGTAACAACCCTTCTGAGTGTTGCCTAGTAGCAGCAGTTACAATGTAACAACACTTCTGAGTGTTGCCTTCTAGCAGCAGTTACAATGTAACAACACTTCTGAGTGTTGCCTTCTAGCAGCAGCTACAATGTAACAACACTTCTGAGTGTTGCCTAGTAGCAGCAGTTACAATGTAACAACACTTCTGAGTGTTGCCTAGTAGCAGCAGTTACAATGTAACAACACTTCTGAGTGTTGCCTTCTAGCAGCAGTTACAATGTAACAACACTTCTGAGTGTTGCCTTCTAACAGCAGTTACAATGTAACAACACTTCTGAGTGTTGCCTAGTAGCAGCAGTTACAATGTAACAACACTTCTGAGTGTTGCCTTCTAGCAGCAGTTACAATGTAACAACACTTCTGAGTGTTGCCTACTAGCAGCAGTTACAATGTAACAACACTTCTGAGTGTTGCCTTCTAACAGCAGTTACAATGTAACAACACTTCTGAGTGTTGCCTAGTAGCAGCAGTTACAATGTAACAACACTTCTGAGTGTTGCCTTCTAGCAGCAGTTACAATGTAACAACACTTCTGAGTGTTGCCTTCTAACAGCAGTTACAATGTAACAACACTTCTGAGTGTTGCCTTCTAGCAGCAGTTACAATGTAACAACACTTCTGAGTGTTGCCTACTAGCAGCAGTTACAATGTAACAACACTTCTGAGTGTTGCCTAGTAGCAGCAGCTACAATGTAACAACACTTCTGAGTGTTGCCTTCTAACAGCAGCTACAATGTAAATAACCGGTTATGGCGAGCTGCGCAGCATTCCTGTATAGCATAGAGCTGAAGCAGAACCTTACCTGTAACTCAGTCAGTTGATAACTCCCATATAAATATAAATGAATGATTAATAAGACCCCTGCTGCATTCTGCTGGCTGGATCCAGCTGTCATTTTTGAACGCGATAGTCATATGATCAATACAAGAAAAACATGTGACTTGTAAGCGACTAAAATCCCTGCCGCTTCACTCGCATGTCTCCTTGTTTCGTTTCCTTTGTATCACTGTCTGATCTCTACAAGACCTGGATTGGTTAAATCACAGTATGGTAACGTGGGGACATCCGGTATTGCTAGTTCTATTATCAGGTTAACAAATCTGTTCACATGAATTAATGATCAATACGACTGAGACGAGGGAAAAAGAAAGAAACCCGATCTGTGTTTGAAAGCAGCCAGTGCTTCATAGCATTACAAATTGTGAGAGCTTTTTGTACAGTCCAGCCTATATAGAGGATCTCATATTCAAAATATTGTACACCAATATGAAACGTGTTGCATTATTCATTGGCCATATTTATTTCTGTCTTGCCTTCAAAACAAAGAAAATGGACAGGCCTACATGGCCAAAATACCTAAAAAAAAATAATAATCCCCTCTCACAATTGAATTTATAATAATGATGTGATAAAGAAAACGTTTTCAAGTTGATTTTGGAAGTTCGCCAGATGACCTGACCATCCCGACACCCTGAAATATACCACTACAGCAGAGGGGTCAGAAGACGATGACAAATAATATACGTAAGTGATTTGTAGCTGTTGTTAGGAAACATAATATATAGCCTATGTTATGCATGTCTTGTCTACAGACTAAAATACATGTATGTTATTCGTGGAAATTCCTTTAAAAAAAATGTGGCACATAGTTGTTTTGTAACGTTTAAAATAAATGCGGTCCCCTCTACTAAAAATGGTTTGGACCAGAGGACTGTCGCAACGCTTCTTGAAGAGCGATTTGATACGTTTGTTACATTGTTTCTTAACGGCTACAACGTAGTCCGTTTTCTTGGGATTTGTATCACATTTGGTCTGTTTCCTGAACTGCTTGCTCCGCCAACCAATGAAACCTATTTTTGGATAACTTCAAGACGTAGAAAGAGGCAACAAATATAACACACCAGTGCTTGTTTCCCCTGTTTTCCCTCTCTCTCAATCATACCAGTGTGTTGAGCACAACATTACCGTGAGCAACAATAGTGGAATCGGCGGTTCGCCTTCAAAATCAAAGTCCCTCATTGAAACTGACGCAAACGGATAAAAATAGTGGTGTCATGCAACAATTGGACTAGATCATACTAAAACAAGCTTTGAATGTAGTTATATATTCAACAAAAGACAATTATTAGTTAATTTGACCCAAAAATGTAAAGCAATTCATGAGCTGAAATAAAAGATCCCAGAAATGTTCCATATGCGCAAAAAGCTCATTTCTATAAAATGTTGTGAACACATTTGTTTACATCCCTGTTAGTGAGTATTTATCCTTTACCAAGATAATCCATCCACCTGACATGTGTGGCATGTCAAGAAGCTGATTAAACAGCATGATCATTACTGACTCGCCTAGTTAAATAAAGGTAAGAAAATAACAATAAAAAATTACACAGGTGCACCTTGTTCTTAACTGACTTGCCTAGTTAAATAAAGGTTAAATAAAATCTAAAAAATATTTTAAAAAGAAGCCAGATGTGGAGGTCCTGGGCTGGTGTGGTGACACGTGGTCTGCAGTTCCAAGGCTGGTTGGACATACTGCCAAATTCTCTAAAACGACGTTGGAGGCGGCTTATGGTGGAGAAATGAGCATTCAATTCTCTGGCAACAGCTTTGGTAAACATTCCTGCATTCAGCATGCCAATTGCATGCTCCCTCAAAACTTGAGACATCAATGGCTGTGTGACAAAACTGCACATTTTAGAGTGGCCTTTTATTGTCCCCAGCACAAGGTGCACCTGTGTAATTTTTTATTGTTATTTTCTTACCTTTATTTAACTAGGCAAGTCAGTTAAGAACAAATTCTTATTTACAATGATGGCCTACCCTGGCCAAAACCCAACCCGGACGACACTGGGCCAATTGTGTGCCGCCCTATCGGACTCCCAATCACGTCCGGTTGTGTTACAGCCTGGAATCGAACCAGGGTCTGTAGTGACGCCTCTAGCACTGAGATGCTAGAGGCTGTGCCACTGGGGAGCCCCAATTGACTGATTTCCATATATGAACTGTAACTCAGTAAAATCGCTGAAATTGTTCCATGTTGCGTTTATATTTTTGTTCAGTATAGTTTTTATTAATCTAAATAAAATTAGGCGTGTTGGAAGGTGTAGCCTGGACTCCGACTTGCAGACTGAAGTAGAACAGCAAAGTTATTTTTAATCTGAGTTTTATTCATAATGAAAATATATTTCACTGCCTGTAGATGTAAAAATGACTGTATGGATCAGTTAAACCAACAGCTTGTATTTGGAAACGTACAAACATTTCCAATAGCTACACTCACTGAATACTGGAGGGATTCTAGATCTTTCTGTGCATCAGGTTTATTAAACTGGGCCTCCGGTTTTATGGTTCTTGCATGGGTTGTTATTCAGGGAAACTATTTTGGATTTCTTAGCAGATGGACCTTGAGAAGACCTACGGAGGAGCTTAGGTGGCCGGTTTGTTTTCTGCTATGTTTCTATCATGTTTCTGCCATGTTTCCGCCATGTTTCTGCCATGTTTCTGCCATGTTTCTGCCATGTTTTTGCCATGTTTCCGTCATGTTTCTGCCATGTTTCCGTCATGTTTCCACCATGTTTCTGCCATGTTTCCGTCATGTTTCTGCCATGTTTCTGCTATGTTTCTATCATGTTTCTGCCATGTTTCTGCCATGTTTCTGCTATGTTTCTATCATGTTTCTGCTATGTTTCCGGCATGTTTCTGTCTTGTTTCTGCCATGTTTCCGTCATGTTTCTGCCATGTTTCTGCCATGTTTCCGTCATGTTTCTGTCATGTTTCCGTCATGTTTCTGCCATGTTTCTGCCATGTTTCCGTCATGATTCTGCCATGTTTGTGGCTGTGTAAATAGTTTTTTTGATAGCTTCTTCTGGATCTGATCTATGTTTTTAATATTCATAGTATAACATTTTAGTATTTTTAAACATCGCCACACTCACTGCTGTGCTTTTTTTTTGATTCTGACTTGATTTTGAAGGATACTGACGAGAATCTCTGTAAATGTCCTGTCATAAAGTCAAACCAGATTGGGATTACAGGAAGGAAATTAGTTTATAAACTTTTGTCCACAGTACTGTTTTTTTGTTTTTTTATCATTGCAATGAACAATGTCTTCGAGGGCCTGCTTCCTGATTTATTTCAAAACACTCACTGAATGGTGATTTAGCTTTTTCCTCAAGTGCTTATTTCCCAAAGTCCTCCTTGGAGTTATCAGACTCCAAAACATCCATGTTGTCTTGTTTTTCCTGTGGAATAGAGTTCAATTTGTCTATTTGGACTCTGTGGTTTATCTAAGCTGACCTTCACCAATATTAAGTTACTTAATTGTATTTTTTATTTATTTTTTATTTCACCTTTATTTAACCAGGTAGGCAAGTTGAGAACAAGTTCTCATTTACAATTGCGACCTGGCCAAGATAAAGCAAAGCAGTTCGACAACATACAACAACACAGAGTTACACATGGAGTAAAACAAACATACAGTCAATAATACAGTAGAAAAATAAATCTATATACAATGTGAGCAAATGAGGTGAGATAAGGGAGGTAAAGGCAATACTATGTAATAGGTACTTATGCTATCAAGAACTATGCAAATATCATACACAATGGATTTAATGTAATCTTGAATTGGTAGAGTTCAACAGTAAACTGAAAACGTACACGCCCATCTTATACCTTATATCATCCTTACCTCTGTACTGTGACTTACAAAGTTCACTAGCCTGCCGTATTAAATGACACGTGTACATGCCCGTGTAGAGAAATATAGATCTGTTTTAGTGGTCACTCCAGTAACTATTTTCCAACAGTGCTGCAATTAATGTCTTCACTGTGTCCCTAGTAAAGACTTTCAATCCTGCTATGGATCTACCAATAGTACAGGTTATGTGTTGCTGGGAAACACTTCCTTCTCTTTCCATTGCATTCAGAAATTGCTCAACCGTGTGTGTGTGTGTGTGTGTGTTCCTCAGTCAGCATAAATACCACAGGAATACAATATATTGGGTGTAGATTAAGTAGAAACTGCAATTTCATACAGCAAAACACTTTAGACGTGATTTTACCACCCAGGGGTGTAACTTTCACTAGCGATGTTGGTGTCATGTCCCTCCCAAATTCTGAAATTGCATTTTTTTGCTCCTACCCAGTTTTATCATTGCAATGTGATACAAAAAAAAAAACAAGCAAATGGTGTGCTTTAGGACCATGCGGATGCCTCAGAGTGGTCAGCTGAATTTAGGACCAAAGGCTGTCAGGCAAAGCTTCTGGAAGGATGGCTGGACCAGCGCAAAAGAGCATAGCTCAGTGTGTATGTGTTGCGCTCTTTCACCGAGTTGTAAAAGCAAGCAGAGCAGAAAACTGGCTACTCTTTAGTTTACTGATGTACAGTACCAGTCAAAAGTTTGGACACACCTACTGATTCCAGGGGTTTTATTTATTTTTACTATGTTCTACATTGTAGTATTATAGTGACGACATCAAAACTATGAAATAACACATATGGAATCATGTAGTAACCAAAAAAAGTGTTAAAGAAATCAAAATGTATTTTATATTTGAGATTCTTCAAAGTAGCCACCCTCTTGGTATTCTCTCAACCAGCTTCATGAGGTAGTCACCTGGAAATTAATTTGTGGAAATTCTTTCCTTCTTAATGCGTTTGAGCCAATCATTTGTGTTGTGACAAGGTAGGGCTGGTATACAGAAGATAGCCCTATTTGGTAAAAGACCAAGTCCATATTATGGCAAGAACAGCTCAAATAAGCAAAGAGAAACGACAGTCCATCATTACTTTAAGACAGGGATGGGCAACTCCAGTACTCGACGGCCTGATTGGTGTCACACTTTTTCTACATCCCTTAGCAAACACAGCTGATTCACCAAAATGCATTCTAAACTGAAGATCAGGTGATTATTGGAGTCAGGTGTGTCAGCTGGTACTGGGGTAAAACTGTGACACCAATCAAGCCCTCGAGGACTGTAATTACCCACCCCTGCTTTAAGACATGAAGGTCAGTCAGTACAGAACATTTTAAGACCTTTGAAAGTTTCTTCAAGTGCAGTCAACCATCAAGCTCTATGATGAAACTGGCTCTCATGAGGACCGCCACAGATAAGGAATACCCAGAGTTACCTCTGCTGCAGAGGATAAGTTTATTAGAACTACCAGCCTCCAAATTGCAGCCCAACTAAATGCTTCACAGAGTTTAAGTAACAGACACATTTCAACATCAACTGTTCAGAGGAGACTGTGTGAATCAGGCCTTTATGGTCAAAATGCTACAAAGAAACCACTACTAAAGGACACCAATAAGAAGAAGAGACTTGCTTGGGCCAAGAAAAATGACCAATGGACATTAGACCCGGGGAAATCTGTCTTTTGGACTGATGAGTCCAAATTTGAGATTTTTGATTCCAACAGCCGTGTCTTTGTGAGACGCAGAGTGTGGTTCCCACAGTGAAGCATGGAGGAGGAGGTGTGATGGTGCTTTGCCGGTGACACTGTCAGTGATTTATTTACAATTCAAGGCACACTTACCCAGCATGGCTACCACAGCATTCTGCAGCGATACGCCATCCCATCTGGTTTGCTCTTAGTGGGACTTTTTGTTTTTCAACAGGACAATGACCCAACACACCTCCAGGCTGTGTAAGGGCTATTTGACCAAGAAGGAGAGTGATGGAGTGCTGCCTCAGATAACCTGGCCTCCACAATCACCCGACCTCAACCCAATTGAGATGGTTTGGGATGAGTTGGACCTCAGAGTGAAGGAAAAGCAGCCAACAAGTGCTCAGCATATGTTGGAACTCCTTCAAGACTGTTGGAAAAGCATTCCTCATGAAGCCTGTTGAGAGAATTCCAAGAGTGTGCAAAGTAGTCATCAAGGCAAAGGATGGCTACTTTGATCAATCTAAAATCTATTTTGATTTCTAAAACACATTTTTGGTTACTACATGATTCCATATGAAGCCCTTGAATGAGTAGGTGTGTCTAAACTTTTGGCTGGTGTTGTATATTGGTAAAAGTCACCTTGTCTGAGAGAGATTTTCATGGTTATTAAAGCATCACACCAGGGTAATTCTACACGAAACACAGCCCTTATTTTGTATTTATTTTTTATAAAATCCTCTATGGGGAAAAATGAATGGTGGAAAAAAACGATTGGAATCATTTCCCTGTTTGACCGTTAGGTTTTATGGGTATTATGACACTGTGGGGCTATATTAGTCTCATAGGTGCAACAGTGTATGAGGATGGCCTGGAAATAGCAGATTAAAACCCCATCAAAATATGATGTACACTGCATGGCCATAAGTATGTGGACACGCCTTTAAATTAGTGGAAATTAGTGGCTATTTCAGCCACACCTGTTTTTATTTATTTATTCTACCTTTATTTATACAGGTTTTTCTCATTGAGATAATATCTCTTTTCCAAGAGAGACCTGGTCCAATAGCAGCAAGGGGAACAACGTTTCAGACAAAACAACTTCCATACACTAACACAACATTAAACACAACTATAAACACACACACACTAACACAACATTAAACACAACTATAAACACACATACAGTACAACAATTACATATTACGTTAAAAACACGAAAGTTTTGACTAAAAACAGTTGTCCTAAAGACAATTACACTCTTCTATAATATATACATCGATCAAGTGTTTAAACTCCACCAACGAAACTAAATCATCACATTTTAAAATGTTCAGGAGAGAATTCCAGGACCACAGAGCTGAGTAACTAAAACTATTTCTACCATGACCTGTTCAAATTCTTGGTACTGCTAGAAGCAAATGAGAATGGGACCGTAATTTATATTTATTTACCAATCTGACTAAAAAAGAACAGAGATAAAATAGCATTTTACCCAATATGGCCTTATAAATCAGTGTATACCAGTGTTTAAGCCTACTCAAGGTCAATGACGACCAGCCAACAGCGCTGTAGAGATCACAATGATGTGTTAGACGTTTCTGATTTGTAATGAACCTGAGGGCTGCATGATGCACTGAATCAAGTGCTCTCAGGGTAGTGGCTGAGGCCTGCATATATATAACATCACTACAATCTAAAACCCGACAGTAATGTACATCGTACCAGCTCCTTCCTGGTCTCAAAAGAAAAACAAGCCTTATGCTGACAGGTGTATAAAATGAACACACAGCCATGCAGTCTCCATAGACAAACATTGGCAGTAGAATGACCCGTACTGAAGACCTCAGAGATTTTCAACATGGCTCCACCATAGGATGCCATCTCCCCAACAAGTCAGTTCGTCAAATTTCTTCCCTGCTAGAGCTGCCAACCGTAAGAGCTGTTATTGTGAAGTGGAAACGTCTTGGAGTAACAACGGCTCAGACACAAAGTGGTAGGCTACACGAGCTCACAGAACGGGACTGCCGAGTGCTGAAGCGCGTAGCGTGTAAAAATCATCTGTCCTCGGTTTCCAATACTCAGCCACACACAAGCCTAAGATCAGCATCATCTGGAGTGTGCGCAATGCCAAGCGTCGGCTGGAGTGGTGTAAAGCTCGCCATCATTGGACTCTGGAGAAGTGGAAACGCATTCTCTGGAGTGATGAATCACGCTTCACCATCTGGCAGTCCGATGGATGAATCTGGGTTTGGCGGATGCCAGGAGAACGCTACCTGCCCCAATGCATAGTGCCAACTGTAAAGTTTGGTGGAGGAGGAATAATGGTCTGGGGCTGTTTTTCATGATTTGGGCTAGGCTCTCTTAGTTCCAGTGAAGGGAAATCTTAACGCTACAACATACAATGACATTCTAGACGATTCTGTGCTTCCAACTTTGTGGCAACAGTTTGGGGAAGGCCCTTTCCTGTTTCAACATGACAATGCCCCCGTGCACAAAGCGAGGTCCATACAGAAAGGGTTTGTCGAGATTGGTGTGGAAGAACTTGACTGGCCTGCACAGAGCCCCGACCTCAACCCCATCTTTGGGATGAATTGGAATGCCGACTGCGAGCCAGGCCTAATCGCCCCACATCAGTGCACAACCTCATTAATGGTCATGTGACTGAATGGAAGCAAGTCCCCACGGCAATGTTCCAACATCTAGTAGAAAGGCTTCCCAGAAGAGTGGAGGCTTTTATAGCAGCAAAGGGGGGACTAACTCCATGTTAATGCCCATTATTTTGGAATGAGATACTTTTGACCATATAGTGTGTGTCGATTAAGTGTGTATAGAGTACACTTCTGGATAAACAGAATTCAGTTTTTCCTCCAGGTGTTCTTCAAATGTATTCAATGTTGCCAACTAGCTAGCTTACGACCCAACTTTCATTCAATCAGAAATCTTGCTGCTGGGAGCCAGCAGACCATTCAAAACATTTCTGCAGACCATTCAAACCATTTTTGCAAATACAAAATTCAACAGACCTCTAAAAGAGGCGTGACAGCAACTTAATAATGGTGGTATGGCAACGCGAGACTACTGAGTAGTCTGCCCCATTTCATGCCCCCAATGCAATTCACATGCACCCACAGTGAGATTTCAACTGATTTGAACTTTTTTGAGGGTGCAGCCTACTCCACTTTTATTAAGTAATAATTGTATTTCGTTGAATTTAATCACATTCCAACCTGGTTTATCATTATCTAGTCCAAATGATGGCATGTTTCCACTATTTGTTTATCCGTTTGTATCAGTTTCAATAGGGGGCTTTTATTTTGAAGGCGAACCGCCAGTTCCACCTACTGTTGTTCACGGTAATGTTGTTCACGACACACACGCCTCAGACGTTTATACAATTTAGGGAAGTGACGGGGGTTGTCAGAAGATAACTGCGCCCTTTCATCCAAAAGTTCTAATGAGAAAGCAAATGAATGGAATCGTCGGTACGGATTGAGAACGGATCGTTATTACAGGGTCAACGGTAACGGGGACTGGTTTTGGACCTCCACACACAGTCGACGAATAAATAGCTATTTTCTTTCTTTATTTTTTACAGCCAACAATGAATGTGCAATTACCTTCATCTGCAACATGGCTGCTAGGAGGACGCTAGTGGCAAAAGTTTAGAGTTCTGACGTGGGACAAGTTTTCTACTAATCCAGTCCGGTGCAGCAGAAACGGTTGGATAAACAAAACAAATCGTTTTCTTCTTTCTATCGCCTCGGATTGAACAAACCAACGGAACACTGGATTACCGAGTAAATACAGAGGAGTGCAAGACCACTTTGGCAAAAGACTTTACCTTGTAGATTTGTGGTGAACCTTTTCATCCAAACTAGTGGTCCTGTCGTCCAGTGGGCCATCATCTAAAATGCATTTCTCCATTCCCGAAACGGAGGTTCGTTCGGGAGAAAATGGATCGACATATGTGGTGAGTTCCGAGTTATTTTACTGCAGATTCCCAGCATGTGAAATCCATTCCTGTGATTTTAATTCTTCTTCTTATTTAAAATCACCCCATCAGACTCTTGTGATATGACTTCAGAGGTTGGTCCGGTTACTAGTAAACCATTTGACAGGACTTTACTGTCTGTCATAATACCTCACAAGGCATTGCCTTTTTGTCATACAATGTAAATTAACCCCCATATTCCTTGGGGGGAATCATACATGATTGACACTTCCAGGCAATACATTGTGGATCAGTATGCATCGATCCACATCAATATAAAGTTACCCTGTAATAAAATCATATTGGGAATGCAATATCATTTCCCACTGCCGACAGAAAACCACAGTAATTCCATCATAGGTGCTGATTGGACAATAGGTGGCAATGCGTCACACTGTAAGAATAGTGTCTCTGAATGCCAGGGGTTGTATCACAATAAACCCATTTAACACCGTTTTATAGAGCTTATCTTTCAAGGCAAATATGTTAAAGTTTTATTAGTTATATGTACAGGATACACGTGGTATATACACTGTTCAATAAAATGTTTACTTGCAGGTTCCTTCTCCACAATGCAACAATAATAACAAATAATACAAAACATAAAGTAAACGTCTCAGTAGAATAGAACAAACATTTAATATATATATATATATATATATTAATACAATACAATACAATACAGGAAGGCACAATTTATTAGCGGTGGTGCGCGCTAATAGCGTTTCTATTGGGTGACATCACTCGCTCTGAGACCTGAAGTAGTTGTTCCCCTTGCGTTGCAAGGGCCGTGGCTTTTGTGGCGCGATGGGTAACGATGCTTCGTGGGTGTCAGTTGTTGATGTGTGCAGAGGGTCCCTGATTCAAGCCCAGGTTGGGGTGAGGAGAGGGATGGAAGCTAAACTGTTACACGTGGTCCTAGTGAGGGACTGGGCTGTCTTCACCACCCGCTGGAGGGCCTTGCGGTTGTGGACGGAGAAAGTCTCGTACCAGGCCGTAAGCAACCGGTCAGGATGCTCTCGATGGTGCAGTGGACCTGTATTTGGAGAGGACCCGGGGTGTCATGCCGAATTTCTTCAACCGCCTTAGGAAGTAGAGACGCTGTTGCTCCCTCTTGACCAGAGTGGTGGTGATGTCGGTCCGTGTCAAGTCCTCAGTGATGTGGACGCAGAGGAACTTAAAACTGCTGACTCTCTCTACTGCAGTCCTGTTGATTTGGATCAGGGCGTGTTCCCTCCTCTGCTTCCTGAAGTCAACAATCAACTCCTTACTTTTGCTGACGTTGAGGGAGAGGTTGTTGTCCTGGCAACATGTTGAAGGTGTGTTCTGACCAAGTGATGTCAGTGCAATGAACTACACGAAGGACTTAATGGTTTGTTCTTTCAAGTCCTATTTAAACCTAAATATTTTAGGAACACCCAGCCCCCCTACAGTACACCCAGCCCCCCTACAGTACACCCAGCCCCCCTACAGTACACCCAGCCACACCCAGCCCCCCCTACAGTACACCCAGCCCCCCTATAGTACACCCAGCCACACCCAGCCCCCCTACAGTACACCCAGCCCCCCTACAGTACACCCAGCCACACCCAGCCCCCCTACAGTACACCCAGCCCCCCTACAGTACACCCAGCCCCCCTACAGTACACCCAGCCACACCCAGCCCCCCTACAGTACACCCAGCCCCCCTACAGTACACCCAGCCACACCCAGCCCCCCTACAGTACACCCAGCCACACCCAGCCCCCCCCCTACAGTATACCCAGCCCCCCCCTACAGTACACCCAGCCTCCCTACAGTACACCCAGCCCCCCTACAGTACACCCAGCCACACCCGGTACACCCAGCCCCCCCCTACAGTACACCCAGCCCCCCTACAGTACACCCAGCCCCAGACAGTCTATGCTCACTCTTCTAGAATGATGTAAAAATGCTCAGTGTTGCTGGACAAAGTATAGCTTAGCTTAGTTATATGGCCCTGTGAGCTCCTTGCTTGACCACAGAGTACAATGTCACCTTTTATTTTAAAGCAGATTAAGTGAGCAGTTAAATCCCATCTCTCGGATCTGAAGTTTGTCACCAAGATATGAAAATCTGACCTGTTTTTCAACTTTAAAAGCATCACCAGCTGGAAAGTGGTTTGCCACCCAAGCTCACAGAACAGGACCGCCGAGTGCTGAAACACGTAGAGTGTAAAAGTCCTCTGTCCTTGGTTGCAACACTCACTACCGAGTTCCAAACTGCCTCTGGAAGCAACATCAGCACAATAACTTTTAGTCTGGAGCTTCATGACATGGGTTTCCGTGGCCGAGCAGCTGCACACAAGCCTAAGATCACCATGCGCAATGCCAAGAGTCGACTGGAGCGGTGTAAAGCTCACCGCCATTGGACTCTGGAGAAGTGGAAACGTGTTCTCTGGAGTGATGAATCACGCTTCACCATCTGGCAGTCCGACGGACAAATCTGGGTTTGACGGACACCAAGTGAACGCTACCTGCCCGACTGCATAGTGCCAACTGTAAAGTTTGGTGGAGGAGGAATAATGGTCTGGGGCTGTTTTTCATGGTTCGGGCCTCTTAGTTCCAGTGAAGGGAAATCTTAATGCTACAGCATACAATGACATTCTAGATGATTCTGTGCTTCCAACTTTGTGGCAACCGTTTGGGGAAGGCCCTTTCCTGTTTCAGCATTACTTATACCTCTGTGCACAAAGCAAGGTCAGTACAGAAATTTGTTTGTTGAGATCGGTGTGGAAGAACTTGACTGTCCTGCACAGAGCCCTGACCTCAACCCCATCGAACACGTTTGGGATGAATTGGAACGCCAACTGCGAGCCAGGCCTAATCGCCCAACATCAGTGCCCAACCTCATGAATGCTGGTGGCTGAATGGAAGCAAGTCCCTGCACCAATGTTCCAACATCCAGTGGAAAGCCTTCC
The DNA here is from genome assembly GCF_901001165.1 of Salmo trutta. Classification (NCBI taxonomy): domain Eukaryota; kingdom Metazoa; phylum Chordata; class Actinopteri; order Salmoniformes; family Salmonidae; genus Salmo; species Salmo trutta. Next base: position 38,416,727 of record NC_042991.1, read on the forward strand.
CAGAAGAGTGGAGGCTGTTGTAGCAGCAAAGGGGGGGACCAACTCCATATTAATGTCCATGATTTTGGAATGAGATGTTCGATGAGCAGGTGTTCACATACTTTTGGTCATGTAGGGTACATCGCTCATACTGATATTTCTTCATTTCTTTCTTTCTTATTTTAGGGGATTTGTCTGTGTATTGCTAGATATTAATACTGGAGCTAGAAAAACAAGTATTTCGCTGCACCTGCAATAACATCTGCAAAATACTACTGTGTGTACACGTCAAATGCAATTTTATTTGATTTTCAGTGACTGTCTCCACACAGTCCGTATCAAACACAGGCTCAGATGTAGCCTGCAGCAAAATGTGCCAGTGTCTTGCTGTCTGTCTGACAACTTGGCTGAGGAGGATTCATAGTAGAGGTCACTCGATGACTCCTGCAGCCAATGAGACGAACACTATAAGTACACAATAATATCTACAGTGAATTCGGGGAAATTATTCAAACCCCTTGACTTTTTCCACATTTTGTTACTTAACAGCCTTATTCTAAAATGGATTAAATAAAACATTGATGAGGATAATCTACACACAATAACCCATAATGACATCACAATAACCCATAATGACATCACAATACCCCATAATGACATCACAATACCCCATAATGACAAAGCGAAAACAGGTTTTGAGAGATTTTTGCAAAATGTAAAAAATGTGTTATATAAGCTATTTACATAAGTATTCAGACCCCTTTGCTATGAGACTCAATTGAGCTCAGGTGCATCCTGTTTCCATTGATCATCCTTGAGATGTTTCTACAACTTGATTGGAGTCCACCTGTGGTAAATTCAATTGATTGGACATGATTTGGTAAGGCACACACCTCTCTATATAAGGTCCCACAGTTGACAGTGCATGTCACAGCAAAGAAACAAGCCGTGAGGTGGAAGGAATTGTCCGTAGAGCTCCTAGACAGGATTGTGTCGAGGCACAGATCTTGGGAAGGGTACCATAACATTTCTGCAGCATTGAAGGTCCCCAAGAACACAGTGGCCTCCATCATTCTTAAATGGATGCAGTTTGGAACCGCCATACTGTTCCTAGAGCTGGCCGCCTGGCCAAACTGAGCAATCGGGGGAGAAGGGCCTTGGTCAGGGAGGTGACCAAGAACCCGGTGGTCACTCTGACAGAGTTCCAGAGTTCCTCTGTGGAGATGGGAGAACCTTCCAGAAGGACAACCATCTCTGCAGCACTCCACCAATTAGGACTTTATGGTAGAGTTGCCAGACCGAAGCCACTCATCTGTGAAGTGTGTGGGGATGTTTTTCAGCGGCAGGGACGGGGAGACTAGTCAGGATCAAGGCAAAGATGAACGAAGCAAAATACATATCCTTGATGAAAACCTGCTCCAGAGCGCTCAGGACTTCAGACTGGGGCGAAGGTTCACCATCCAACAGGACAACAATCCTAAGCACACAGCCAAGACAACTCAGGAGTGGCTTTGGGACAAGTCTCTGAATGTCCTTGAGTGGCCCAGCCAGAGCCCAGACTTGAACCCGATCGAACATCTCTGGAGAGACCTGAAAATAGCTGTGCAGCGACGCTCCCCATCCAACCTGACAGAGCTTGAGAGGATCTGCAGAGAAGAATGGGAGAAACTCTCCAAATACAGGTGTGACAAGCTAAAAGCGTCTTACCAAAGACTCAAGGCTGTAATCGCTGCCAAAGATACTTCAACAAAGTACTGAGTTAAGGGTCTGAATACTTTATGTAAATGAATGGAATCAAAATATATTTATTTTGATTCAATTCATGTTGTCAATACGAAAAGTGACACATCCTCTCCAACTCTCTCTACTTAATTAATTTGTTGAGTTAATATTTATAAGTAATAACTTGAAATAATAATGAAATGCCATGGTAACCAAGTGTAATGTCTAGTTTTCAAATACGTTTTTTTTTATTAAGAAGCTTATCCATGTAAACAACTAGTCAAAGCCCCACAGCTAGTAGTCGCCACAGCCCCACAGCTAGTAGTCGCCACAGCCCCACAACTAGTAGTCGCCACAGCCCCACAGCTAGTAGTCATCACAGCCCCACAGCTAGTAGTCATCACAGCACTACAGCTAGTAGTCGCCACAGCCCCACAGCTAGTAGTCACCACAGCCCTACAGCTAGTAGTCGCCACAGCCCCACAGCTAGTAGTCGCCACAGCCCCACAGCTAGTAGTCACCACAGCCCCACAGCTAGTAGTCACCACAGCCCCACAGCTAGTAGTCATCACAACCCCACAGCTAGTAGTCACCACAGCCCCACAGCTAGTAGTCGCCACAGCCCCACAGCTAGTAGTCATCACAGCACTACAGCTAGTAGTCGCCACAGCCCCACAGCTAGTAGTCGCCACAGCCCCACAGCTAGTAGTCACCACAGCCCCACAGCTAGTAGTCACCACAGCCCCACAGCTAGTAGTCACCACAGCCCCACAGCTAGTAGTCACCACAGCCCCACAGCTAGTAGTCACCACAGCCCCACAGCTAGTAGTCACCACAGCCCCACAGCTAGTAGTCACCACAGCCCCACAGCTAGTAGTCACCACAGCCCCACAGCTAGTAGTCACCACAGCCCCACAGCTAGTAGTCACCACAGCCCCACAGCTAGTAGTCGCCACAGCCCCACAGCTAGTAGTCACCACAGCCCCACAGCTAGTAGTCACCACAGCCCCACAGCTAGTAGTCACCACAGCCCCACAGCTAGTAGTCACCACAGCCCCACAGCTAGTAGTCACCACAGCCCCACAGCTAGTAGTCACCACAGCCCCACAGCTAGTAGTCACCACAGCCCCACAGCTAGTAGTCGCCACAGCCCCACAGCTAGTAGTCGCCACAGCCCCACAGCTAGTAGTCACCACAGCCCCACAGCTAGTAGTCACCACAGCCCCACAGCTAGTAGTCATCACAACGCTACATTTGACTAGAGTGCACTGTGTAGGGAATAGGGTGGTTATGGGCCCTGGTGGTCCCGTGTGGCTCAGTTGGTAGAGCATGGTGTTTGCAACGCCAGGGTTGTGGGTTCGATTCCCACGGGGAACCAGTACGGAAAGAAATGTATGAAATGTATGCATTCACTACTGTAAGTCGCTCTGGATAAGAGCGTCTGCTAAATGAGGTAAATGTCAATGTAAATGGTCTAAAGTAGTTCACTATGTAGGGAATAGGGTGGTTATGGGCCCTGGTCTAAAGTAGTGCACTAGGTAGGGAATAGGGTGGTTATGGGCTCTGGTCTAAAGTAGTGCACTAGGTAGGGAATAGGGTGGTTATGGGCCCTGGTCTAAAGTAGTGCACTAGGTAGGGAATAGGGTGGTTATGGGCTCTGGTCTAAAGTAGTGCACTAGGTAGGGAATAGGGTGACATGGATTAGGCCAGCGCTGTATCTTAATGCAGAGGGATTGTCTGTGTACCTTGGAGCTGTTGCAGAGTCTGAACCCCATCAGACAGCACAGGGACTTTAGGAAAACTACGTCTGCCTTTCAAATGGTGGAATTCTTTTGGCCTTCTCTCACTTCCTGTGGGTTCGGAATAGACAACACACTTCCTGTCTATTAAATATGGGCTCTATATGTGCAGGCTGGTATTAGAGGTGACAACGTGTGTGTGTGTGTGTGCGTGTGTGCAGTAATTGATAGTCTGTCTTGTTTAGTTGGTGCTTTGGTATCATCTGCTGGGTATGTCCTGGGTTTATTACTGTGAGCTTCCACTGGGTATGTCCTGGGTTTATTACTGTGAGCTTCCACTGGGTATGTCCAGGGTTTATTACTGTGAGCTTCCACTGGGTATGCCCTGGGTTTATTACTGTGAGCTTCCACTGGGTATGTCCAGGGTTTATTACTGTGAGCTTCCACTGGGTATGTCCTGGGTTTATTACTGTGAGCTTCCACTGGGTATGTCCTGGGTTTATTACTGTGAGCTTCCACTGGGTATGCCCTGGGTTTATTACTGTGAGCTTCCACTGGGTATGCCCTGGGTTTATTACTGTGAGCTTCCACTGGGTATGCCCTGGGTTTATTACTGTGAGCTTCCACTGGGTATGTCCTGGGTTTATTACTGTGAGCTTCCACTGGGTATGCCCTGGGTTTATTACTGTGAGCTTCCACTGGGTATGCCCTGGGTTTATTACTGTGAGCTTCCACTGGGTATGCCCTGGGTTTATTACTGTGAGCTTCCACTGGGTATGCCCTGGGTTTATTACTGTGAGCTTCCACTGGGTATGTCCTGGGTTTATTACTGTGAGCTTCCACTGGGTATGTCCTGGGTTTATTACTGTGAGCTTCCACTGGGTATGTCCTGGGTTTATTACTGTGAGCTTCCACTGGGTATGCCCTGGGTTTATTACTGTGAGCTTCCACTGGGTATGCCCTGGGTTTATTACTGTGAGCTTCCACTGGGTATGTCCTGGGTTTATTACTGTGAGCTTCCACTGGGTATGTCCTGGGTTTATTACTGTGAGCTTCCACTGGGTATGTCCTGGGTTTATTACTGTGAGCTTCCACTGGGTATGCCCTGGGTTTATTACTGTGAGCTTCCACTGGGTATGCCCTGGGTTTATTACTGTGAGCTTCCACTGGGTATGCCCTGGGTTTATTACTGTGAGCTTCCACTGGGTATGTCCTGGGTTTATTACTGTGAGCTTCCACTGGGTATGCCCTGGGTTTATTACTGTGAGCTTCCACTGGGTATGCCCTGGGTTTATTACTGTGAGCTTCCACTGGGTATGTCCTGGGTTTATTACTGTGAGCTTCCACTGGGTATGTCCTGGGTTTATTACTGTGAGCTTCCACTGGGTATGTCCTGGGTTTATTACTGTGAGCTTCCACTGGGTATGTCCAGGGTTTATTACTGTGAGCTTCCACTGGGTATGTCCTGTGTTGTTTCATACAAGTACTTCCCAATCCAATGTGAATCCCTGGGAATGTCCTTTGATCTAGGGTATAGTCCAATAAACTCATTCTCAGAACTTGTTCCACGTGACTTTGTTCCAAGAAGCATCAAGTGAACTCATTGTGCGCTTGAATGAGTTGTTATTGCCACAATTGGCTTGCATGTGTTGAGAAACTTTGAAGACTGCAGTTCCCATGAACCTCTAGCCCTGGAACTCTCTCATCCCAAACGTGTGCAGAATGATTTCCAAAGGTCCAAGCCTCTACATTTTCATAATTTAGAAAGCATCTGAATTCATCTCTGTTCTTTGGAGCAAACTAAGCATCTCCCATGTCTCTTTATGGACTGAAAACTACCCTGAGATATGTATCAACAACTGTCTTTTCACTTTAATCATGCTTTACGTTAATGATGAGGCATACATTTGAATGAAAACGCTTCCATTTAATGTAAGACACAATCACTTTTTGGGACTTATTCAATTCACTTATTCAATTCACTTATTTAATTCACTTATTCAATTCATGATATCTACCCATTTGATTCTTAAAGAAACCTTAACTTAGAAGTGCCCTGTGAGTTCAGTTCAACTGTCGCACCCCGTCAGAAGCCAAAATAGAAGCTCCTTTTTACTTCATTTACATTGTTTAGAAACACTGTGTCTACAGAAGGAGGTTAAAACTACAATATAAGGGATGGTCAGTCCTTACATTCTCAATCTCTATCCATCAGCTTTTTGCTGGAACGGTGGGCAGGGAGTAGCTTTATTGTTTCTACTGCTGCTTGCTGCTTTAAAGGCCATGTTTTGAAGTTTAAATGTGTCAATATAAATAACCTACACACCCCTTTTGTAGCTAGCTTTATTTATTGTTTTGCTATTTGTTTTCTTTAGCAGCGTGTGCTAGTAAGCCACCCCCCCCCCCCCAAGTGCATGACTTAGCCTGGTCCCGTGTGGCTCAGTTGGTAGAGCATGGTGTTTGGAATACCAGGGTTGTGGGTTCGATTCCCACGGGGGGACCAGTACGGAGAATTTTTTTTTAAATGAAATGTATTCATTCACTACAGTAAGTCGCTCTGGATAAGAGCGTCTGCTAAATGACTAAAATGTAAATGTAAAAATGTTAGCCTGGGATATTGCCTGTGACGTTGGTTCAGGTGAAGACTATGGAGCCGACTGGGGACAACCATCTGATGAAGACTATGGAGCCGACTGGGGACAACCATCTGATGAAGACTATGGAGCCGACTGGGGACAACCATCTGATGAAGACTATGGAGCCGACTGGGGACAACCATCTGATGAAGACTATGGAGCCGACTGGGGACAACCATCTGATGAAGACTATGGAGCCGACTGGGGACAACCATCTGATGAAGACTATGGAGCCGACTGGGGACAACCATCTGATGAAGACTATGGAGCCGACTGGGGACAACCATCTGATGAAGACTATGGAGCCGACTGGGGACAACCATCTGATGAAGACTATGGAGCCGACTGGGGACAACCAACCATCTGATGAAGACTATGGAGCCGACTGGGGACAACCAACCATCTGATGAAGACTATGGAGCCGACTGGGGACAACCATCTGATGAAGACTATGGAGCCGACTGGGGACAACCATCTGATGAAGACTATGGAGCCGACTGGGGACAACCAACCATCTGATGAAGACTATGGAGCCGACTGGGGACAACCATCCATCTGATGAAGACTATGGAGCCGACTGGGGACAACCATCCATCTGATGAAGACTATGGAGCCGACTGGGGACAACCATCCATCTGATGAAGACTATGGAGCCGACTGGGGACAACCATCCATCTGATGAAGACTATGGAGCCGACTGGGGACAACCATCCATCTGATGAAGACTATGGAGCCGACTGGGGACAACCATCCATCTGATGAAGACTATGGAGCCGACTGGGGACAACCATCTGATGAAGATGAAGGTTCTACAAACGAGTAGCTATTACTTCTCAGCCTGAAGTCCTTGACTAAAACTAACATGATCTGCTTGAATTTTAAATTTTCTACATGTACATGAGTTGTGTTGGTAAAAAAAACAACTAAATTTGACATTGCTAGCTGGCTTCTGACTTATTCATGCTACTTTTATTAGCAACTGGCAAGCTGTATCAGGCAACTTTTAGATGCTAAGCTATCCATCTGATTTGATTGTTAAAATGTCATTAGCTAGCAAGCTAGCTTGAAACTGGTGGGAGAAGTTAGCGAAGATGGTGAACGTTACCTGTCTAAGTAGACTGTAATTTTTTTTTTGAAATGCCCCTCTTGATTTCACTGCAAATAGGCTGTGTTGTTTTGGTATAATTTGGCTAAATAGGCTTGTGAACATTTACATTCAGTGTTTCATTAGTTCAGTCCAATCAATCAAATTTCAAATGTATTTATAAAGCCATTCTTACATCAGCCGATGTCCACAAAGTGCTGTACAGAAACCCAGCCTAAAACCCCAAACAGCAATCAATGCAGGTGTAGAAGCACAGTGGCTAGGAAAAACTCCCTAGAAAGGCCAGAACCTAGGAAGAAACCTAGAGAAGAAACAGGCTATGAGGGGTGGCCAGTCCTCTTCTGGCTGTGCCGGGTGGAGATTATAACAGAACATGGCCAAGATGTTCAAATGTTCATAGATGACCAGCATGGTCAAATAATAATAATCACAGTGGTTGTAGAGGGTGCAACAGGTCAGCACCTCAGGAGTAAATGTCTGTTGGCTTTTCATAGCTCCTTCATAGCTCCTGCTTCTACCACTCCTGCTGTCTCTAGAGAGTTGAAAACAGCAGGTCTGGGACAGGTAGCACGTCCAGTGAACAGGTCAGGGTTCCATAGCTGCAGGCAGAACAGTTGAAACTGGAGCAGCAGCACGGCCAGGTGGACTGGGGACAGCAAGGAGTCATCAGGCCAGGTAGTCCTGATGCATGGTCCTAGGGCTCAGGTCCTCCGAGAGAGAGAATTAGAGAGAGCATACTTAAATTCACACAGGACACCGGATAAGACAGGAGAAATACTCTAGATATAACAGACTGACCCTAGCCCCCCGACACATAAACTACTGCAGCATAAATACTGGAGGCTGATTAGTTAACTACATTACTGACTGACTAGACAAATTGTCTTCATGTTTTTGTTTCATTTCAGATGAAGAGAGCATTAGATCACTAGAAAGCAGCAGGCAGACAGGCAGACAGACCAGGGCAGCAGGCAGGCAGACAGACCAGGGCCCGTATTTACAAAGCATCTCAGAGTAGGAGTACTGATTTTTAGGATCAGTTTTGACTTCTATATCACAATGAATATGGTTACATTGACAAGAGGGTGCTGGTCCTAGATCACAAGTCCTACTCTGGAGAGCGTTGTGAATATGGCCCGGGAAGAAAGCTGTTGCCCTACATCTTGCACAGCAGTCTTTCACCACAGGACCCTAGAGGTAGTACAGTCAATGCTTATGAACTGAATATCTGTATGTGAATTTCCATATCAATGACATTTTAACAAAAGGGTTGAATTGTTCAGAAACATGTGCGGTGAACATGGCTTTGGTGATGAAAGGTACATAGTGTATTTATTTGTCATCCCCCTAGCAGGCCACTGCGTGCTGTGACATGGGCTTGGATGGTGACACATCATTATCTTCAAGCTTCCTGTCTGAATACTGGGGGACTTTAGGGGTTCTGGAAGCAAGGGCCTTACCTGAGAGTACAGCAACAGTCTCTCTGTCTCACAGCCATTCTGTCAACATGTATTGTATGTAACCACTAAGTCATACAAACTGCTACGGACGCAAGCACTGACTTATATTCAAATTGGTGAATGCACCAATTTGTAAGTCGCTCTGGATAAGAGCGTCTGCTAAATGACGTAAATGTGAATCAGGGTTAGTTTAGCAGCTGGGGTGAAAGAGGAGCGATTACGATAGAGGAAACCAAGTCTAGATTTAACTTTAGCCTGCAGCTTTGATATGTGCTGAGAGAAGGACAGTGTACCGTCTAGCCATACTCCCAAGTACTTGTATGAGGTGACTACCTCCAGCTCTAAACCCTCAGAGGTAGTAATCACACCTGTGGGGAGAGGGGCATTCTTCTTACCAAACCACATTACTTTTGTTTTCGAGGTGTTCAGAACATTTATTCTACGGGACAAAACTAGGTCCAGAGTATGACTGTGGCAGTGAGTAGGTCCAGAGACATGTTGGACAAAACCCACTGAGTCGATGATGGCTCCGAAAGCCTTTTGGAGTGGGTTTGTGGACTTTTCCATGTGAATATTAAAGTCACCAAAAATTTGAATGTTATCTGCCATGACTACAAGGTCCGATAGGAATTCAGGGAACTGAGTGAGGAACGCTGTATATGGCCCAGGAGGCCTGTAAACAGTAACTACAAAAAGTGATTAGGCTGCATAGATTTCATGACTAGAAGCGCAAAACGATGAAAACGCAGTCTTTTTTTTCCATTTTGTTTTTTGTAAATTGAAATTTGCTGTCATAAATGTTAGCAACAACTCCGCCTTTGCGGGATGTGCGGGGGATATGGTCACTAGTGTAACCAGGAGGTGAGGCCTCATTTAACACAGTAAATTCATCAGGCTTAAACCATGTTTCAGTCAGGCCAATCACATCAAGATTATGATCAGTGATTAGTTCATTGACTATAACTGCCTTTGAAGTGAGGGATCTAACATTAAGTAGCCCTATTTTGAGATGTGAGATATTATCACAATCTCTTTCAATAATGACAGAAATGGAGGTCTTTATTCCAGTGAGATTGCTAAAGCGAACACCGCCATGTTTAGTTTTGCCCAACCTAGTCTAGGCCTAGATCATATGCTTTCTGAAGACAGTCTAGGACTATACCAGATGCTTTCTGAAGACACCGCCATGTTTAGTTTTGCCCAACCTAGTCTAGGCCTATACCAGATGCTTTCTGAAGACAGTCTAGGCCTATACCAGATGCTTTCTGAAGACAGTCTAGGCCTATACCAGATGCTTTCTGACGACAGTCTAGGCCTATACCAGATGCTTTCTGAAGACAGTCTAGGCCTATACCAGATGCTTTCTGAAGACAGTCTAGGCCTATACCAGATGCTTTCTGAAGACAGTCTAGGCCTATACCAGATGCTTTCGGAAGACAGTCTAGGCCTATACCAGATGCTTTCTGACGACAGTCTAGGCCTATACCAGATGCTTTCTGACGACAGTCTAGGCCTATACCAGATGCTTTCGGAAGACAGTCTAGGCCTATACCAGATGCTTTCGGAAGACAGTCTAGGCCTATACCAGATGCTTTCGGAAGACAGTCTAGGCCTATACCAGATGCTTTCGGAAGACAGTCTAGGCCTATACCAGATGCTTTCGGAAGACAGTCTAGGCCTATACCAGATGCTTTCGGAAGACAGTCTAGGCCTATACCAGATGCTTTCGGAAGACAGTCTAGGCCTATACCAGATGCTTTCGGAAGACAGTCTAGGCCTATACCAGATGCTTTCGGAAGACAGTCTAGGCCTATACCAGATGCTTTCGGAAGACAGTCTAGGCCTATACCAGATGCTTTCGGAAGACAGTCTAGGCCTATACCAGATGCTTTCGGAAGACAGTCTAGGCCTATACCAGATGCTTTCGGAAGACAGTCTAGGCCTATACCAGATGCTTTCGGAAGACAGTCTAGGCCTATACCAGATGCTTTCGGAAGACAGTCTAGGCCTATACCAGATGCTTTCGGAAGACAGTCTAGGCCTATACCAGATGCTTTCGGAAGACAGTCTAGGCCTATACCAGATGCTTTCGGAAGACAGTCTAGGCCTATACCAGATGCTTTCGGAAGACAGTCTAGGCCTATACCAGATGCTTTCGGAAGACAGTCTAGGCCTATACCAGATGCTTTCGGAAGACAGTCTAGGCCTATACCAGATGCTTTCGGAAGACAGTCTAGGCCTATACCAGATGCTTTCGGAAGACAGTCTAGGCCTATACCAGATGCTTTCGGAAGACAGTCTAGGCCTATACCAGATGCTTTGGGAAAGCAGTCTAGGCCTATACCAGATGCTTTGGGAAGGCAGTCTAGGCCTATTCCAGATGCTTTCGGAAGACAGTCTAGGCCTATTCCAGATGCTTTCGGAAGACAGTCTAGGCCTATTCCAGATGCTTTCGGAAGACAGTCTAGGCCTATTCCAGATGCTTTCGGAAGACAGTCTAGGCCTATTCCAGATGCTTTCGGAAGACAGTCTAGGCCTATTCCAGATGCTTTCGGAAGACAGTCTAGGCCTATACCAGATGCTTTCGGAAGACAGTCTAGGCCTATACCAGATGCTTTCGGAAGACAGTCTAGGCCTATACCAGATGCTTTCGGAAGACAGTCTAACCCTAACCTCTTGGACAGAACACTGATTTCCTCCTACAAAAAACAGTTTTTATCAGTTAGGCTTAGGGGTCCATTGCTGGCTGTAAAACAGTTGAGGGGGAGAGGCAGACCTGGCTCTCAAGAAAAGACAGGCTATGTGCAACACTGCCCACAAAATGAGGTGGAAACTGAGCTGTACTTCCCAACCTCCTGCCAAATGTAACCATATTAGAGATACATATTTCCCTCAGATTACACAGACCACAAAGAATTAGAAAACAAACCCAATTTAGATAAACTCCCATATCTACTGGGTGAAATACCACAGTGTTCCATCACAGCAGCAAGATGTGTGACCTGTTGCCACAAGAAAAGGGCAACCAGTGAAGAACAAACACCATTGTAAATACAAATTATATTTCTGTTTATTAATTTTCCCTTTTGTACTTTAACTATTTTCACATAATATGACATTTGAAATGTCTTTATTCTTTTGGTACTTCTGTGAGTGTAATGTTTACTGTTAATTTCACTTTTGTTTGATCTATTTTACTTGCTTTGGCATTGTAAACATGTTTCCCATGCCAATAAAGCCCTTAAATTTAATTGAGTTGAGAGATGGAGACGGGGGTTGGCTATGTGTCTGTTGAGGAGAGAGAGACGGGGGTTGGCTGTGTGTCTGTTGAGGAGAGAGAGACGGGGGTTGGCTGTGTGTCTGTTGAGGAGAGAGAGAGACAGGTTGGCTGTGTGTCTGTTGAGGAGAGAGAGACGGGGGTTGGCTGTGTGTCTGTTGAGGAGAGAGAGACGGGGGTTGGCTGTGTGTCTGTTGAGGAGAGAGAGACGGGGGTTGGCTGTGTGTCTGTTGAGGAGAGAGAGACGGGGGTTGGCTGTGTGTCTGTTGAGGAGAGAGAGACGGGGGTTGGCTGTGTGTCTGTTGAGGAGAGAGAGACGGGGGTTGGCTGTGTGTCTGTTGAGGAGAGAGAGAGACAGGTTGGCTGTGTGTCTGTTGAGGAGAGAGAGACGGGGGTTGGCTGTGTGTCTGTTGAGGAGAGAGAGACGGGGGTTGGCTGTGTGTCTGTTGAGGAGAGAGAGAGACAGGTTGGCTGTGTGTCTGTTGAGGAGAGAGAGAGACAGGTTGGCTGTGTGTCTGTTGAGGAGAGGGAGACGGGGGTTGGCTGTGTGTTTTATCATACCAAACACCTCAGTGTTCCAAGAAGAAATGTAATTTTAATGAAGCCTTTCACAATGGAAAACAGTGGTTCACGTTAGCTTTGCCTGCGATTGGGCTCTACGTCGGACACCACTGATTGGCTTTTGTTGATTCCAAACATTACTGTTGCGTAGGAGGAGCCCGGTAGCTCTAGTCAAAACAAACCAGGAAGTTGAGCCAACAAGCTAACACCGTTCATGACTTTAAATCCCCAAAAGTGTATTGTTGGGTCACTGCATAACACAAGAAACATCTGTGGGTAAAAGACCTTTATGTTAGTCTGTGCAATGTATTCCCAGAGTATTAACCATATGGGCTCTGGTCTATAGTAGTGCACTACATAGGGAATAGGGCTCTGATCTAAAGTAGTGCACTATATAGGGAATAGGGCTCTGGTCTATAGTAGTGCACTATATAGGGAATAGGGCTCTGGTCTAAAGTAGTGTACTATATAGGGCTCTGGTCTAAAGTAGTTCACTATATAGGGAATAGGGCTCTGGTCTATAGTAGTGCACTATATAGGGAATAGGGCTCTGGTCTATAGTACTGCACTATATAGGGAATAGGGCTCTGGTCTGAAGTAGTGCACTATATAGGGAATAGGGCTCTGGTCTACAGTAGTGCACTATATAGGGAATAGGGCTCTGGTCTACAGTAGTGCACTATATAGGGAATAGGGCTCTGGTCTGAAGTAGTGCACTAAATCAAATCAAATTGTATTTGTCCATATACACGTGGTTAGCAGATGTTAATGCGAGTGTAGTGAAATGCTTGTGCTTTTAGTTCTGACAGTGCAGTAATATCTAACAAGTAATCTAACAAATTCCACAACAACTACCTTATACACACACATCTAAAGGGCTGAATGAGAACATGTACATATATGGATGAGTGATGGCCGAGCGGCATAGAGAAGATAGATGGGATAAAATACAGTATATACATATGATATGAGTAATGTAAGAGATGTAAAACTTATTAAAGTGGCATTGTTTAAAGTGACTAGTGATCCGTTTATTAAAGCAGCCAGTGATTGGGTCTCCATGTAGGCAGCAGCCTCTCTGTGTTAGTGATGGCTGTTTAACAGTCTGATGGCCTTGAGATAGAAGCTGTTTTTCAGCCTGATGGCCTGGAGATAGAAGCTGTTTACCAGTCTGATGGCCTGGAGATAGAAGCTGTCTGATGGCCTGGAGATAGAAGCTGTTTTTCAGTCTCTCGGTTCCAGCTTTGATGTACCTGTAATAGGGTGCCATTTCGGGAAGCTCCCTAGTTTCCGTGATGAAAATTGAACCCCGTGTGAGCCGAGTAGCACTAAATAATACCCTTTTAGACTGACCTTACGGTGTGTTATAAAATAAAATCTGGCCATGGTTGTTAGAACACAGTTCATACGGTCCCTTTTTCTATCTGCCGTGCACATGCCATTTTATTTGAATAAATCCATTGAATATTGGATACACCCTCGCAAAGTAATTCATTCTTAATTTGTTTTTTGACGGCAGGTCCTTAGAAACATTATAAGACTAATTTTAAAAATGTATTTTCAAAAAATGAACAGAATGACTGACATTTGAGTTTTATTTATCTTACTGGTCTGTGCAGCCTATATTCTAGAGAGAAAGTGCTCAGTAAAGAATGTATTCTCATCTCTTCTACAGGCCTTCAACATCCATGTGAATAGTGTTCTGCACTGTCAGGTACGCTATAGCCAGCTGCTTGGCCTACACCAACAGGTAAGACAGCAACGTCATGCATTGCTTTCAGAAAGTATTCAGACCCCTTGACTTTAAAATATATATATATTTACGTTTTACTAAAATTGATTAAAAATATATATTTCTCATCAATCTACACACAATACCAATAATGACAAAGCAAAAACAGATTTGTAGAACTTTTTGCACAAAAACAAACTGAAATATCACATTTACATAACTATTCAGACCCTTTACTCAGTACTTAGTTGAAGTACTTTTGGCAGAGATTACAGCCTTGAGTCTTCTTGGGTATGATGCTACAAGCTTGGCACACCTGTATTTGGGGAAGTTTCTCCCATTCTTCTCTGCAGATCCTCTCAAGCTCTGTCAGGTTGGATGGGGAGCGTCGCTGCACAGCTATTTTCAGGTCTCTCCAGAGATGTTCGATCAGGGTTCAAGTCCACGCTCTGGCTGGGCCACTCAAGGACATTCAGAGACTTGTCCCGAAGCCACTCCTGTGTTGTCTTGGCTATGTGCTTAGGGTCGTTGTCCTGTTGCAAGGGGAACCTTTGCCCGAGTCTGAGGTCCTGAGCACTCTGGAGCAGGTTTTCATCAAGGATCTCTCTGTATTTTGCTCCGTTCATCTTTGCCTCGATCCTGACTAGTCTCCCAGTCCCTGCTGCTGAAAAACCTCCCCACAGCATGATGCTAACACCACCATGCTTTACCGTAGGGATGGTGCCAGGTTTCTTCCAGGAAAAACGCTTAGCTTTCAGGCCAAAGATTTCAATCTTGGTTTCGTCAGACCAGAGTCTTGTTTCTCATGGTCTGAAAGTCTTTAGGTGCCTTTTGGAAAACTCCAAGCGTGCTGTCATGTGCCTTTTACTGAGGAGTGGCTTCTCTCTGGCCACTCTGCCATAAAGGCCTGTTTGGTGGAGTGCTGCAGAGATGGTTGTCCTCCTGGAAAGTTCTCCCATCTCCACAGAGGAACTCTGGAGCTCTGTCAGCGACCATCGGGTTTTTGGTCACCTCCCTGACCAAGGCCCTTCTCCCCCGATTGCTCAGTTTGGCCAGGCAGCCAGCTCTAGGAAGAGTCTTGGTGGTTCCAAAACTTCATCCATTTAAGAATGATGGATGCCACTGTGTTCTTGGGGACCTTCAATACTCTGGAAATGTTTTAGTACCCTTCCCCAGATCTGTGCCTCGACACAATCCAGCTCTACGGACAATTCCTTCAACCTCATGGCTTGGTTTTTCTCTGACATGCACTGTCGACTGTTGGACCTTATATAGACAGGTGTGTGCCTCTCCAAATCATGTCCAATCAATTGAATTTACCACAGGTGGACTCCAATCAAGTTGTAGAAACATCTCAAGGATGATCAATGGAAACAGGATTTACTTGAGCTCAATTTTTGAGTACCATAGCAAAGGGTCTGAATACTTATGTAAATAAGGTATTTATTTTTTATTTTGAATACATTTGCAAACATTTCTAAAAAAAAAACTTTTCTCTTTGTCATTATGGTGTACTTTGTATAGATTGCCGAGGAAATAGTTTTTTTGAATGCATTTTAGAATAAGGCTGTAACGTAACACAATGTGAGAAAAGTCTGAATACTTTCCCAATGCATTATGTGCAGATTCAAAACAAATTGGTGATCAAGAATATGGACAGTTTACTTTTCTCACCAGCAATGGAGAATCAAGCAACAATTACTAGCATATGCCTACTGGTCTTTTGGTATGTCAAAATTGCTTGATATTGACAAATTTGCTTATGAAGCTTGCATTTGGAAATCGTTGTTAAAATTAGTTATTACATTATCAACATGTGTTTTAGACATTTAAAAATGAGAAGGGCTGTCCTGTAGCCTCAATAAATAGACAACGATCTGTAGTTGAACATAACCGGGCTGTAACACAACCGTCCGTGATCGGGAGTCCCATAGGACGGCGCACAATTGACCCAGCGTCGTCCGATTTAGGGGAGGGTTTGGGGTTAGTAGTGCACTACTTTTAACCAGGGCCCATAGGGTTAGTAGTGCACTACTTTTGACCAGGGCCCATAGGGTTAGTAGTGCACTACTTTTGACCAGGGCCCATAGGGTTAGTAGTGCACTACTTTTGACCAGGGCCTATAGGGTAGGACCCATAGGGCTCTGGTTAAAAGTAGATAACAGGGTGCCATTTGGGACAGAGACTATATTCTGTCTTCGAAAACGGATCTGAATTAAAACACCAGTTTGTTCTTGGGGTCCGACAGGCCTTTTAGTTGAAACATGTTTTTTAAAGCCTGAGATCTTCTGATAATAAAGTCCCTGAGTTCAACAGGAATGAGTGAGTGTGAGATGCTTTTAAGGAGCTAAATCAACTCAGCCTGGCTAGACAGTAGAAACAAGACGTCTGCTGCCTGGCTGTGTTTTACATGGAAACTATCCACATATCTACCGGACTGACTGGCTTTGAAATAAACCTGTGATTCATTCTCAAACTGCACATAAGTTATACCAAGTTTTCCAAAGAGCTTCAGATGAGGGAACCACTTGTATCCATGTTTTCTGGCTTAACTTTGGCCTGGGGGAATCCTTTTGTATCCATGTTTTCCTCTCAACCCATTACTCCTATTATAAAGACTGAATAAAATGTTTAGAATTGAACTTTTTTAAGTAACCAACTATTTAAAGATATTGTAGCAGGCACTACATTGTTCCCATACTCTTTCTTTATCTTGGGACTGAAATCTGGGTCCAGCGACTGTCAAACCAAACCTTTTGAGTAGGTGTTAGTTGTTACATTACCCTCTGCCTTTTGGGAGAGCTTGTCCACACACTTCTCTATACCAAGTCCCTCATGTGGACACACCTCTCCAATGGCCTGATGGGGCGACATCCCACTTCAGACACCAATGTAGCGAATTTAGGGGTAGCCCCGACCGGGACTCAAACCCAGGTCCAGCGATTGTCAAGCCAACGCCTTAACCGTTACGCCAAGAGGTCTGAACTTTTTTGGCGAGGTTGCAAGGTGTTGGGTTCAAGAAAGAGTTTTTTTTTTTTTCTTTTTTCCAACAAAATAATTGAAGCTGTTCTGGCAGCTCCTACTGGCCCAACACCCTATTAAGACACTTTATGTTGGTGTTTCCTTTATTTTGGCAGTTACCTCTATGTTGCTATCCAAGGTGTATTAAAGCTGTTCTGGTTGGTGGTGGCCCAACACCCTATTAAGACACTATGTTGGTGTTTCCTTTATTTTGGCAGTTACCTCTATGTTGCTATCCAAGGTGTATTAAAGCTGTTCTGGTTGGTGGTGGCCCAACACCCTATTAAGACACTATGTGTTGGTGTTTCCTTTATTTTGGCAGTTACCTGTAGCAGCAGGCTACACGGAGAATGGAACAGCTGGATGTGGGGAAACGTCTCGAGTCTCACAAAACAGAATATAACAGTTCGGAATGTCAATGTCCTTATGTGTACAACATCTAAAAACCTGTATCACTATACTGAGATCTTTGCCATTTCTAAACGGATGTATTTGGGTGTTTTAAAAAAAAAAAAATATCTTTGTTAATGTTTTTTTTCAGGGCCTCCGTAGTACACAAGTGATTTGCTGTTTCTAAAAGAAAGAAAAAAACGTGAAATCGCATAAAAGGAGTCGACCTTTTTCTAACATTTACAACAAAAATATATATTATGTTGTAAAACAATAACTTCTCCTTAAAGGTTGCTACTATATGATCTGTGTTAGAGTAGTTTAACTTATTATTATTATTAATATAACATGCTCAATCCTTTTCAGACTAGTCCTTTCTTCCCATTGTCTTCAGACCTTGAACTTGTTTTTAATTTCCTCCCAGATAAAGAAAGAGTATGGGAACAACGTGGCACCTGCTTTCCCCCCAAAGAAGATATTCACGCTGACGCCGGCTGAGGTGGAGCAGAGACGAGAACAGCTGGAGAAATACATGCAAGCTGGTGAGATCATTTTCAGTTCTGGGTCCTGTATTTGAGGTTAGGGTCAATTCCTTTGCAATTCACTTAATTCAGAAGATGAATTGAAATTCCAATTCCAGTATTGTTCAGAGAAAAGTGAGTTATTTTCTACACGGGTGTTTTAAATTTTCATTCAAATCTAATTTAACTCGACTAAATTGAACTAGAAGTGACCTCCATCTTTCCCATGGGGAGGAGGGTATAGTAGAAAAGGCAGTAGCTTACTCAATAAACGGGCAGTATAGTAGAACAGGCAGTAGCCGACTCGAGAAGGGCAGTGTAGTAGAACAGGCAGTAGCCGAGTCATTAAAGGGCAGTGTAGTAGAACAGGCAGTAGCCGACTCATTAAAGGGCAGTGTAGTAGAACAGGCAGTAGCCGAGTCATTAAGGGGCAGTGTAGTAGAACAGGCAGTAGCCGACTCGATAAGGGGCAGTGTAGTAGAACAGGCAGTAGCCGACTCGATAAAGGGCAGTGTAGTAGAACAGGCAGTAGCCGACTCATTAAAGGGCAGTGTAGTAGAACAGGCAGTAGCCGACTCATTAAAGGGCAGTGTAGTAGAACAGGCAGTAGCCGACTCGATAAGGGGCAGTGTAGTAGAACAGGCAGTAGCCGAGTCATTAAAGGGCAGTGTAGTAGAACAGGCAGTAGCCGAGTCATTAAAGGGCAGTGTAGTAGAACAGGCAGTAGCCAACTCATTAAAGGGCAGTGTAGTAGAACAGGCAGTAGCCGAGTCATTAAGGGGCAGTGTAGTAGAACAGGCAGTAGCCGACTCGATAAGGGGCAGTGTAGTAGAACAGGCAGTAGCCGACTCATTAAAGGGCAGTGTAGTAGAACAGGCAGTAGCCGAGTCATTAAAGGGCAGTGTAGTAGAACAGGCAGTAGCCGACTCATTAAAGGGCAGTGTAGTAGAACAGGCAGTAGCCGACTCGTGACCAGAATGACCAATCCATGTAGCAGAATACCTTGTTAGCCTCTGTCTACTTTAGCCTATTGTGGCATTGGTGTGGGCAGTAGCGTACAGGCTCTGACTGGACCACACACGCCAGGTTTGGATGGTATCCATATCGTCATACCATCATTCTCTCATCCCGGGATTTATGCATAAAAGCCCATTGGGCGTCTATTACCAGAATGCTAACAAAAATAGCACAAGTAATAGCAAATTTCCTTGCAGACTGCTAGCTAAATATGCTAACGAGCGCGAACCCATTGCAAAGACAGGCAATCCAGCTCATAAAGATGTACAGTGGCAAGAAAAAGTATGAACCCTTTGGAATTACCTGGATTTCTGCATAAATTGGTCATTAAAATTTGATCTGATCTTCATCCAAGTCACAACAATAGACACACAGTCTGCTTAAACTAATAACACAAACAATTATATGTCTTTATTGAACACACCGTGTAAACATTCACAGTGCAGGGTGGGAAAAGTATGTGAACCCTTGGATTTAATAACTGGTTGATCCTCCTTTGGCAGCAATAAACTCAACCAAACGTTTTCTGTAGCTGCGGATCAGACCTGCACAACGGTCAGGAGGAATTTTGGACCATTTCTCTTTACAAAACTGTTTCAGTTCAGCAATATTCTTAGGATGTCTGGTGTGAACTGCTCTTCAGGTCATGCAACAGCATTTTAAATCGGGTTGAGGTCAGGACTGACTGGGCCACTCCAGAAGGTGTATTTTCATCTGTTGAAGCCATTCTGTTGTTGATTTACTTCTGTGTTTTGGGTCGTTGTCCTGTTGCATCACCTAACTTCTGTTGAGCTTCAATTGGCAGACAGACAGCCTAACATTCTCCTGTAAAATGTCTTGATAAACTTGGGAATTCATTTTTCCTTCGAGGCATGAAAGCAGCCCCAAACCACGATGCTCCCTCCACCATACTTTATAGTTGGGGATGTCGTTTTCATGATGGTGTGCTGTGACTTTTTTTTTCTCCACACATAGTGTTGTGTTCCTTCCAAACAACTCAACTGGCTATGAAAAAGCCAACTGACACTTACTGACCTGTTGCACCCTCGACAACTACTATAGTTATTATTATTATTTGACAATGCTGGTCATTTATGAACATTTCAACATCTTGACCATGTTCTGTTATAATATCCACCCGGCACAGCCAGAAGAGGACTGGCCACCCCTCATAGCCTGGTTCCTCTCTAGGTTTCTTCCTAGGTTTTGGTCTTTCTAGGGAGTTTTTCCTAGCCACCGTGCTTCTACACCTGCTTTGCTTTGCTGTTTGGGGGTTTTAGGCTGGGTTTCTGTACAGCACTTTGTGACATCAGCTGATGTAAGAAGGGCTATATAAATACATTTCATTTGAACTGTAGTTTCATCTGTCCACTGAATATTTTGCCAGAAGCGCTGTGGAACATCCAGGTGCTCTTTTGTGAACTTCAGACGTGCAGCAATGTTTTCTTTAGACAGCAGCGATAGTGCTGGACTTTCTCCATTTATAGACAATTTGTCTTACCGTGAACTGATGAACATCAAGGCTTTTAGAGATACTTTTGAAACCCTTTCCAGCTTTATACATGTCAACAATTCTTAATCTTAGGTCTGAGATCTCTTTTGTTCGAGGCATGGTTCACATCAGGCAATGCTTCTTGTGAATAGCAAACTCAAATTTCGTGAATTTTTTATAGTGCAGGGCATTGTTGTGACTAAAATGAAGATCAGATCAAATTTGATGACTAATTTATGCAATAATCCTGGTAATTCCAAAGGGTTTACATACTTTTTCTTGCCACTGTACATCCAGTGCATTCGGAAATTATTCAGACCCTTTGACTTTACAGACTTATTCTAAAATGTATTAAATAGTTTTTGCCCTTATCAATCTACACACAATACCCCATAACGACAAAGCAAAAACACGTTTTTAGACATTTTTGCAAATGTATTTAAAAATAAAAACTAAAATATTTCATAAGTCTTCAGTCCCTTTACTCAGTACTTTGTTTAAGCACCTTTGGCAGCGATTACAGCCTCGAGTCTTCTTGGGTATGAAGCTGGAAGCTTGGCACACCTGTATTTGGGGAATTTCTCCCATTCTTCTCTGCAGATCCTATCAAGCTCTGTCCAGTTGGATGGGGAGCGTTGCTGCATAGCTATTTCCAGGTCTCTCCAGAGATGTTAGATCGGGTTCAAGTCCGGGCTCTGGCTGGACCACTTAAGGACATTCAGAGACTTATCCTGAAGCCACTCCTGCGTTGTCTTGACTGTGTGCTTAGGGTTGTTGTCCTGTTGGAAGGTGAACCTTGGCCCAGTCTGAGGTCCTCAACACTCTGTCGCAGGCTTTTATTAAGGATCTCGCTGTACTTTGCTCCGTTCATCTTTGCCTCGATCCTGACTAGTCTCCCAGTCCCTGCCGCTGAAAAACATCCCCACAGCATGATGCTGCCACCACCCTGCTTCACCGTAGGGATGGTGCTAGGTTTTCTCCAGACGTGACACTTGGCATTCAGGCCAAAGATTTCAATCTTGGTTTCATCAGACCAGAGAATCTTGTCTCTCATGGTCTGAAAGTCCTTTAGGTGCCTTTTGGCAAACTCCAAGCTGGCTGTCATGTGCCTTTTACTGAGGAGTGGCTTCCATCTGGCCACTCTGCCATAAAGGCCTGATTGGTGGAGTGCTGCAGAGATAGTTGTCCTTCTGGAAGGTTCTTCCATCTCCACAGAGGAACACTTGAGCTCTGTCAGTGACCAAGACCTCCCTGACCAAGGTCCTTCTCCCTGATTGCTCAGTTTGGCTGAGCGGCCAGCTCTAGGAAGAGTCTTGGTGGTTCCAAAACGTCATCCATTTAACAGTGATGGAGGTTAGAGTGTTCCAGTGGTAGAAAAGTACCCAATTCTCATACTTGAGTAAAAGTAAAGGTACCTTAATATAAAATGTAGTAGTAAAATACTACTTGAGTAAAAGTCTAAAATAATTTGTTTTTAAATATATTTAAGTATCAAATTGTAAAAGTATAAATAATGTATAATTCCTTATATTAAGCAAACCAGGTGGCACCTTTTTTTCTTGTTTTAAAAATGTATGGATAGCCAGGGGCACACTCCAACACTCAGTCTTCATTTACAGATAGCCAGGGGCACACTCCAACACTCAGACATCATTTACAGATAGCCAGGGGCACACTCCAACACTCAGACATTATTTACAGATAGCCAGGGGCACACTCCAACACTCAGACATAATTTACTGATAGCCAGGGGCACACTCCAACACTCAGACATAATTTACAGATAGCCAGGGGCACACTCTAACACTCAGACATTAATTACAAAGAAAGCATTTGTGTTTAGTGAGTCCACCAGATCAGAGGCAGTAGGGATGACCAGGTATGTTCTCTGTTTAGTGAGTCCTCCAGATCAGAGGCAGTAGGGATGACCAGGGATGTTCTCTGTTTAGTGAGTCCTCCAGATCAGAGACAGTAGGGATGACCAGGGATGTTCTCTGTTTAGTGAGTCCTCCAGATCAGAGGCGGTAGGGATGACCAGGGATGTTCTCTGTTTAGTGAGTCCACCAGATCAGAGGCAGTAGGGATGACCAGGGATGTTCTCTGTTTAGTGAGTCCACCAAATCAGAGTCAGTAGGGATGACCAGGGATGTTCTCTGTTTAGTGAGTCCACCAGATCAGAGGCAGTAGGGATGACCAGGGATGTTCTCTGTTTAGTGAGTCCTCCAGATCAGAGGCAGTAGGGATGACTAGAGATGTTCTCTTGATAAGTTTATGAATTTGACAATTTTTCTGTCCTGCTAAGCATTCAAAATGTAACGAGTACTTTTGGGTGGCAGGGAAAACGTATGGAGTAAAAAGTACATTATTTTCTTTAGGAATGTAGTGAAGTAAAAGTAGTTAAATATTAATAGTAAATTACAGATACCCCCAAAAACTACTTTAATACTTTAAAGTATTTTTACTTAAGTACTTTACACCACTGCTGTGTTCTTGGGGACCTTCAATGCTGCAGAAATGTTTTGGTACGCTTCCCCAGATCTGGGCCTCAACACAATCCTGTTTCGGAGCTCTATGGACAATTCCTTCGACCTCATGGCTTGGTTTTTGCTCTGACATGCACTGCCAACTGTGGGACTTTATATAGACAGGTGTGTGCCTTTCCAAATCATGTCCAATCAATTTACCACAGGTGGACACCAATCAAGTTGTAAAAACATCTCAAGGATGATCAACAGAAACAGGATGCACCTGAGCTCAATTTCGAGTCTCATAGCAAAGGGGTCTGAATACTTATCTAAATAAGGTATTTCAGTTTTTTATTTTTAATACCTTTGCAAAAATGTCAAACTGTTTTCGCTTTGTCATTATGGGGTATTGTGTGTAGATTGATGAGGATGTTTTATTTAATCAATTTTAGAATAAAGCTGTTACGTAACAAAATGTGGAAAAAGAGAAGTGGTCTGAATACTTTCCGAATGCCCTGCTTATAGGTAGGAGCTAGCGAATGTAATGTTTGGTGATGTTGGACATTTTACAAGCGAACGTGAATCGGAGACATTGTGCAAATGAAGTAAGTTTTGACGCATGCTTGTCTGCAGGAAGAACAGTTATTTCTCCCATTGTGCTATTTACAAACAAACACATGACTTGCTCAACTGTTCTGGGGAACTACGGTAAGCTTCATCATGTGACGGGTCAAATGAAGAACGTGATCTGGTTCAACGGTATTGGGGGGAAAAATAAACATACCCATGACTATTTCCAAATCCCCCGGTATACAGTATACCGCCTAACACACGCACACACTGAGCACGATAGTAGTCGACGCTAAGGCCTCTTGGCTGTTGTCCTGACTACCAGAGATCCTTTCTGTTCTCTTCAGATCCATTCATAATGTTATCAGCACTAATAATCTGAAAGTTTGATATATTTGTTTTGGTAAAATAAGCAGCCAGAGATACTGTCCAGGATTGAGCACAGCCAAAGTTTCAACGCTCCTTCAGTTGGTCCTTGTCGGGAACATTTTATTTTCTTTGTCAGCTAATTCCTCAAGTTACAAGTCCAAGGGGATGGTAGGCTATGTCCGTCCATCCCACCCCCACCACCAAGCCTCAGCTTTGGCCAGACACTTCCCCAAGCAGGTCAAAGGTGAACTGAGGCCATGTACACACTGCCACGCACGCACACACAGACCAACACACAAAGAGAAGAACTGAATGAAATTTATCTGGCAGCGGTGTTGAGCATTTTGTTTTAATCTTCTGAAAGTTACCACAGAACAAACTGAGTCTTGTTGAGGCATATCATAGTCTGTAAACACACACACACACACACACACACACACACACACACACACACACACACACACACACACACACACACACACACACACACACACACACACACACACACACACACACCGAGTCTTCCTGGCTGGCTGACCGACTGCTTGCTGGGAGGATGGTACATGATGGTTTTAACATGGTTATGGAAAATCTACCGCCTCAAAACACAATCTGTTCTCCCTCGTCCCCGAACGCTGTGTGTGTGTGTGTGTGTGTGTGAGACATGGGCCAGAACTCAATCCACCACAGGAATTATGTCTGTCTCTCTCTATGTCTGTGTGTGCCCTTTTTAAGGGCACTTTTAATTGAGTGTACACTCTACTTAGGGGTGAGTATTACAGCACCCGCCCACATACTGCGCTTTCATTGCGCCGTACAATACAATCAACCTAAGCTTTGTAAATGGACAACACGAAAATAAGCCGCTGTAGAGATTCACTGGTTAAGTAAATAAGCCTCTGTAGAGATTCACTGGTTAAGTAAATAAGCCTCTGTAGAGATTAACTGGTTAAGTAAATAAGCCGCTGTAGAGATTCACTGGTTAAGTAAATAAGCCTCTGTAGAGATTCACTGGTTAAGTAAATAAGCCGCTGTAGAGATTCACTGGTTAAGTAAATAAGCCTCTGTAGAGATTCACTGGTTAAGTAAATAAGCCTCTGTAGAGTTTCACTGGTTAAGTAAATAAGCCTCTGTAGAGATTCACTGGTTAAGTAAATAAGCCGCTGTAGAGATTCACTGGTTAAGTAAATAAGCCGCTGTAGAGATTCACTGGTTAGGTAAATAAGCCTCTGTAGAGATTCACTGGTTAAGTAAATAAGCCTCTGTAGAGATTCACTGGTTAAGTAAATAAGCCTCTGTAGAGATTCACTGGTTAAGTAAATAAGCCTCTGTAGAGATTCACTGGTTAAGTAAATAAGCCGCTGTAGAGATTCACTGGTTAGTCACATCTGGAGATGTCAGGTTGAATTGGCTCCTGCTCTTTGATGATTTACAGATTGTTGAAGCCACGTCAGAAGACCTTCTCGGCTCATTGTAGATATATCCTACTACTACAGACTGATGAGGTCCATGTAGATATATATCCTACTACTACAGACCTGATGAGGTCCATGTAGATATATATCCTACTACTACAGACTGATGAGGTCCATGTAGATATATATCCTACTACTACAGACCTGATGAGGTCCATGTAGATATATATCCTACTACTACAGACCTGATGAGGTCCATGTAGATATATATCCTACTACTACAGACCTGATGAGGTCCATGTAGATATATATCCTACTACTACAAACTGATGAGGTCCATGTAGATATATATCCTACTACTACAAACTGATGAGGTCCATGTAGATATATATCCTACTACTACAGACTGATGAGGTCCATGTAGATATATATCCTACTACTACAGACTGATGAGGTCCATGTAGATATATATCCTACTACTACAGACTGATGAGGTCCATGTAGATATATATCCTACTACTACAGACTGATGAGGTCCATGTAGATATATATCCTACTACTACAGACTGATGAGGTCCATGTAGATATATATCCTACTACTACAGACTGATGAGGTATAAATGTAAGCGTTGATGTGGCCCTCTAACATCTCTCTCATCTTCTCTCTCTCTCCACCACAGTACGACAGGACCCCATGCTCGGAGCCAGTGAGGTGTTCAACAGCTTTCTAAGGAAAGCCCAGCAGGTTGGTAGTGGAGCTAGCTAGCATGTCTTCCACCCTGGCTGTGTAGCTAGCGTGTCTTCCACCCTGGCTGTGTAGCTAGCGTGTCTTCCACCCTGGCTGTGTAGCTAGCATGTCTTCCACCCTGGCTGTGTAGCTAGCATGTCTTCCACCCTGGCTGTGTAGCTAGCATGTCTTCCACCCTGGCTGTGTAGCTAGCATGTCTTCCACCCTGGCTGTGTAGCTAGCATGTCTTCCACCCTGGCTGTGTAGCTAGCATGTCTTCCACCCTGGCTGTGTAGTTAGCGTGTCTTCCACCCTGGCTGTGTGTGTGTGTGTGTGTGTGTGTGTGTGTGTGTGTGTGTGTGTGTGTGTGTGTGTGTGTGTGTGTGGTGCGGGTGTGTCAGTTCTGTTCTACGTAGAATGTGTCTCATCAGGAGGTGTGGCGTGCATCAGTTGTTCTATATAGGCAGACTACTCCAGCAAGATGCTGCTGCTCTGTGATTCAGTGTGTTGTGTCTCTGCTCTGTGATTCAGTGTGTTGTGTCTCTGCTCTGTGATTCAGTGTGTTTCTCTGCTCTGTGATTCAGTGTGTTGTGTCTCTCTGCTCTGTGATTCAGTGTGTTGTGTCTCTGCTCTGTGATTCAGTGTGTTGTCTCTGTGATTCAGTGTGTTGTGTCTCTGTGATTCAGTGTGTTGTGTCTCTGCTCTGTGATTCAGTGTGTGTGTCTCTGCTCTGTGATTCTGTGTGTTGTGTCTCTCTGCTCTGTGATTCAGTGTGTTGTGTCTCTCTGCTCAGTGATTCAGTGTGTTGTGTCTCTCTGCTCTGTGATTCAGTGTGTTGTGTCTCTCTGCTCTGTGATTCAGTGTGTTGTGTCTCTCTGCTCAGTGATTCAGTGTGTTGTGTCTCTCTGCTCTGTGATTCAGTGTGTTGTGTCTCTGCTCTGTGATTCAGTGTGTTGTATCTCTGTGATTCAGTGTGTTGTGTCTCTCTGCTCTGTGATTCAGTGTGTTGTGTCTCTCTGCTCTGTGATTCAGTGTGTTGTGTCTCTCTGCTCTGTGATTCAGTGTGTTGTGTCTCTCTGCTCAGTGATTCAGTGTGTTGTGTCTCTCTGCTCTGTGATTCAGTGTGTTGTGTCTCTGCTCTGTGATTCAGTGTGTTGTATCTCTGTGATTCAGTGTGTTGTGTCTCTCTGCTCTGTGATTCAGTGTGTTGTGTCTCTCTGCTCTGTGATTCAGTGTGTTGTGTCTCTCTGCTCTGTGATTCAGTGTGTTGTGTCTCTCTGCTCTGTGATTCAGTGTGTTGTGTCTCTCTGCTCTGTGATTCAGTGTGTTGTCTCTCTGCTCTGTGATTCAGTGTGTTGTGTGTCTGCTCTGTGATTCAGTGTGTTGTGTCTCTGCTCTGTGATTCAGTGTGTTGTGTCTCTCTGCTCTGTGATTCAGTGTGTTGTGTCTCTCTGCTCTGTGATTCAGTGTGTTGTGTCTCTGCTCTGTGATTCAGTGTGTTGTGTCTCTGTGATTCAGTGTGTTGTGTCTCTGCTCAGTGATTCAGTGTGTTGTCTCTCTGCTCTGTGATTCAGTGTGTTGTGTCTCTGCTCTGTGATTCAGTGTGTTGTCTCTCTGCTCTGTGATTCAGTGTGTTGTGTCTCTCTGCTCTGTGATTCAGTGTGTTGTGTCTCTCTGCTCTGTGATTCAGTGTGTTGTGTCTCTGCTCTGTGATTCAGTGTGTTGTGTCTCTGCTCTGTGATTCAGTGTGTTGTGTCTCTGCTCTGTGATTCAGTGTGTTGTGTCTCTGCTCTGTGATTCAGTGTGTTGTGTCTCTGCTCTGTGATTCAGTGTGTTGTGTCTCTGCTCTGTGATTCAGTGTGTTGTGTCTCTGCTCTGTGATTCAGTGTTGTGTGTCTCTGCTCTGTGATTCAGTGTGTTGTCTCTGCTCTGTGATTCAGTGTGTTGTGTCTCTCTGCTCTGTGATTCAGTGTGTTGTATCTCTGTGATTCAGTGTGTTGTGTCTCTCTGCTCAGTGATTCAGTGTGTTGTGTCTCTGCTCTGTGATTCAGTGTGTTGTCTCTCTGCTCTGTGATTCAGTGTTGTCTCTGCTCTGTGATTCAGTGTGTTGTGTCTCTGCTCTGTGATTCAGTGTGTTGTCTCTGTGATTCAGTGTGTTGTGTCTCTGTGATTCAGTGTGTTGTGTCTCTGCTCTGTGATTCAGTGTGTGTGTCTCTGCTCTGTGATTCTGTGTGTTGTGTCTCTCTGCTCTGTGATTCAGTGTGTTGTGTCTCTCTGCTCAGTGATTCAGTGTGTTGTGTCTCTCTGCTCTGTGATTCAGTGTGTTGTGTCTCTCTGCTCTGTGATTCAGTGTGTTGTGTCTCTCTGCTCAGTGATTCAGTGTGTTGTGTCTCTCTGCTCTGTGATTCAGTGTGTTGTGTCTCTGCTCTGTGATTCAGTGTTGTATCTCTGTGATTCAGTGTGTTGTGTCTCTCTGCTCTGTGATTCAGTGTGTTGTGTCTCTCTGCTCTGTGATTCAGTGTGTTGTGTCTCTCTGCTCTGTGATTCAGTGTGTTGTGTCTCTCTGCTCTGTGATTCAGTGTGTTGTCTCTCTGCTCTGTGATTCAGTGTGTTGTGTGTCTGCTCTGTGATTCAGTGTGTTGTGTGTCTGCTCTGTGATTCAGTGTGTTGTGTCTCTGCTCTGTGATTCAGTGTGTTGTGTCTCTCTGCTCTGTGATTCAGTGTGTTGTGTCTCTCTGCTCTGTGATTCAGTGTGTTGTGTCTCTGCTCTGTGATTCAGTGTGTTGTGTCTCTGTGATTCAGTGTGTTGTGTCTCTGCTCAGTGATTCAGTGTGTTGTCTCTCTGCTCTGTGATTCAGTGTGTTGTGTCTCTGCTCTGTGATTCAGTGTGTTGTCTCTCTGCTCTGTGATTCAGTGTGTTGTGTCTCTGCTCTGTGATTCAGTGTGTTGTGTCTCTCTGCTCTGTGATTCAGTGTGTTGTGTCTCTCTGCTCTGTGATTCAGTCTGTTGTGTCTCTCTGCTCTGTGATTCAGTCTGTTGTATCTCTCTGCTCTGTGATTCAGTGTGTTGTGTCTCTCTGCTCTGTGATTCAGTGTGTTGTCTCTCTGCTCTGTGATTCAGTGTGCTGTTTCTCTGCTCTGTGATTCAGTGTGCTGTTTCTCTGCTCTGTGATTCAGTGTGCTGTCTCTCTGCTCTGTGATTCAGTGTGTTGTGTCTCTCTGCTCTGTGATTGTGTGTTGTGTGTCTCTGCTCTGTGATTCAGTGTGTTGTTTCTCTGCTCTGTGATTCAGTGTGTTGTATCTCTGTGATTCAGTGTGTTGTATCTCTGTGATTCAGTGTGTTGTGTCTCTGCTCTGTGAGCCTGCACGCTGACTCGGTAATGGCTTCAGTCTTGGTAATACGTTCAGCCACGGTAGGACTTTGAGGTGGTAGTTTTCTCAATGATGCATCTTGACATTGAGATCCAGCATTTAAAAAAAATGCTACTGATTTGGTCCAAGGCGGGGAGCTATAGTATTGAACTGAAATGTGTGAGACACATCAGCGAGGAAGAGGTGAAGTGAGAGGGATGACTGGGCCCAAAATCTGTCTCGTTTAGCAGGTGGCTTACCAAGCCAGAAGTGTTTGTACAGAGGTAAATGAGAGAGTTGAATTTTAACAAAAAAATGTATGACTTATTTGCTCCGTGTAGTTTGCTTGATCTAATAGAACAGGGTTCTATAAGAGACCCAGTAGTAAACCTGTCATTGTCCAATAGGAGACCCAGTAGTAAACCTGTCATTGTCCAATAGGAGACCCAGCAGTAAACCTGTCATTGTCCAATAGGAGACCCAGTAGTAAACCTGTCATTGTCCAATAGGAGACCCAGTAGTAAACCTGTCATTGTCCAATAGGAGACCCAGCAGTAAACCTGTCATTGTCCAATAGGAGACCCAGTAGTAAACCTGTCATTGTCCAATAGGAGACCCAGTAGTAAACCTGTCATTGTCCAATAGGAGACCCAGCAGTAAACCTGTCATTGTCCAATAGGAGACCCAGCAGTAAACCTGTCATTGTCCAATAGGAGACCCAGTAGTAAACCTGTCATTGTCCAATAGGAGACCCAGTAGTAAACCTGTCATTGTCCAATAGGAGACCCAGTAGTAAACCTGTCATTGTCCAATAGGAGACCCAGTAGTAAACCTGTCATTGTCCAATAGGAGACCCAGTAGTAAACCTGTCATTGTCCAATAGGAGACCCAGCAGTAAACCTGTCATTGTCCAATAGGAGACCCAGTAGTAAACCTGTCATTGTCCAATAGGAGACTCAGTAGTAAACCTGTCATTGTCCAATAGGAGACCCAGTAGTAAACCTGTCATTGTCCAATAGGAGACCCAGTAGTAAACCTGTCATTGTCCAATAGGAGACTCAGTAGTAAACCTGTCATTGTCCAATAGGAGACCCAGTAGTAAACCTGTCATTGTCCAATAGGAGACCCAGCAGTAAACCTGTCATTGTCCAATAGGAGACCCAGCAGTAAACCTGTCATTGTCCAATAGGAGACCCAGTAGTAAACCTGTCATTGTCCAATAGGAGACCCAGTAGTAAACCTGTCATTGTCCAATAGGAGACTCAGTAGTAAACCTGTCATTGTCCAATAGGAGCCCCAGCAGTAAACCTGTCATTGTCCAATAGGAGACTCAGTTGTAAACCTGTCATTGTCCAATAGGAGACCCAGTTGTAAACCTGTCATTGTCCAATAGGAGACCCAGTAGTAAACCTGTCATTGTCCAATAGGAGACCCAGTAGTAAACATGTCATTGTCCAATAGGAGACCCAGCAGATTCCAACAGAAGAGGTACCTCTGGAGATCTACCTGTCAAAGAGCCAGAAGGTCACAGTCAACATCCTGACCTCGGACCAGACAGAAGACGTCCTCGAGGTAAGCTGTATGTGTGTTTGCCAGCCAGGACACATGCTGATTTAAAACGCTCTTCATTTTCGATTCAGTTTTATTATCACCTTATTATCGTGGAAATTATGAGTGATAATAATTGATCTATAAATCCACAACACTAATGTTCAGTTGGTGTCCTACAAGGAATATCAGTGTTAGGAAACCTGTAGGGAGAGGGATGAAATGGAACCAGAGAATGTTTTCCAGCACCAGAGAACCAGAGAATGTTTGCCAGCACCAGAGAACCAGAGAATGTTTGCCAGAACCAGAGAATGTTTGCCAGCACCAGAGAATGTTTTCCAGCACCAGAGAACCAGAGAATGTTTGCCAGAACCGGAGAACCAGAGAATGTTTTCCAGCACCAGAGAACCAGAGAATGTTTGCCAGCACCAGAGAATGTTTTCCAGAACCAGAGAATGTTTGCCAGAACCGGAGAACCAGAGAATGTTTGCCAGAACCAGAGAATGTTTGCCAGCTCCAGAGAACCAGAGAATGTTTGCCAGCACCAGAGAACCAGAGAATGTTTGCCAGCACCAGAGAACCAGAGAATGTTTGCCAGCACCAGAGAACCAGAGAATGTTTGCCAGCACCAGAGAATGTTTTCCAGAACCAGAGAATGTTTGCCAGAACCGGAGAACCAGAGAATGTTTGCCAGAACCAGAGAATGTTTGCCAGCACCAGAGAACCAGAGAATGTTTTCCAGCACCAGAGAACCAGAGAGTGTTTGCCAGCACCAGAGAACCAGAGAATGTTTGCCAGAACCAGAGAATGTTTGCCAGAACCAGAGAATGTTTTCCAGCACCAGAGAACCAGAGAATGTTTGCCAGCACCAGAGAACCAGAGAATGTTTGCCAGCACCAGAGAATGTTTGCCAGCACCAGAGAATGTTTGCCAGCACTAGAGAACCAGAGAATGTTTGCCAGCACCAGAGAATGTTTGCCAGAACCAGAGAATGTTTGCCAGAACCGGAGAACCAGAGAATGTTTGCCAGAACCAGAGAATGTTTTCCAGAACCAGAGAATGTTTTCCAGCACCAGAGAACCAGAGAATGTTTGCCAGCACCAGAGAACCAGAGAATGTTTGCCAGCACCAGAGAATGTTTTCCAGCACCAGAGAATCCAGCACCAGAGAATGTTTTCCAGCACCAGATAATGTTTTCCAGCACCAGAGAATGTTTGCCAGCACCAGAGAATGTTTGCTAGCACCAGAGAATCCAGCACCAGAGAATGTTTGCCAGCACCAGAGAATGTTTGCCAGCACCAGAGAATGTTTGCCAGCACTAGAGAACCAGAGAATGTTTTCCAGCACTAGAGAACCAGAGAATGTTTGCCAGCACCAGAGAATGTTTGCCAGCACCAGAGAACCAGAGAATGTTTTCCAGCACTATAGAACCAGAGAATGTTTGCCAGCACCAGAGCATGTTTGCCAGCATCAGAGAATGTTTTCCAGCACTAGAGAACCAGAGAATGTTTGCCAGCACCAGAGAATGTTTGCCAGCACCAGAGAATGTTTTCCAGCACTATAGAACCAGAGCATGTTTGCCAGCACCAGAGCATGTTTGCCAGCATCAGAGAATGTTTTCCAGCACTAGAGAACCAGAGAATGTTTGCCAGCACCAGAGAATGTTTGCCAGCACCAGATAATGTTTGCCAGCACCACAGAATGTTTGCCAGCACCAGAGAACCAGAGAATGCTTGCCAGCACCAGAGAATCCATCCACTCTTGAAACTAGTTGACCCATAAGTGAATGCAGTACATTCTATCAGATAGAAAGATAGAAGTTGTAACTCCACACAAACAGCTGCTCTTTGTTCCTGTAACTACTACAACTGTAAACTAGTCTGGTGTTCTTCATAAACTGTTACCACCAGAAGGACCATAGACCTCTCTCTCTCTCTCTATTTCAATAGGTTCAAGGCTGTATAACTGTCAGTGAATAAAATATTTGTTTGTTTTATGAGTCAGAGGAAATAGGAGTTGTGGATTCATTCAACCACAGAAAAAGATGACAGAAGATGATCTGTCTGTCTTCTGATTTGCAGGCTGTTGCGTCGAAGCTGGACCTTCCAGACGACCTTGCTGGTTACTTCAGTCTCTTCCTGGTTCGGGAAGGAGTGGACGGGGGCTTAACATGTAAGCACTGACTTTTAACCTTCGGCCCTTAACCCTTAACCATCCCATAACCATATCGAGGACAGTTGGGAATGAAATATATTGATAATTTCTGAGAGGTTATCATATAAGACGGATATTGTTTTGACAGACCGCTCGAGGGACTTGTTTTGACAGACCGCTCGAGGGACTTGTTTTGACAGACCGCTTGAGGGACTTGTTTTGACAGACCGCTCGAGGGAGTTGTTTTGACAGACCGCTCGAGGGAGTTGTTTTGACAGACCGCTTGAGGGACTTGTTTTGAAAGACCGCTCGAGGGAGTTGTTTTGACAGACCGCTCGAGGGAGTTGTTTTGACAGACCGCTCGAGGGACTTGTTTTGACAGACCGCTTGAGGGACTTGTTTTGACAGACCGCTCGATGGTGTTGTTTTGACAGACCGCTCGATGGTGTTGTTTTGACAGACCGCTCGATGGTGTTGTTTTGACAGACCGCTCGAGGGAGTTGTTTTGACAGACCGCTCGAGGGACTTGTTTTGACAGACCGCTCGAGGGACTTGTTTTGACAGACCGCTCGAGGGACTTGTTTTGACAGACCGCTCGATGGTGTTGTTTTGACAGACCGCTCGATGGTGTTGTTTTGACAGACCGCTCGAGGGAGTTGTTTTGACAGACCGCTCGAGGGACTTGTTTTGACAGACCGCTCGAGGGACTTGTTTTGACAGACACGAGGCCGAACCAATATATCATGACCTTGAATGCTCCTTAGCCAATCAGCCTGAACTATCGGTCCTAGAAAATCATCACATGATGTCCTTGAATTGACATCCTTTTGTTGACGGTCTCTCTAGTGTCTGCTGTTGTTGACGGTCTCTCTAGTGTCTCCTGTTGTTGACGGTCTCTCTAGTGTCTCCTGTTGTTGACGGTCTCTCTAGTGTCTCCTGTTGTTGACGGTCTCTCTAGTGTCTGCTGTTGTTGACGGTCTCTCTAGTGTCTCCTGTTGTTGACGGTCTCTCTAGTGTCTCCTGTTGTTGACAGTCTCTCTAGTGTCTGCTGTTGTTGACGGTCTCTCTAGTGTCTCCTGTTGTTGACGGTCTCTCTAGTGTCTGCTGTTGTTGACGGTCTCTCTAGTGTTTGCTGTTGTTGACGGTGTCTCTAGTGTCTCCTGTTGTTGACGGTGTCTACTGTTGTTGACGGTGTCTACTGTTGTTGACGGTGTCTACTGTTGTTGACGGTCTCTCTAGTGTCTCCTGTTGTTGACGGTCTCTCTAGTGTCTGCTGTTGTTGACGGTCTCTCTAGTGTCTCCTGTTGACTCATTTTGAAAACTTTCTTGAAAGGTTCACTGGAAAGATCCATCTTTGTTTCCTCTTTTTATTGTTGACTATATACTGTAAGCTGGTGAGTAGATGTACTGTCTCTAAAACATGGTTTTATCAGACTCACCAAGGTCCTTTCCCTGGAAACACGCAAAGCAAGAGGCCACCCTGCCTAGCCCTGGTCCTAGGGACGCAAAGTGAACGCCCTTTGGGTCCCCAGGCTTGCGAAACAGAGGCTGGGGAGGCAGACCAGCAGCTGGAAGGTTGCTGATTCAAGCCCCAGGTCGGGCCACAGACAACTGGGAATAGAACTGAACTGGCAGCTGGAAGGCTGATGGTCATCGATCCCCATGTACCATCTCCTGCCATTGTGCCCTTGAGCAAGGCACCTATCCCCCAACAATATGTAAATGTAACAACAAGTAAACTCCATCCAGGGGCTCTGCTACTGACCATGTGTCAACTTCGATGCATTTGTTGTTGTTGGGAAATGGAGAAGGCACATTTTCCATTCTAACCAATGGCTTATGAAGTATTAAATTCCGCTGGTCCTCCATGTAATCCCCTCCAGGAACAATATGTCTGCCATTCAGCATTATTGTCTGGTGGGGGGAGGACAACATGTTAGAGTCCCCTTCACAGGCATTTGTTGAAATACATCAGCACGATGTTGATGAAACACATTTCACTTTGATTATTATCCACAAACCCCCGAGATGAATATGAGTTGTTTTTCCCGAGGCAGCCGATAGTCCATGAGCAGCCATGGCTAGGCTAATGAATTGTCTAAAACCAAGTCGTCCTCTGTTACTCGTCCTCATCAATATATAAAAACAGATACGTCACTTACACTTAGTAGTAGTAGTAGTAGTAGCAGTAGTAGTAAACACGTTAGGCTTCTGATTATGGGCTGGCATTTCAAAGATATCTAGCTAGCTAGCCTAACGTTTAGCCAAATAATAGCTAGTGTGTTGAGAGCTAGCTAGTTAACAACTGGCTAGCTAGCTAGAGATGTTACAGCAACCCACAATCAGATTTATTTTCCTGTTGTACAAAGTTAGCTTTTTGGATGACATCTTTTAACAGAATAGACATCTTTTGCTAAGCCTTCCAGACACTGAGTGGAAAACAGAATGATAGCTGGCTAGCAGATTAGCTAGACAAGTAACACATTGACGTTACCTGAAGTGAAATGTTGCCAGACCTTCATAGCAGTGATCACGTTGCCATGTTGTCCTGATTCAACAGCACCCAACAACACAGCACTCAACCCTTAGCTACCCATAGGAGCTAAAGTTAGCTAGATAAACTTGTTGTTGTAGCTTTACAGCAGACGAGACGCTTTGTGGCGTATTTCTGCCTTTCACAGGTCGGAGTGGAAATTACACATTTGGGACACAGAAAGAGGGGAGAGGGGAAAGAGGGGCTAGCTACAACTTGTTAACGGTGCTCACTGAAATAAGTAACAACAAACTCGCGCTACGCAACAGGAAGGGGTCAGCGGCCAAGATTCAACAACCCACATTTCAGGAATTTTACTAAACAAAAAACGTCTAAGAGGACGAACACACTTAAATGGAAAGGAACTATACAAGGAACTATACAGGGAACTATGCAGGGAACTATGCAGGGAACTATGCAGGGGACTATGCAGGGACCTATACAGGGAACTATACAGGGAACTATGCAGGGAACTATGCAGGGAACTATGCAGGGAACTATGCAGGGGACTATGCAGGGACCTATACAGGGAACTATGCAGGGAACTATGCAGGGAACTATGCAGGGAACTATACGGGGAACTATGCGGGGAAGTATGCAGGGAACTATACGGGGAACTATACGGGGAACTATACAGGGAACTATGCGGGGAACTATGCGGGGAACTATGCAGGGAACTATGCGGGGAACTATGCGGGGAACTATGCGGGGAACTATGCGGGGAACTATGCGGGGAACTATACGGGGAACTATGCGGGGAACTATGCGGGGAACTATGCGGGGAACTATGCGGGGAACTATGCGGGGAACTATGCAGGGAACTATGCAGGGAAGTATGCGGGGAAGTATGCGGGGAACTATACGGGGAACTATACGGGGAACTATACGGGGAACTATACAGGGAACTATGCAGGGAAGTATGCGGGGAAGTATGCGGGGAACTATGCGGGGAAGTATGCAGGGAAGTATGCAGGGAACTATGCAGGGCAATGAAGGCCTAGAAATGAAGACATGGACATGTTAGTTTGTTTTTTGCTGATTTCGTTCCTAAAATCTCCCACTCGGAAAGGAATTGAGGAGTTGACGTGGCACCAGTGCAAAAGATTAGCTAATCACTTGGACTGTATCCCAAACGGGGCACCCTATTCCCTATACACACCTATGGGCCCTGTTTTAAAAGTAGTGCACTACATAGGGAATAGGGTGCCATTTGGGACTTAGCCTAATTACCTTGATAACTGAATGAGTGAGATTTAGTGAGAGAGCTGCCAAACCTCCTTCCTCTGTTGGCTCCGTCCAGTGGGGTCCTGTCTCCTTCCTATTTTCCCTCTTCTTCCTGCTAAACCCTCTTTCTCTCACACTCAACAACACCAACACAAACACCAACAGAAGAAAGATTGCCTCTGTCGATAGAATCCACCTATTTCTGTTGGAATCGAACTGGGCTGGCAGGGTTCTGTCCAGAGTTCTGCTGAATGAAGGAACGGGTGGAACTATTGAATATGGACACTTTTCCCTAAAGATTTATTGCATGTCCGTTTCAAGGCTCCCAGAGGAACTGTTCTGAACTCTCCAAGCTATATAAACCAATAGTCCTGTTCTGTTCTGAACTCTCCAAGCTATATAAACCAATAGTCCTGTTCTGAACTCTCCAAGCTATATAAACCAATAGTCCTGTTCTGAACTCTCCAAGCTATATAAACCAATAGTCCTGTTCTGAACTCTCCTAGCTATATAAACCAATAGTCCTGATCTGATCTGAACTCTCCAAGCTATATAAACCAATAGTCCTGATCTGATCTGAACTCTCCTAGCTATATAAACCAATAGTCCTGATCTGAACTCTCCAAGCTATATAAACCAATAGTCCTGTTCTGAACTCTCCTAGCTATATAAACCAATAGTCCTGATCTGAACTCTCCAAGCTATATAAACCAATAGTCCTGTTCTGAACTCTCCAAGCTATATAAACCAATAGTCCTGTTCTGATCTGAACTCTCCAAGCTATATAAACCAATAGTCCTGTTCTGAACTCTCCAAGCTATATAAACCAATAGTCCTGTTCTGAACTCTCCAAGCTATATAAACCAATAGTCCTGTTCTGATCTGAACTCTCCAAGCTATATAAACCAATAGTCCTGTTCTGAACTCTCCAAGCTATATAAACCAATAGTCCTGTTCTGATCTGAACTCTCCAAGCTATATAAACCAATAGTCCTGTTCTGTTCTGAACTCTCCAAGCTATATAAACCAATAGTCCTGATCTGAACTCTCCAAGCTATATAAACCAATAGTCCTGTTCTGAACTCTCCAAGCTATATAAACCAATAGTCCTGTTCTGAACTCTCCACGCTATATAAACCAATAGTCCTGTTCTGAACTCTCCAAGCTATATAAACCAATAGTCCTGTTCTGAACTCTCCAAGCTATATAAACCAATAGTCCTGATCTGAACTCTCCAAGCTATATAAACCAATAGTCCTGTTCTGATCTGAACTCTCCAAGCTATATAAACCAATAGTCCTGTTCTGAACTCTCTAAGCTATATAAACCAATAGTCCTGTTCTGAACTCTCCAAGCTATATAAACCAATAGTCCTGTTCTGATCTGAACTCTCCAAGCTATATAAACCAATAGTCCTGATCTGATCTGAACTCTCCAAGCTATATAAACCAATAGTCCTGTTCTGATCTGAACTCTCCAAGCTATATAAACCAATAGTCCTGTTCTGAACTCTCCAAGCTATATAAACCAATAGTCCTGTTCTGATCTGAACTCTCCAAGCTATATAAACCAATAGTCCTGTTCTGAACTCTCCAAGCTATATAAACCAATAGTCCTGTTCTGATCTGAACTCTCCAAGCTATATAAAACAATAGTCCTGTTCTGATCTGAACTCTCCAAGATTTACAAACCAACAATTACCGTGAGACTGGCAGTCTGTTTTGCATGACATTAACCGGCTGACAAAATGTAATGACCGCCACAGTCCTAAATGTAGCTGGTGTTGCAAAAAGGGAACTGGACAGAACTCAACAGCAGGGTATGTCCCAAATGGCACCGTTTTCCCTATATTGTGCACTACTTTTGACCAGAGCCCTATGGGCCACTATGTAGGGAATAGGGTGCCTATTTGGGATGCAAGCTACTCTCTCCAGACAGCTGCTGTGATCTCCCTGTTCCCCCTGGAGAGTAAGTCTCAACAAAACAGCTGCAGTTAGTACACTCACACAGACACATGGTTACTGGACCCTGCTGGGTTCTGTCCAGGTGGACTGTCCTCATCTCTCTCTGTTACTGGACCCTGCTGGGTTCTGTCCAGGTGGACTGTCCTCGTCTCTCTCTGTTACTGGACCCTGCTGGGTTCTGTCCAGATGGACTGTCCTCATCTCTCTCTGTTACTGGACCCTGCTGGGTTCTGTCCAGATGGACTGTCCTCATCTCTCTCTGTTACTGGACCCTGCTGGGTTCTGTCCAGATGGACTGTCCTCGTCTCTCTCTGTTACTGGACCCTGCTGGGTTCTGTCCAGATGGACTGTCCTCATCTCTCTCTGTTACTGGACCCTGCTGGGTTCTGTTCAGATGGACTGTCCTCATCTCTCTCTGTTACTGGACCCTGCTGGGTTCTGTCCAGATGGACTGTCCTCATCTCTGTCTGTTACTGGACCCTGCTGGGTTCTGTCCAGATGGACTGTCCTCATCTCTCTCTGTTACTGGACCCTGCTGGGTTCTGTCCAGATGGACTGTCCTCATCTCTCTCTCTTACTGGACCCTGCTGGGTTCTGTCCAGGTGGACTGTCCTCATCTCTCTCTGTTACTGGACCCTGCTGGGTTCTGTCCAGATGGACTGTCCTCATCTCTCTCTGTTACTGGACCCTGCTGGGTTCTGTCCAGATGGACTGTCCTCATCTCTCTCTCTTACTGGACCCTACTGGGTTCTGTCCAGGTGGACTGTCCTCATCTCTCTCTGTTACTGGACTCTGCTGGGTTCTGTCCAGATGGACTGTCCTCATCTCTCTCTGTTACTGAACCCTGCTGGGTTCTGTCCAGGTGGACTGTCCTCATCTCTGTCTGTTACTGGACCCTGCTGGGTTCTGTCCAGATGGACTGTCCTCATCTCTCTCTGTTACTGGACTCTGCTGGGTTCTGTCCAGATGGACTGTCCTCATCTCTCTCTGTTACTGGACCCTGCTGGGTTCTGTCCAGATGGACTGTCCTCATCTCTCCCTGTTTGTTTTCATCTTTGTTGTTATCTAAATCAGATCAGGCTGTACTGCTCAGCCCTCCTTTTGACTCACTCTCTCCTTCTCCCTCTGCTCTCTTTTTTCCTCTCTTCCTCTTCCTCTCTCTCTCCTCTCTTCCTCTTCCTCTCTTTCTCTTCTCCATCTCTCTCTCTCTCCATCTCTCTCTCTCTCTCCTCTCTCCTCCTCTCTTCCTCTCTTTCTCTTCTCCATCTCTCTCTCTCTCTCTAGTTGTGAGGAAGCTGCAGGATTTTGAGCTGCCATACGTGTCAGTCACCAGTTTACGGAGCTTGGAGTTCCACATCGCCCTTCGTAAAAGGTATGATACCTCTACACAAACATTAACAATAGTTGGCTGTTTGACTGATGCTTCCCCACTCTGTTAGACTGATGCTTCCCCACTCTGTTAGACTGATGCTTCCCCACTCTGTTAGACTGATGCTTCCCCACTCTGTTAGACTGATGCTTCCCCACTCTGTTAGACTGATGCTTCCCCACTCTGTTAGACTGATGCTTCCCCACTCTGTGTGACTGATGCTTCCCCAGTGGTGTATATATTGTTTATATCGGCCTGTTTTGCATACAGTTGAAGTGGGAAGTTTACATACACCTTAACCAAATACATATAAACTCAGTTTTTCACAATTCCTGACTTTTAATCCTAGTAAAAATTCCCTGTCTTAGGTCAGTTAGGATCACCACTTTATTTTAAGAATTTGAAATGTCAGAATAATAGTAGAGAGAATGATTTATCTCAGATTTCATTTCTTTCATCACATTCCCAGTGGGTCAAAAGTTTACATACACTCAATTAGTATTTGGTAGCATTGCCTTTAAATTGTTTAACTTAGGTCAAATGTTTCGGGTAGCCTTCCACAAGCTTCCCACAATAAGTTGGGTGAATTTTGGCCCATTCCACCTGACAGAGCTGGTGTAACTGAGTCAGGTTTGTAGGCCCCCTTGCTCGCACACGCTTTTTCAGTTCTGCCCACAAATTTTCTATAGGATTGAGGTTAGGGCTTTGTGATGGCCACTCCAATACCTTGACTTTGTTGTCCTTAATCCATTTTGTCACAACTTTGGAAGTATGCTTGGGGTCATTGTACGTTTGGAAGACCCATTTGCGACCAAGCTTTAACTTCCTGACTGATGTCTTGAGATGTTGCTTCAATATATCCACGGAATTTTCCTTCCTCATGAAGCCATCTATTTTGTGAAGTGCACCTGTCCCTCCTGCAGCAAAGCACCCCCACAACATGATGCTGCCACCCCTGTGCTTCACGGTTGGGATGGTGTTCTTCGGCTTGCAAGCCTCCCCCTTTTTCCTCCAAACATAACAATGGTCATTATGGCCAAACAGTTCTATATTTGTTTCATCAGACCAGAGGACTTTTCTCCAAAAAGTATGATCTTTGTCCCCATGTGCAGTTGCAAACCTTAGTCTGGCTTTTTTATGCCGGTTTTGGAGCAGTGGCTTCTTCCTTGCTGAGTGGCCTTTCAGGTTATGGCGATATAGGACTCGTTTTACTGTGGATATAGATACTTTTGTACCCGTTTCATCCAG
>NC_042991.1:38463314-38640814 GCF_901001165.1 Salmo trutta
GCTAATGTTACGGGCCAAAGAA
Source organism: Salmo trutta (assembly GCF_901001165.1). Taxonomy (NCBI): domain Eukaryota; kingdom Metazoa; phylum Chordata; class Actinopteri; order Salmoniformes; family Salmonidae; genus Salmo; species Salmo trutta. The sequence goes on from NC_042991.1 coordinate 38,463,337, forward strand.
TGCAATCTTTTCTTGGAAAGAGAATCAACTCTGTGTGTGCGCTTGCCATTTTGTGCAACTTGTGTGTGTGTGTCATTTGACTTGTGTGTATGTGTGTGTTTAATTCTACTTGAACAAAACAACAGTGGAATAGTTTGTTTTGGACTTAAAACCTGAGAAACACATTTGAATTCTATGTAAAGCCTCTCCAAGAATGGTTTAGAGCAGAAAGATGATTCCTTGTCTCTCTTCTCTCCCTAGACGGTGTCTGACATAGAGAGAGGCTGGATACTCGTTAACAAGGACCAGCACAGACAGCTCAAATCACTGCAGGAAAAAGGCTCCAAGAAAGAAGTAAGATAGCCCATCGTCCTGATCCTTTTAACGCAACACTGTGTCCGCCAGCTGTAACGGTGGTGTCCGGCCGCCAGCTGTAACGGTGGTGTCCGGCCGGCCAGCTGTAACGGTGGTGTCCGGCCGGCCAGCTGTAACGGTGGTGTCCGGCCGGCCAGCTGTTACCTGTGTCCGCCCGGCCAGCTGTTACCTGTGTCCGCCCGGCCAGCTGTTACCTGTGTCCGCCCGGCCAGCTGTTACCTGTGTCCGCCCGGCCAGCTGTAACGGTGTCCGCCCGGCCAGCTGTAACGGTGTCCGCCCGGCCAGCTGTTACCTGTGTCCGCCCGGCCAGCTGTTACCTGTGTCCGCCCGGCCAGCTGTTAACGGTGTCCGCCCGGCCAGCTGTTACCTGTGTCCGCCCGGCCAGCTGTTACCTGTGTCCGCCCGGCCAGCTGTAACGGTGTGTGTCCGCCAGCTGTAACGGTGTCCGTCCGCCAGCTATCTAGTGGAGAAGATGCTAACATTCCACACCTTGTACTCTTTGTCATGTCACGGGGGCATTGTCCTGCTGAAACAGGAAAGGGCCTTCCCCAAACTGTTGCCACAAAGTTGGAAGTACAGAATCTTCTAGAATGTCATTGTATGCTGTAGTATTAAGATTTCCCTTCACTGGAACTAAGAGGCCCGAACCATGAAAAACAGCCCCAGACCATTATTCCTCCTCCACCAAACTTTACAGTTGGCACCATGCATTCTCCTGGCGTTTCCACTGAGTCCAATGGCGGTGAGCTTTACACCACTCCAGCCGACGCTTGCCATTGCGCATGGTGATCTTAGGCTTGTGTACGGCTGCTCGGCCACGGAAACCCATTTCATGAAGCTCCCGGCGAACAGTTCTTGTGCTGACGTTGCTTCCAGAGGCAGTTTGGAACTCGGTAGTGAGTGTTGCAACCGAGGACAGACTGACTGTCAGCAACAGGTGTGGCTGAAATAGCTGAATCCACTAATTTGGAGGGTTGTCCACATACTGCTGTGTGTATATATATGTGTGTGTATATATATGTGTGTATATATATGTGTGTATATATATATGTGTGTGTGTGTGTGTATATATATATATGTGTGTGTGTATATATATGTGTGTATATATATATATATATATATATGTATGTGTGTGTGTGTGTGTGTGTGTGTGTGTATGTATATATATATATACTGCTCAAAAAAATAAAGGGAACACTTAAACAACACAATGTAACTCCAAGTCAATCACACTTCTGTGAAATCAAACTGTCCACTTAGGAAGCAACACTGATTGACAATAAATTTCACATGCTGTTGTGCAAATGGAATAGACAACAGGTGGAAATTATAGGCAATTAGCAAGACACCCCCAATAAAGGAGTGGTTCTGCAGGTGGGGACCACAGACCACTTCTCAGTTCCTATGCTTCCTGGCTGATGTTTTGGTCACTTTTGAATGCTGGCAGTGCTTTCACTCTAGTGGTAGCATGAGACGGAGTCTACAACCCACACAAGTGGCTCAGGTTGTGCAGCTCATCCAGGATGGCACATCAATGCGAGCTGTGGCAAGAAGGTTTGCTGTGTCTGTCAGCGTAGTGTCCAGAGCATGGAGGCGCTACCAGGAGACAGGCCAGTACATCAGGAGCCGTGGAGGAGGCCGTAGGAGGGCAACAACCCAGCAGCAGGACCGCTACCTCCGCCTTTGTGCAAGGAGGAGCAGGAGGAGCACTGCCAGAGCCCTGCAAAATGACCTCCAGCAGGCCACAAATGTGCATGTGTCTGCTCAAACGGTCAGAAACAGACTCCATGAGGGTGGAATGAGGGCCCGACGTCCACAGGTGAGGGTTGTGCTTACAGCCCAACACCGTGCAGGACGTTTGGCATTTGCCAGAGAACACCAAGATTGGCAAATTCACCACTGGCGCCCTGTGCTCTTCACAGATGAAAGCAGGTTCACACTGAGCACGTGACAGAGTCTGGAGATGCCGTGGAGAACGTTCTGCTGCCTGCGACATCCTCCAGCATGACCGGTTTGGCGGTGGGTCAGTCATGGTGTGGGGTGGCATTTCTTTGGGGGGGCCGCACAGCCCTCCATGTGCTCGCCAGAGGTAGCCTGACTGCCATTAGGTACCGAGATGAGATCCTCAGACCCCTTGTGAGACCATATGCTGGTGCGGTTGGCCCTGGGTTCCTCCTAATGCAAGACAATGCTAGACCTCATGTGGCTGGAGTGTGTCAGCAGTTCCTGCAAGAGGAAGGCATTGATGCTATGGACTGGCCCTCCCGTTCCCCAGACCTGAATCCAATTGAGCACATCTGGGACATTACATTTACATTTTAGTCATTTAGCAGACGCTCTTATCCAGAGCAACTTACAGTAGTGAATGCATACATTTCATTTTTTTTAATTTTTTTTCTGTGCTGGCCCCCCGTGGGAATCGAACCCACAACCCTGGTGTTGCAAACACCATGCTCTACCAACTGAGCTACATGTCTCGCTCCATCCACCAACGCCACGTTGCACCACAGACTGTCCAGGAGTTGGCGGATGCTTTAGTCCAGGTCTGGGAGGAGATCCCTCAGGAGACCATCCGCCACCTCATCAGGAGCATGCCCAGGCGTTGTAGGGAGGTCAAACAGGCACGTGGAGGCCACACACACTACTGAGCCTCATTTTGACTTGTTTTAAGGACATTACATCAAAGTTGGATCAGCATGTAGTGTGGTTTTCCACTTTAATTTTGAGTGTGATTCCAAATCCAGACCTCCATGGGTTGATAAATTGGATTTCCATTGATTATTTTTGTGATTTTGTTGTCAGCACATTCAACTATGTAAAGAAAAAAGTATTTAATAAGATTATTTATTTAATTCAGATCTATGATGTGTTGTTAAGGTGTTCCCTTTATTTTTTTTAGCAGTATGTATGTATGTGTGTGTGTGTGTGTGTGTGTGTGTGTGTATGTGTGTGTATATATCTATATATATATATATATCAAATGATTTTCCAGTGCTTCATGTTCTCTACGTCTCTCTCCAGTTCATTAGGCTATGCCAGACGCTGAAGTACTTTGGCTACATCCAATTTGACCCATGTGTGACAGACTTCCCGGAGAAAGGCTGTCACGCGATCGTCTCCGCTGGGAACAACGAACTCAACTTCCAGGTCAAGCTGCCCAATGAACAGATGAAAGAGGGGAGCTTCAAGGTCACTCGCATGCGGTGCTGGCGGGTCACGTCTTCTGTAAGTAACCCCCCCCCAACATAAAGTTATTCTATTCTTCTCTAGAGTGATGGTGCTCCTAGAGGAGACACTGATCTATGGTTACTATAGTGATGGTTCTCCTAGAGGAGACACTGATCTATGGTTACTATAGTGATGGTGCCCCTAGAGGAGACACTGATCTATGGTTACTATAGTGATGGTGCTCCTAGAGGAGACACTGATCTATGGTTACTATAGTGATGGTGCCCCTAGAGGAGACACTGATCTATGGTTACTATAGTGAAGGTGCCCCTAGAGGAGACACTGATCTATGGTTACTATAGTGATGGTGCTCCTAGAGGAGACACTGATCTATGGTTACTATAGTGATGGTGCCCCTAGAGGAGACACTGATCTATGGTTACTATAGTGATGGTGCCCCTAGAGGAGACACTGATCTATGGTTACTATAGTGATGGTGCCCCTAGAGGAGACACTGATCTATGGTTACTATAGTGATGGTGCCCCTAGAGGAGACACTGATCTATGGTTACTATGGTGATGGTGCCCCTAGAGGAGACACTGATCTATAGTTACTATGGTGATGGTGCCCCTAGAGGAGACACTGATCTATGGTTACTATAGTGATGGTGCCCCTAGAGGAGACACTGATCTATGGTTACTATAGTGATGGTGCTCCTAGAGGAGACACTGATCTATGGTTACTATAGTGATGGTGCCCCTAGAGGAGACACTGATCTATGGTTACTATAGTGATGGTGCCCCTAGAGGAGACACTGATCTATGGTTACTATGGTGATGGTGCCCCTAGAGGAGACACTGATCTATGGTTACTATAGCGATGGTGCCCCTAGAGGAGACACTGATCTATGGTTACTATAGTGATGGTGCCCCTAGAGGAGACACTGATCTATGGTTACTATAGTGATGGTGCCCCTAGAGGAGACACTGATCTATGGTTACTATAGTGATGGTGCTCCTAGAGGAGACACTGATCTATGGTTACTATAGTGATGGTGCCCCTAGAGGAGACACTGATCTATGGTTACTATAGTGATGGTGCTCCTAGAGGAGACACTGATCTATGGTTACTATAGTGATGGTGCCCCTAGAGGAGACACTGATCTATGGTTACTATAGTGATGGTGCTCCTAGAGGAGACACTGATCTATGGTTACTATGGTGATGGTGCCCCTAGAGGAGACACTGATCTATGGTTACTATAGTGATGGTGCCCCTAGAGGAGACACTGATCTATGGTTACTATAGTGATGGTGCTCCTAGAGGAGACACTGATCTATGGTTACTATAGTGATGGTGCTCCTAGAGGAGACACTGATCTATGGTTACTATAGTGATGGTGCTCCTAGAGGAGACACTGATCTATGGTTACTATGGTGATGATCTATGGTTAGTTTTGCATCCCCCTTACCATAGTGGTTAAGGTTAGGATATAAGGAAGGTTAGATGATGCTATAAGTCGCTCTGGATAAGAGCGTCTGCTAAATAACTAAAATGTAAATGTAATGTAAATCTATATCTGTGCTTGGGGGGGCAACTTTTACCTGGAGAAGTCCTGGCGGGTCACTTCTTCTGCTGGTGTCCCACCCAAGTTCTCTTGGAAATATGAAGTTATTGTATTCTACGCTTGGCGTGAGCAGGACCTCTCCTTCTTTCTTCCCTCTCCTCCTTCCTCTCTCATTAACACAAGTGTGGTTCTCCCACCTCTCTCCCTACTCTGTGTTCCAGGTAAAAGTCTTTATTCCCTGCCAGACACTCTTTTCTCCACCTCTCCTCTGTTCTCCTCTCCTCTATTCTCCTCTGTTCTCCTCTCCTCTATTCTCCTCTCCTCTGTTCTCCTCTCCTCTATTCTCCTCTCCTCTGGGTAAACTGCTGAGCACTACACCATCATTGTTTTCATCAGACCACTTACCCTAATACGTAGCCCTGACTCACACACAGATTCCCACCTATGTGTTATCTCTTTATCGACCCACTGCCTCCTCTCAGAGAGCCCAATCCTTTACTGTAATATATATATATATATATATACACACGGCTGTAGCTAATAGGGTACAGTGCAGGGAAGGACATAAAATACCACTGCAGTTTTAACTGTCAATCTTCTCCACACACCTCTATAAATGTAGACTTCTCTTGAAGGGATAGAGATTGATAACATAATGAGTTCATCTGACTATAGCAGGGGTTTCTTTTTTAATCCATATCAATGTATTACAACAGACCTATTAAAGAGGTGAACTGTAGCAGCAGTAGCATCCAGATGCTAACAGGGAACATTGTTCAGTTCTGTCTTTGGTACAACACAGCACCTCTAAGAGACAGCTGGGACTGAAACTAACCATCAAAGGCCTGTAAATGGACCAGTAGCTAACTGGAACACTGCTAAACCCAGCGGCTAACTGGACCACTGCTAAACCCAGCGGCTAACTGGACCACTGCTAAACCCAGCGGCTAACTGGACCACTACTAAACCCAGCGGCTAACTGGAACACTACTAAACCCAGCGGCTAACTGGAACACTGCTAAACCCAGCGGCTAACTGGACCACTGCTAAACCCAGCGGCTAACTGGACCACTGCTAAACCCAGCGGCTAACTGGACCACTACTAAACCCAGCGGCTAACTGGAACACTACTAAACCCAGCGGCTAACTGGAACACTGCTAAACCCAGCGGCTAACTGGACCACTGCTAAACCCAGCGGCTAACTGGACCACTGCTAAACCCAGCGGCTAACTGGACCACTACTAAACCCAGCGGCTAACTGGAACACTACTAAACCCAGCGGCTAACTGGACCACTACTAAACCCAGCGGCTAACTGGACCATTGCTAAACCCAGTGGCTAACTGGACCACTAAACCCAGTAGCTAACTGGACCACTGCTAAACCCAGCGGCTAACTGGACCACTACTAAACCCAGCGGCTAACTGGACCACTGCTAAACCCAGCGGCTAACTGGACCACTGCTAAACCCAGCGGCTAACTGGACCACTGCTAAACCCAGCGGCTAACTGGACCACTACTAAACCCAGCGGCTAACTGGACCACTACTAAACCCAGCGGCTAACTGGACCACTACTAAACCCAGCGGCTAACTGGACCACTGCTAAACCCAGCGGCTAACTGGACCACTGCTAAACCCAGCGGCTAACTGGACCACTGCTAAACCCAGCGGCTAACTGGACCACTGCTAAACCCAGCGGCTAACTGGACCACTGCTAAACCCAGCGGCTAACTGGACCACTGCTAAACCCAGCGGCTAACTGGACCACTGCTAAACCCAGCGGCTAACTGAACCACTGCTAAACCCAGCGGCTAACTGGACCACTGCTAAACCCAGCGGCTAACTGAACCACTGCTAAACCCAGTAGCTTACTGGACCACTAAACCCAGCGGCTAACTGAACCACTACTAAACCCAGCGGCTAACTGGACCACTACTAAACCCAGCGGCTAACTGGACCACTACTAAACCCAGCGGCTAACTGGACCACTGCTAAACCCAGCGGCTAACTGAACCACTGCTAAACCCAGTAGCTTACTGGACCACTAAACCCAGCGGCTAACTGAACCACTACTAAACCCAGCGGCTAACTGGACCACTACTAAACCCAGCGGCTAACTGGACCACTACTAAACCCAGCGGCTAACTGGACCACTGCTAAACCCAGCGGCTAACTGGACCACTGCTAAACCCAGCGGCTAACTGGACCACTGCTAAACCCAGCGGCTAACTGGACCACTACTAAACCCAGCGGCTAACTGGACCACTATGCAGATATCCTTCCGCCATTTTATGGTTGCTGAAATCCTACTAGTTCACCTAATTTTGGTTTGTGACAAAATATGCAAGTGTAGTGTGGAGAATCATTGTACCTTCTAAACCGCTGTGAAATATATTTTCCATAACTGAAAATACAGTATTTTCAGCTATTTGAACCTGGTGAACAAAACCGAAAGTAAAAGACGCAAAAAAACGAAATTTAAGAATGGGAAGCATAGAAGTAGCCCTCATATAACAGATATACCGCTTTTTAGACATTCTTTCAAAAATAATGACAGATCCATAACATATATTTCTAGGTGAATTTTTGTTGGGTCGTCCCAGAAAAGTGACATTTCAGCTTTAAGCTAGAGAGATCTGTTTTTATTTTGCTTTGAGCTGCATCTCAATTCACCGCATCCGCCAGCCTTCCGCATCAGTTGTGGAAAGTTGCAGAGCTACAGTTGTGTTTGTCAGACCAGGAGACATCCTGAACATTGGTCTTCTCACAAAAACTTCAGTACCGTCTGAACGGTTTGGGCTAGAAAATAATATGCCCACAAGGAATGTAACGATTTCACCCGATATGCATCGGTCCTCGATTCCAACAGGACACCAAACCAATCCAAATGTAACATGCATCGGTCAGATAATCGATTCAAAAGTTACTAATAGCCGGTTCTCTAAAATGTTTTTGCTCAAATTACTTTCTACCTTCCGAAAATACCTTTTTCTTTTGTGGCCACTGTGTCGTCTCCTTCAGTGTGGAAACTAAGTATGTTATTGTTGTGCCAGTCATTGATCTACAAGTCATTTTGAATGCCGAGGAACATCAGACATTATCAGTAGCCTAGTCAAACTGCACACTGTGTCTAATGAGAGGTAGGCCTATTCCTGATCTGGTACATCTGCAGGTCACTTTCAGCATTCAAATGTTTGTAAAAATGTGTTGCTGCTTTGCTATGTTGTTGTCTTAGGTGTTGTGATGTGTGTTTTGTCCTATATTTATATTGTATGTTATTATTTAATTTTTTTTATATCCCAGGCCTCCGTCCCCGCAGGAGGCCTTTTGCCTTCTGGTAGGCCGTCATTGTAAATAAGAATTTGTTCTTAACTGACTTGCCTAGTTAAATCAAAAACTTGCCTAGTTAAAAAATAAAATAAGCTAACAATAAAGAGACTGAATGGGAGAAGAAGAGACGCTCACTCAGAGTTGGAGGACTTAACGAGACCTGACCCGGGCCTGATTTGGGTTTCGGGTCTGAAATACTAACTTGTCCCTCCGATCCGGGTCGGGTCCTGTTTCATTGTCATCGGGTCTCTAGTCTATGGAACTGGAGCTGATAGGCCCGAGTGACCATGGCTCTGCATAGCCTATAGCATATTTATTTTACGCTAATGAGGTGAATTTATTTATTTATTTATAGAAGACCTAGCAAACATGTAAAGACCTATTCGTTAACCAGAAGCAAAACCTAGCTGATTAAAACCCTTTTTTCTGTCACTCAGATTCAGTCTGGTCTGGACCGGTTACGGGATGGGTCTAGGTGGAGTTCCCCCCGGGTTCGATTGTTCTCGAGTCCGTTTGGGTCCGGTTCCCCATTTTTCGACAACATTATTGGGTCAATTTGGGCCAGGTCTGATTGTTCCTGGGTCCGTTCGGGTCTAACTTTTTGGACCCGTGAAAAGATCTCTACTCCGAGTCCGTCAACTTCCAAACAGTCTAAACCATTTGATTATGAAAAGGGGGTGAAATCCAAAGTTCTGCTATACACTGAGTAGACAAACCATTAGGAACACCGTCCTAATATTGAATTGCACCCCGTTTTGCCCTCAGAACAGTCTCAATTCATTGGGGCATGGACTCTACAAGTCCTCAGAAGAATTCCACAGGGGATGCTGGCCCATGTTGACTCCAATGCTTCCCACAGTTGTGTCAAGTTGGCTGGATGTCCTTTGGGTGGTGGACCATTCTTGATACACACGGGAAACTGTTGAGTGTGAAAAATCCAACAGCGTTGCATTTCTTGACACAAACCGGTGCGCCTGGCACCTACGACTAAGACTTTGTCTTCAACGATGGCCATCTGACTGAAGTAAGTAGAGGACATAGAGCAGTAGAGTTTCAGCCTACATACACCATATATATATGTCATGACTGTCCTGATCAGGTCAGGGTACAGGAGACCACCACCCTACAGATTATCTCCCAAACCCCCAACAGAGGAGGAGAGATCTAGGGGTCTGAAGATGTGGGGGTTTTATGACACCTCACGCCCATAATAAAACTTAGGCCACAGAGAAATTCCTTTGTCCTAACAATGGAGAACTGGCCTCAGAACATTAAACATGCAATAAAGGGACTTTGGAACAATGGTTTCCGTCAGCCACAATGGTGGTCATGACGAGAGGTGGAATATTAAAATGTATGTAACTTTTGTATTGTTTTTAAAGGTTAAGAGATGACGTTATTATGAAAACATTGTACCTTTAAGAGTTTTCCCAGTATATGCCTGATGTTTATACATTGTACGTTGTGTAGAAAATATCCAAATCAAACAGAATGTTTTGGTAAAGATGAAATGTGAAGTTAGTGTCTAAAATTGGATATTTTCTAGAGCCAAAGCCTTGCACCCTTTACTTGGTCCGCCCAGAGAATTGCCCTAAAGGCGGTTACACCCACTTCTGACCCGAGGGTATAAGACAGGAGAGTGAAGAATTAACATAGGAGACTATTGACCCAAGCTGCAGCTAAGGTCTAACAAAGTCGACGAACCCCAAAACGAAACACAAGGTTGAAGACAAAGAAATATTTTTCTACACGAGTTACGGACGAGTAGCTGTGTCTAAGCGGGTGAATTCAAGCCGAACCACCCAGCCTCCACTCTCCATTGAATCGTGGTATCGACACCATTCGAGCCGAAGCTGTGAGCTCTGAGCTACAGAGCTGTCTGTCCTCAGAAGACCCCTTTCAGATCAAGGGCGAGGGATCAGACCATTTAGCCAAGAAGGACACTGACATCGTGAGGACAACCAGAGAGTTGCGCCGGAGAAGTGCGTCATTTAGAAGCCTAAACGACCCACGCGGAGCTTCCCACCTGAGACCTCCAACACGTAATTACATCATTATATTCTGACCCATAAGAGCGGCAGTTCGGGGCGAGGCTAGTTAAATAAGCATGGCTGACAAATGAACCCAAATGTATATTTCTCTCGTGTACTTCCTTTCTTTCTCTCTCTTTAAAATCCCCATTTTGGGTAACAAGCGCCATAGTGTGTTGGCCCGTTGTACTAAGTCCTAATCAATAGCTAGACTGTGTTTTGTGTATGTGTATTTTTATCATCATTTTAGCTTGCTAGTAAATAAATAATCAACTAAGATTGGTGTGGTAAATTCAGTGGTAAAGCCCGGGTCCGTGCAGATTCCCGGATTGTACGACGTTCAGATTATGAGACTGTAGAGGAAATTGATTAATTTAGCGACTGTTGTAAAATCGATATTCTGATATCCTTTGAGTTAATTTGGGAAATAGAAACTCAATCAAAACAATGTTCCCATGGTGCCCCAGGTTAATGAGTTAATAATTGCTTGATTCATTGCTTAATTCATTTAATCACGCAATTATAAACCGTTAATCATTCGATGAGCAGCAGTCGTCACATTGACTAATACAACGTCACGACATATATATATATATACTGCTCAAAAAAATAAAGGGAACACTTAAACAACACAATGTAACTCCAAGTCAATCACACTTCTGTGAAATCAAACTGTCCACTTAGGAAGCAACACTGATTGACAATAAATTTCACATGCTGTTGTGCAAATGGAATAGACAACAGGTGGAAATTATAGGCAATTAGCAAGACACCCCCAATAAAGGAGTGGTTCTGCAGGTGGGGACCACAGACAACTTCTCAGTTCCTATGCTTCCTGGCTGATGTTTTGGTCACTTTTGAATGCTGGCGGTGCTTTCACTCTAGTGGTAGCATGAGACGGAGTCTACAACCCACACAAGTGGCTCAGGTAGTGCAGCTCATCCAGGATGGCACATCAATGCGAGCTGTGGCAAGAAGGTTTGCTGTGTCTGTCAGCATAGTGTCCAGAGCATGGAGGCACTACCAGGAGACAGGCCAGTACATCAGGAGACGTGGAGGAGGCTGTAGGAGGGCAACAACCCAGCAGCAGGAGCGCTACCTCCGCCTTTGTGCAAGGAGGAGCAGGAGAAGCACTGCCAGAGCCCTGCAAAATGACCTCCAGCAGGCCACAAATGTGCATGTGTCTGCTCAAACGGTCAGAAACAGACTCCATGAGGGTGGTATGAGGGCCCGACGTCCACAGGTGGGGGTTGTGCTTACAGCCCAACACCGTGCAGGACATTTGGCATTTGCCAGAGAACACCAAGATTGGCAAATTCGCCACTGGCGCCCTGTGCTCTTCACAGATGAAAGCAGGTTCACACTGAGCACATGTGACAGACGTGACAGAGTCTGGAGACGCCGTGGAGAACGTTCTGCTGCCTGCAACATCCTCCAGCATGACCGGTTTGGCGGTGGGTCATTCATGGTGTGGGGTGGCATTTCTTTGGGGGGCCGCACAGCCCTCCATGTGCTCGCCAGAGGTAGCCTGACTGCCATTAGGTACCGAGATGAGATCCTCAGACCCCTTGTGAGACCATATGCTGGTGCGGTTGGCCCTGGGTTCCTCCTAATGCAAGACAATGCTAGACCTCATGTGGCTGGAGTGTGTCAGCAGTTCCTGCAAGAGGAAGGCATTGATGCTATGGACTGGCCCGCCCATTCCCCAGACCTGAATCCAATTGAGCACATCTGGGACATCATGTCTCGCTTCATCCACCAACGCCACGTTGCACCACAGACTGTCCAGGAGTTGGCGGATGCTTTAGTCCAGGTCTGGGAGGAGATCCCTCAGGAGACCATCCGCCACCTCATCAGGAGCATGCCCAGGCATTGTAGGGAGGTCATACAGGCACGTGGAGGCCACACACACTACTGAGCCTCATTTTGACTTGTTTTAAGGACATTACATCAAAGTTGGATCAGCCTGTAGTGTCGTTTTCCACTTTAATTTTGAGTGTGACTCCAAATCCAGACCTCCATGGGTTGATAAATTGGATTTCCATTGATTATTTTTGTGTGATTTTGTTGTCAGCACATTCAACTATGTAAAGAAAAAAGTATTTAATAAGATTATTTATTTCATTCAGATCTAGGATGTGTTGTTTAAGTGTTCCCTTTATTTTTTTGAGCAGTATATATATATATAATCTACACACCACACAGAAGGCAGCTCAGTCAGCAGTAGAGTTGTCAGCCTACATACATTTTACATTTAAGTCATTTAGCAGACGCTCCTATCCAGAGCGACTTACAGTAGTGAGTGCATACATTTCATACATTTATAAAAAATATATATATTTCTCCCATACTGGTCCCCCGTGGGAATTGAACCCACAACCCTGGCGTTGCAAACACCATGCTCTACCAACTGAGCCACAGGGGACCATAGACATGATATATATATAATCTACACAACACACAGAAGTCAAGCTCAGTCAGCAGTAGAGTTTAATTGTAGAATGGAAAATGTTAAAGAAAAAAATCATATCGCACCCGAATCAATCCCTGTGTCGTATCGGAGCCTATGTTATCGAGATCGGTATCGAATGGCCTTGAAATGATCCACATCCCAATAACCACCCCTCTGTGGAAAGACGAGGCTCTCAGAAACACGATGGTGTTCTCCGTTATTTTGCTCATGAAACCCACAAGCATCACGGGACTTGTTTTGAAGTTGGAACCGCCGATCTGTCAACTTCTGTCTGTAACAGCCAACCGGTTTGAGCTGCACATAAACAAGTTGTTTTCCTCTGGAACGCCCACAAGCCTTACGTATATATGGAAGTACTTTAGTGACAACAACAACAAAAAGGACTTAAATATGGGGTAAAAAGAAAGTATTATTAAAAATCCAGAGATCTGTGTAGGACAGACACTTCAAAACATACTTGTACATATCTGTTTTGCCATATATGAATATGTTATTCAATGGGTTTCCATAGGCTAATAGCAGTAAGGGCAAATTCAATGTCTCATCAAATAATAATTTTTTAAAAATCTAATAATTAAAAATAAATAATAATTGCTGTCCCAACTGACCAACAGCAGACTAGAGGACCCTTGGAGAGGCACTGTACAGACAGACCCTGTGTCAGCCTCAAGGGAGGCTGGGCAGAACAACCTGCTAACGAGGGGTTGGTAATAACATCCTGCTAACGAGGGGTTGGTAATAACATCCTGCTAACGAGGGGTTGGTAATAACGCCCTGCTGACGAGGGGTTGGTAATTACACCCTGCTAACGAGGGGTTGGTAATAACATCCTGCTAACGAGGGGTTGGTAATAATGCCCTGCTGACGAGGGGTTGGTAATAATGCCCTGCTGACGAGGGGTTGGTAATAACGCCCTGCTGACGAGGGGTTGGTAATAACGCCCTGCTGACGAGGGGTTGGTAATAACGCCCTGCTGACGAGGGGTTGGTAATAACATCCTGCTAACGAGGGGTTGGTAATAACACCCTGCTGACGAGGGGTTGGTAATAACGCCCTGCTGACGAGGGGTTGGTAATAACGCCCTGCTGACGAGGGGTTGGTAACGAAAGGGGCTTTGGAGGATACGGGTTACAACATGTCTACAGACTGCCTGATGTCACGTTGAGCGTATAAGCAGTAGGGATGACTGAATCAATCTATGAGGAGTTGGAAAGATGATGATGACTGTGTGGGAGCAGGGAGTGGAAGATGCAGGAGACGATAATAATAATGATGATGATGATGATGCCAGCCATAGTAACCCCCCCCCCTCTACAGCAGGTCCCAGTAGCCAACGGAACAGCCTCCCTCCCCCCTCTACAGCAGGGCCCAGTAGCCATAGTAACCACCTCCCTCCCCCCTCTACAGCAGGTCCCAGTAGCCAACGGAACAGCCTCCCTCCCCCCTCTACAGCAGGTCCCGGTAGCCAACGGAACAGCCTCCACCTCCCCCTGCTCCTCAGCCCAGTGTGAGGTGAAGTTGGAGCTGGCCTTCGAGTATCTGATGAGCAAAGACCGTCTCCAGTGGGTCACCATCACCAGCCCACAGGTCAGGGGTCAGGGGTCAGTCTGGGGGGGGGGGGGGTCACGGAGAGTTTGTGACCTCCAGTGTCTCTCTAGAGTTACTGTTTTTGTGTGTCTTGTATCTAAAGCCCTGGTTTGTGTCTTCAGGCAATCATGATGAGCATCTGTCTACAGTCGATGGTTGATGAGCTGATGGTCAAGAAGTCAGGAGGCAGCATCAAGAAGGTCTGTGTGTCTGTCTCTCTGTGTGTCTGTCTCTGTGTGTGTGTGTGTGTGTGTGTGTGTGTGTGTCTGTGTGTGTGTCTGTGTGTGTGTCTGTGTGTCTGTGTGTGTGTGTGTGTCTGTGTGTGTGTGTGTGTCTCTGTCCTGTCTGTCTGTCTGTCTGTCTGTGTCATTTTCCTGTGTGTGTGTGTGTGGGTGCGTGTGTGTGTGTCATTTTCCTGTGTGTGTGTGTTATCTCTGGCAGATGCTGCGGAAACGTCCCAACGGCTCCCTCCACCGGTCTGAAAGTCAGCAAGCTGTGAAATCCCCCCCTCTACTGGTGAGACACGGAACTGCACTGGGCTTCCATCAGAAAATAGGCATTTTGTTAGCTTGAAATCCGGAACCTGTTTTGTGCTAACATTCCACTCCTTGTACTCCGTGTCATACCAAACATTTGGCTTGACAAGAAGTGGAATTATAGCTAAACAGACTGGAACCCAGGCTAACAGTTGGCTGTTTGAAGTGGAAGGATCGGGTGTTTTTAGTTTTAATGTTCCGTATTGGAACATTCACCAATACATTTCATCTTGATATCCTGGTGTCACTCAGACAGTTTAGAGTATTGATTGGGGACTTATTTGTGGAGGAATGTAAACTGTTTTTCTGGGTGATTTGTGCTTCCAGTGACGACTGTTTTTATATTTTAATGTAGGTATCTATCTATATAGATGACCATTTTGTGTGTGTGTGTGTGTGTGTGTGTGTGTGTGTGTGTGTGTGTGTGTGTGTGTGTGTGTGTGTGTGTGTAAAAATACAAAAACACAGTCACGGGAAGCAGAAATAAAACATCACAAATAACCTATATCTATAGATAAATATATAGATAGGAAAGGTTTGGGTATTATGTGTATATTTATGGTGTGTGTGTGTGTATACAGGGTGCATTATGTCTTCCCTGTTAAAATAAAATACGTTTTGAGATGTTTGACATTGTTTTTCCGTCTTGTCCTCTGCAGGACTCTCCTGATCCAGACCGAGAACAGATTATCAAACTCTCAGTGAGTAACGCTTCTGCTTTGATCTCCAAAAGCCGTGGGTTCAATGTTGAGTCCAAAAATCACATATAGAATCGTCATTTAACAATGAATCAGAATCGTCATTAACAATGAATCAGAATCGTCATTAACAATGAATCAGAATCGTCTCAGAATCGTCATTTAACAATGAATCAGAATCGTCATTTAACAATGAATCAGAATCGTCATTTAACAATGAATCAGAATCGTCATTTACAGTGAATCAGAATCGTCATTTAACAATGAATCAGAATCGTCATTTAACAATGAATCAGAATCGTCATTTAACAATGAATCAGAATCGTCATTTACAGTGAATCAGAATCGTCATTTAACAATGAATCAGAATCGTCATTTAACAATGAATCAGAATCGTCATTTAACAATGAATCAGAATCGTCATTAACAGTGAATCAGAATCGTCATTTAACAATGAATCAGAATCGTCATTAACAGTGAATCAGAATCGTCATTAACAGTGAATCAGAATCGTCATTAACAGTGAATCAGAATCGTCATTTAACAGTGAATCAGAATCGTCATTTAACAGTGAATCAGAATCGTCATTTAACAATGAATCAGAATCGTCATTTAACAATGAATCAGAATCGTCATTTACAGTGAATCAGAATCGTCATTTAACAATGAATCAGAATCGTCATTTAACAATGAATCAGAATCGTCATTTAACAATGAATCAGAATCGTCATTAACAGTGAATCAGAATCGTCATTAACAATGAATCGTCATTAACAGTGAATCAGAATCGTCATTAACAGTGAATCGTCATTAACAGTGAATCAGAATCGTCATTAACGGTGAATCGTCATTAACAGTGAATCAGAATCGTCATTAACGGTGAATCGTCATTAACAGTGAATCAGAATCGTCATTAACAGTGAATCAGAATCGTCATTAACAGTGAATCAGAGGATATGTATAAAGTCTGCTTTAGGTGTCTTCTCTCTCTCTCTCTCCACATCTCCTCTCAGACCAAGCTGAGCTCTGTGTCACTCAGAGGGACCAGCGACGTCGGCGGCGGCAACGATTTCCATGGCAACTACGCCTTTGAGGGGATCGGGGACGATGACCTGTAATATTCAACCCCCCCCTCCCCTCCTCCTCCCCCCTGACTAACGCGACCCGCAAAGATTCCAAGCCGAGCTGAGCCAGGCCGAAATGATTTCTGGTTGTAGCCCCTTCCTGAGTGTCTGCTACTAACCATATGTTCTCCTTTCATCCTCGTCATAAAAGGCTGCATCCCAAATGACACTCTGTTTACTTACACAGTATGTGGTACTTTTGAGCAGAGTCCTGTTGGCCATTTGGGGACACAGCCAAAACTGCCTATCTCAGTGTTTTCCCAAACTTTATTTGAACCGTGGCTCACTTTAATGGGAGATTTAAAAAAAATCTCTATATATATATATTTGGCACACCTAAAATATCCCTATTGATTTGTTTTAGTGGTAATGACCTGCATCTGATCTGAAACGTACTGCAAATCATCTATTTTCTGTGACAAATGTGTTTTATAGATTTTAAATAGGGTTAATTTGAACTGTTTTTCATAGTTCTTTACTCATGAAGGTTAATTTGTGTGTGTACCCCTTTAAGAGAACCTATGACTCTGTACTATAATTCATATTATTTCTTTCTGGTAAAATAGGTATTTTAATTGTTAAAGGATTGAGGTTCAGACGAGTGGTCTTCTGCATTGTAGAAGTGCAAACACAGACACGAGCCATGCTCCGTAAGAAATAACTGACTTTGGCTAAATCTAATCAGACTTGCCTGTACTAATGGTTTTCACAGACAAATCTAATGATTTTCACTGCCCGTCCTCTTGTTCATCAATCAACTCATTGTTTCTCCTATGTTCTTAATAAATGTCAATAATATTTAGAGGGGGAAAAAAAATCTCAAACTGCAGTCTTAATAAGGTGAAAGTGGTTTAAACGAGGACATTGCAAATGTCATTTTTGAACGTGTTTATTATAATAATATTTATAATTATAATAAGCATAATTATTATAAAAGCATAATTATCCATGAGTGGACAATGGATGTTTTGAGCTTCTAGACTATGTAGCAGTCTTCATAGATTTACGTTCTTCTGTAAAAAATTAGGACATTCCGTAGTTCTAAAAGGAGCCTCGTCTTCATCACAGTGTCATTCTAAGTGTGTAATTTTTGTGTTTTCTTTTAGTGTGTTTATTCTGTCACATCAGAAATCCACCAAGGTACGAACCAGAACTGATTTTGTAAAAAAGGGTTTCAGATCTCACTCAGAGCTGTGTCTTCTTCAGATGGGGTCTTCTTCCTTTTGACAAACCAAGACGAGACAGAAGTCAGGCAGAAAGGCTTTAACACAGGGATTCATGAAATGAGCCGTAGCTCTTTAGAAGTGTGGGAAATAAGTTGTGTTATTCATTTGGAGTTATTACTCACACACACAATATAACTGTTCAAATTTGCCAAAAAAAAGTGTTTTTCAGGAACGTATTTTGAAGGGTATATTTGTGTTATTTTTCTCCCCTATTACTCACACCAATGCTGTTGTAGTGAACATTAGTGGGAATGTTAGACTACATAGGTTGTTGACTACAATGCTCATTTCCTGTAAGATTTATAATTTAACGCCTTAATTTTGCCTGTTGCCTCTAGTCCACCAAAATCCAGTGTTGGGTTGCCATTGGTCAACTTACCAACCATGTATCAGCCTTAGCTTGCACTTCCCGAACCAATCATTTTGCACAGTATTATGCCGCGTTCGCGTACTAGTGGGAATTAGGAAACTCTGAACTGACTGACTTGGTTGTGGTTATACACCAGCTGCGTTCAACCAGTTAGCAAGTCGGACATTTCAGAGTTTCCTTGTTCTGACTAGCACTTGAATGTGGCAATACAGATGGACGACGGATATTTATTAAGTAACGTGGAGCACGAAAAAAACGTCATGGGGCTTAGTCTCAAAAGGCACCCTACTCCCTATATAGTGCACTACTTTTGCCCAGCGGTATAGGGAATAGGGTGCCTTTTGGGACTCGACCATAGAATATTTCCAAGGGGGTTGTGAAACTCCCTTGGAAACGTTCCCTTTTTTGTTTCAGCCAATTATTATTTGTTGTCTCATAAAAGCCAAAATTATAGTTTACTAAAGCATTTTGCACAAAATAAACATTTAAAAAAAAAAAAAAACATGGTATGAAGTCACTTTGTATAAGAAATCATTGTGAACATTTACTAATAATAACTGTATCATCCATAGTTTATTACAGAGCCATATATTTAGAGACTTAGGCCAAATATTATGTTTTATATTGTTCTGATTCTAGACATTCAGGTACATAGCATTGTTTAAATATTCCCCATGTAACGTTAATGGGGTTCTAACATGGCTGTTATAGAATGTTGTAGTGTCATGTTAATGGGGTTCTAACATGGCTGTTATAGAATGTTGTAGTGTCATGTTAATGGGGTTCTAACATGGCTGTTATAGAATGTTGTAGTGTCATGTTAATGGGGTTCTAACATGGCTGCTATAGAATGTTGTAGTGTTAATGGGGTTCTAACATGGCTGTTATAGAATGTTATAGTGTCATGTTAATGGGGTTCTAACGTGGCTGCTATAGAATGTTGTAGTGTCATGTTAATGGGGTTCTAACATGGCTGTTATAGAATGTTGTAGTGTCATGTTAATGAGTTCTAACATGGCTGCTATAGAATGTTGTAGTGTTAATGGGGTTCTAACATGGCTGTTATAGAATGTTGTAGTGTCATGTTAATGGTGTTCTAACATGGCTGTTATAGAATGTTGTAGTGTCATGTTAATGGGGTTCTAACATGGCTGCTATAGAATGTTGTAGTGTTAATGGGGTTCTAACATGGCTGTTATAGAATGTTGTAGTGTTAATGGGGTTCTAACATGGCTGTTATAGAATGTTGTAGTGTTAATGGGGTTCTAACATGGCTGTTATAGAATGTTGTAGTGTCATGTTAAGGGGGTTCTAACATGGCTGTTATAGAATGTTGTAGTGTTAATGGGGTTCTAACATGGCTGTTATAGAATGTTGTAGTGTCATGTTAATGGGGTTCTAACATGGCTGTTATAGAATGTTGTAGTGTCATGTTAATGGGGTTCTAACATGGCTGCTATAGAATGTTGTAGTGTCATGTTAATGGGGTTCTAACATGGCTGCTATAGAATGTTGTAGTGTTAATGGGGTTTTAACATGGCTGTTATAGAATGTTGTAGTGTCATGTTAATGGGGTTCTAACATGGCTGTTATAGAATGTTGTAGTGTCATGTTAATGGGGTTCTAACATGGCTGTTATAGAATGTTGTAGTGTCATGTTAATGGTGTTCTAACATGGCTGTTATAGAATGTTGTAGTGTCATGTTAATGGGGTTCTAACATGGCAGTGTCATGTTAATGGGGTTCTAACATGGCTGCTATAGAATGTTGTAGTGTCATGTTAATGAGTTCTAACATGGCTGCTATAGAATGTTGTAGTGTTAATGGGGTTCTAACATGGCTGTTATAGAATGTTGTAGTGTCATGTTAATGGGGTTCTAACATGGCTGTTATAGAATGTTGTAGTGTCATGTTAATGGGGTTCTAACATGGCTGTTATAGAATGTTGTAGTGTCATGTTAATGGTGTTCTAACATGGCTGTTATAGAATGTTGTAGTGTCATGTTAATGGGGTTCTAACATGGCAGTGTCATGTTAATGGGGTTCTAACATGGCTGCTATAGAATGTTGTAGTGTCATGTTAATGGGGTTCTAACATGGCTGTTATAGAATGTTGTAGTGTCATGTTAATGAGTTCTAACATGGCTGCTATAGAATGTTGTAGTGTTAATGGGGTTCTAACATGGCTGTTATAGAATGTTGTAGTGTCATGTTAATGGTGTTCTAACATGGCTGTTATAGAATGTTGTAGTGTCATGTTAATGGGGTTCTAACATGGCTGCTATAGAATGTTGTAGTGTTAATGGGGTTCTAACATGGCTGTTATAGAATGTTGTAGTGTTAATGGGGTTCTAACATGGCTGTTATAGAATGTTGTAGTGTTAATGGGGTTCTAACATGGCTGTTATAGAATGTTGTAGTGTCATGTTAATGGGGTTCTAACATGGCTGCTATAGAATGTTGTAGTGTTAATGGGGTTCTAACATGGCTGTTACAGAATGTTGTAGTGTCATGTTAATGGGGTTCTAACATGGCTGTTATAGAATGTTGTAGTGTCATGTTAATGGGGTTCTAACATGGCTGCTATAGAATGTTGTAGTGTTAATGGGGTTCTAACATGGCTGCTATAGAATGTTGTAGTGTCATGTTAATGGGGTTCTAACATGGCTGCTATAGAATGTTGTAGTGTCATGTTAATGGGGTTCTAACATGGCTGTTATAGAATGTTGTAGTGTCATGTTAATGAGTTCTAACATGGCTGCTATAGAATGTTGTAGTGTTAATGGGGTTCTAACATGGCTGTTATAGAATGTTGTAGTGTCATGTTAATGGTGTTCTAACATGGCTGTTATAGAATGTTGTAGTGTCATGTTAATGGGGTTCTAACATGGCTGTTATAGAATGTTGTAGTGTTAATGGGGTTCTAACATGGCTGTTATAGAATGTAGTGTTAATGGGGTTCTAACATGGCTGTTATAGAATGTTGTAGTGTCATGTTAATGGGGTTCTAACATGGCTGCTATAGAATGTTGTAGTGTTAATGGGGTTCTAACATGGCTGTTACAGAATGTTGTAGTGTCATGTTAATGGGGTTCTAACATGGCTGTTATAGAATGTTGTAGTGTCATGTTAATGGGGTTCTAACATGGCTGCTATAGAATGTTGTAGTGTCATGTTAATCTAACATGGCTGTTATAGAATGTTGTAGTGTCATGTTAATGGGGTTCTAACATGGTTGCTATAGAATGTTGTAGTGTTAATGGGGTTCTAACATGGCTGCTATAGAATGTTGTAGTGTCATGTTAATGGGGTTCTAACATGGCTGCTATAGAATGTTGTAGTGTCATGTTAATGGGGTTCTAACATGGCTGTTATAGAATGTTGTAGTGTTAATGGGGTTCTAACATGGCTGTTATAGAATGTTGTAGTGTTAATGGGGTTCTAACATGGCTGTTATAGAATGTTGTAGTGTTAATGGGGTTCTAACATGGCTGTTATAGAATGTTGTAGTGTTAATGGGGTTCTAACATGGCTGTTATAGAATGTTGTAGTGTTAATGGGGTTCTAACATGGCTGTTATAGAATGTTGTAGTGTTAATGGGGTTCTAACATGGCTGCTATAGAATGTTGTAGTGTCATGTTAATGGGGTTCTAACATGGCTGCTATAGAATGTTGTAGTGTCATGTTAATGGGGTTCTAACATGGCTGTTATAGAATGTTGTAGTGTCATGTTAATGGGGTTCTAACATGGCTGTTATAGAATGTTGTAGTGTCATGTTAATGGGGTTCTAACATGGCTGTTATAGAATGTTGTAGTGTCATGTTAATGGTGTTCTAACATGGCTGTTATAGAATGTTGTAGTGTCATGTTAATGGGGTTCTAACATGGCAGTGTCATGTTAATGGGGTTCTAACATGGCTGCTATAGAATGTTGTAGTGTCATGTTAATGGGGTTCTAACATGGCTGTTATAGAATGTTGTAGTGTTAATGGGGTTCTAACATGGCTGTTATAGAATGTTGTAGTGTTAATGGGGTTCTAACATGGCTGTTATAGAATGTTGTAGTGTTAATGGGGTTCTAACATGGCTGTTATAGAATGTTGTAGTGTCATGTTAATGGGGTTCTAACATGGCTGTTATAGAATGTTGTAGTGTTAGTGGGGTTCTAACATGGCTGTTATAGAATGTTGTAGTGTCATGTTCATGGGGTTCTAACATGGCTGTTATAGAATGTTGTAGTGTCATGTTAATGGGGTTCTAACATGGCAGTGTCATGTTAATGGGGTTCTAACATGGCTGCTATAGAATGTTGTAGTGTCATGTTAATGGGGTTCTAACATGGCTGCTATAGAATGTTGTAGTGTTAATGGGGTTCTAACATGGCTGTTATAGAATGTTGTAGTGTCATGTTAATGGGGTTCTAACATGGCTGTTATAGAATGTTGTAGTGTTAGTGGGGTTCTAACATGGCTGTTATAGAATGTTGTAGTGTCATGTTCATGGGGTTCTAACATGGCTGTTATAGAATGTTGTAGTGTCATGTTAATGGGGTTCTAACATGGCAGTGTCATGTTAATGGGGTTCTAACATGGCTGCTATAGAATGTTGTAGTGTCATGTTAATGGGGTTCTAACATGGCTGCTATAGAATGTTGTAGTGTTAATGGGGTTCTAACATGGCTGTTATAGAATGTTGTAGTGTCATGTTAATGGGGTTCTAACATGGCTGTTATAGAATGTTGTAGTGTCATGTTAATGGGGTTCTAACATGGCATTTATAGAATGTTGTAGTGTCATGTTAATGGGGTTCTAACATGGCAGTGTCATGTTAATGGGGTTCTAACATGGCTGCTATAGAATGTTGTAGTGTCATGTTAATGGGGTTCTAACATGGCTGCTATAGAATGTTGTAGTGTTAATGGGGTTCTAACATGGCTGTTATAGAATGTTGTAGTGTCATGTTAATGGGGTTCTAACATGGCTGTTATAGAATGTTGTAGTGTCATGTAAGGGGGTTCTAACATGGCTGTTATAGAATGTTGTAGTGTCATGTTAATGGGGTTCTAACATGGCTGCTATAGAATGTTGTAGTGTCATGTTAATGGGGTTCTAACATGGCAGTGTCATGTTAATGGGGTTCTAACATGGCTGCTATAGAATGTTGTAGTGTCATGTTAATGGGGTTCTAACATGGCTGTTATAGAATGTTGTAGTGTCATGTTAATGGGGTTCTAACATGGCTGCTATAGAATGTTGTAGTGTCATGTTAATGGGGTTCTAACATGGCTGTTATAGAATGTTGTAGTGTCATGTTAATGGGGTTCTAACATGGCTGTTATAGAATGTTGTAGTGTCATGTTAATGGGGTTCTAACATGGCTGCTATAGAATGTTGTAGTGTCATGTTAATGGGGTTCTAACATGGCTGCTATACAATGTTGTAGTGTCATGTTAATGGGGTTCTAACATGGCTGCTATAGAATGTTGTAGTGTCATGTTAATGGGGTTCTAACATGGCTGTTATAGAATGTTGTAGTGTTAATGGGGTTCTAACATGGCTGTTATAGAATGTTGTAGTGTTAATGGGGTTCTAACATGGCTGTTATAGTGTCATGTTAATGGGGTTCTAACATGGCTGTTATAGAATGTTGTAGTGTTAATGGGGTTCTAACATGGCTGTTATAGAATGTTGTAGTGTCATGTTAATGGGGTTCTAACATGGCTGTTATAGAATGTTGTAGTGTCATGTTAATGGGGTTCTAACATGGCTGCTATAGAATGTTGTAGTGTCATGTTAATGGGGTTCTAACATGGCTGTTATAGAATGTTGTAGTGTCATGTTAATGGGGTTCTAACATGGCTGCTATAGAATGTTGTAGTGTCATGTTAATGGGGTTCTAACATGGCTGCTATAGAATGTTGTAGTGTCATGTTAATGGGGTTCTAACATGGCTGTTATAGAATGTTGTAGTGTCATGTTAATGGGGTTCTAACATGGCTGTTATAGAATGTTGTAGTGTCATGTTAATGGGGTTCTAACATGGCTGTTATAGAATGTTGTAGTGTCATGTTAATGGGGTTCTAACATGGCTGTTATAGAATGTTGTAGTGTCATGTTAATGGGGTTCTAACATGGTTGCTATAGAATGTTGTAGTGTCATGTTAATGGGGTTCTAACATGGCTGCTATAGAATGTTGTAGTGTCATGTTAATTAATGTTCTAACATGAATGTTGTAGTGTCACCCTCAATGGCCGAACTTTCTAAACACATGGCTCTGATTTATTGTAATCAAACCTATTCTAAACTGTTTAAAAATAAAGTACATTTATCATTGTTTACAGACTTGTTGGGGGAAATTAGTTAAATGAAAAGTGTTTACAAATCTCACTTCGTCTTATTTTGAAGAACAAAGGTTTTGGGGGGGGGGGTTGTGGAAAATTTTGTTGGGTTCATTTGGTAAATTTGGAAATCATCTCAGAGAAGAGGATTGTGATGAAGGTACATAAATAAATGTATTTCCACCATTTTGTTAACCATTCCACAGTAATTCCCATTTTGTAAGCTTCAACATAACCACCAGGCGTTTTCCTCTTGTTGACTTGTGGTAACAGACTAGTGAAAGTTGACAGAGGAAGCTACAGGAACATAGCCTGGTCCAAACCCTATGGTCATTGAGCTATACAGCACAAACAGATCTGGGACGACCAGGCTGCTGAAGTAAATGCTATCTCAACCACATGAATGCAAACCTATTGACTGTGCTCTTCTAGGTCAGCTGGAATGGATGTATGTTCTAATGTAAAGAATTATGTTCGATAATTTCCTAAATGGCACCCTATCTAGTGCACTACTTTTGACCAGAGCACCTATGGGGCCTGGTAGAAAGTAGTACACTACTAGATAGGGGATATCATGCCATTTGCCCTGGTAAAAAGTAGTGCACTAGATGGGGGATATGATGACATTTGG
This sequence comes from Salmo trutta, assembly GCF_901001165.1. NCBI lineage: Eukaryota > Metazoa > Chordata > Actinopteri > Salmoniformes > Salmonidae > Salmo > Salmo trutta. The sequence continues at coordinate 38,488,772 of NC_042991.1, forward strand.
GACACAAACATTTCAATGTTCTCTCGCGGCTAAGATCCTTTGGGTCCCAAATGGAGCCCTATATAGTGCACTACTTTTGACCAGAGCAGTATTATAATACACCCTTGAGTATCAATATGAAGCCTATCAGGACGAGTGTGTTTTCATTGCTGTATTATTACTGTTAAAGAACATAAATAAAATGTATAGTTGCCAAATTCTAGTAACAAGTGTCAGTGTTTGTTATTAACCTGGAATGTTGGTGCCAATTACTTTAACGCGAATGCAATCCCCCGCCAAGTACAACGAGCTTGTCGACAATAGGCCTTTTTGATTTGAATCACGGGCTAGTTCAGACTTGAGAGAATGATGCCCTCCTGTGTCAGTGATGGGGAAATGTCTCTGGTTCCTTCAGTCAGAAGGACCAAGACGCATAAAGAAAGTACAAGAGCAGTCTAGTCTCCACACTGAGCGAACAAAGTCCATGTTTATTTCAAAGTACTTAAGGCAATTATGAAACCACTGCATAAGAACAATAGTTACACTCAGGGACTATGTAGGTAGTAATAATTCACGGTCCTTGTATATTTGTCCCATTATATAACAAACTTAGCCTTAATAAAAGGAAAGATTCACCTATTTTGACTTTTTTTTTTGCATCTGAGCGATGTTCTGACTCAACCAGCCGTATTTCTACAGTTTGAATAACATCGCTCAAACAATGACGTTCAAAATGAATGAATCTTTCCTTTTAAATCGCTACACACACGAGACATGGCTGTAATTCTGCCAGGGTTGGGATTGAAATTTCAAATTATCCTGGTTTTTAAATGAAGGAAAATTTGGAATTTCATTTTACTGCCTGAATTGAAAATGGACCAAAAACAAACAGTTTCTATTGGTCGAAACGTTTTGCAACAGAATCGGCAGAATGAATACACCTGTTTTCTACAAACACAGAACATTTCCCTACACTAGACATGGTGCTTCAAACTATTTTCCATCATTTCTTTTAAAACTACAATATTTTTTTTTACTGCATATAGTCGTAGTAATTGATAAGATTTGTAAAAAATCATGGTCCTTGTATATTTGTCCCATTTATAACAAACTTAATGCCACTGAAAACGTCACATTCTTCGAGATGGGGGGGGGGAAACTAAGTTCATATATTATTAAAAATAATATCCACTTCTAATGAGGAAATACAATCACATAAAAAAAGCTATATACTTAGTTCACACTAATCAGATCATGCTTCAACTTTACACATCGTCTTGGGTTCCATCTCAACTGGCACCCTCTTCCCTTTATAGTGCACTGTTTAAACAGGGCCCATTCCCTTTATAGTGCACTGTTTAAACAGGGCCCATTCCCTTTATAATGCACTGTTTAAACAGGGTCCATAGGGAGCCATTCCCTTTATAGTGCACTGTTTAAACAGGGCCCATAGGGAGCCATTCCCTTTATAGTGCACTGTTTAAACAGGGCCCATTCCCTTTATAGTGCACTGTTTAAACAGGGCCCATTCCCTTTATAGTGCACTGTTTAAACAGGGCCCATTCCCTTTATAGTGCGCTGTTTAAACAGGGCCCATTCCCTTTATAGTGCGCTGTTTAAACAGGGCCCATAGGGAGCCATTCCCTTTATAGTGCGCTGTTTAAACAGGGCCCATAGGGAGCCATTCCCTTTATAGTGCACTGTTTAAACAGGGCCCATAGGGAGCCATTCCCTTTATAATGCACTGTTTAAACAGGGCCCATAGGGAGCCATTCCCTTTATAGTGCGCTGTTTAAACAGGGCCCATAGGGAGCCATTCCCTTTATAGTGCACTGTTTAAACAGGGCCCATTCCCTTTATAGTGCACTGTTTAAACAGGGCCCATTCCCTTTATAGTGCACTGTTTAAACAGGGCCCATTCCCTTTATAGTGCACTGTCTAAACAGGGCCCATAGGTAATAGGGTGCTTCAAGTAAAAACAGACAGAAGGACGTAACAATGGGCAAACTTCACAGTTAATATGATCACAGCGAGCGTTTCCAAAGCAACACACTACACTAGCCTGGTCCCAGATCTGTTTGTGCCGTCTTGACAACTCCTATGGTCATTGACCATAGTAGTTGGTCATGAAGAAAAGCACAAACAGATCTGGGACCAGGCTAAATCCACACACCGTTAGAGCACCTTAACGGGGCCAGGTTCAGTAGCCAAACATTGCAGATAGAAATACCATGGATAGAGCCGACATGATAACTTATTCTACATACATTGTGTCCTGCTGAACGTGCCCCAAGAACTAACAGTAGGTGTGTTATTATGGTGAGAGGGGGGGGTTGAGGGTTATTATGGGGAGAGAGGGGGGTTGAGGGTTATTATGGGGAGAGAGGGGGGTTGAGGGTTATGGGGAGAGAGGAGGGTTATGGGGAGAGAGGGGGGGTTGAGGGTTATTATAGGGAGAGAGGGGGGTGAGGGTTATTATGGGGAGAGAGGGGGGGTTGAGGGTTATTATGGGGAGAGAGGGGGGGTTGAGGGTTATTATGGGGAGAGGAGGGTTGAGGGTTATTATGGGGAGAGGAGGGTTGAGGGTTATTATGGAGAGGAAGGTTGAGGGTTATTATGGAGAGGAAGGTTGAGGGGAGAGAGGGGGGTTGAGGGTTATGGGGAGAGAGGAGGGGTTGAGGGTTATTATGGGGAGAGAGGAGGGTTGAGGGTTATTATGGGAGAGAGGGGGGTTGAGGGTTATTATGGGGAGAGAGGAGGGTTATTATGGGGAGAGAGGAGGGTTATTATGGGGAGAGAGGAGGGTTGAGGGTTATTATGGGGAGAGAGGGGGGGTTGAGGGTTATTATGGGAGAGAGGGGGGGTTGAGGGTTATTATGGGAGAGAGGGGGGGTTGAGGGTTATTATGGGAGAGAGGGGGGGTTGAGGGTTATTATGGGAGAGAGGGGGGTTGAGGGTTATTATGGGAGAGAGGGGGGGTTGAGGGTTATTATGGGAGAGAGGGGGGGTTGAGGGTTATTATGGGGAGAGGGGGGGTTGAGGGTTATTATGGGGAGAGGGGAGGGTTATTATGGGGAGAGGGGAGGGTTGAGGGTTATTATGGGGAAGGAGGAGGGTTATGGGGAGAGAGGGGGGGTTGAGGGTTATTATGGGGAGAGAGGGGGGGGTTGAGGGTTATTATGGGGAGAGGGGGGGGGTTGAGGGTTATTATGGGGAGAGGGGGGGTTGAGGGTTATTATAGGGGGAGAGGGGGGTTGAGGGTTATTATGGGGAGAGAGGGGGGTTGAGGGTTATTATGGGGAGAGAGGGGGGGTGAGGGTTATTATGGGGAGAGAGGGGGGGTTGAGGGTTATTATGGGGAGAGGGGGGGTTGAGGGTTATTATGGGGAGAGAGGGGGGTTGAGGGTTATTATGGGGAGAGAGGGGGGGTTGAGGGTTATTATGGGGAGAGGGGGGGTTGAGGGTTATTATGGGGAGAGAGGGGGGGTTGAGGGTTATTATGGGGAGAGGAGGGTTGAGGGTTATTATGGGGAGGAGGGTTATGGGGAGAGAGGGGGGTTGAGGGTTATGGGGAGAGAGGAGGGTTATGGGGAGAGAGGAGGGTTATGGGGAGAGAGGAGGGGTTGAGGGTTATTATGGGGAGAGAGGAGGGTTATTATGGGGAGAGAGGAGAGTTGAGGGTTATTATGGGGAGAGAGGAGGGTTATTATGGGGAGAGGGGAGGGTTGAGGTTTATTATGGGGAGAGAGGAGGGTTGAGGTTATTATGGGGAGAGAGGAGGGTTGAGGGTTATTATGGGGAGAGGGGGGGTTGAGGGTTATTATGGGGAGAGAGGGGGGGTTGAGGGTTATTATGGGGAGAGGGGGGGTTGAGGGTTATTATGGGGAGAGAGGGGGGTTGAGGGTTATTATGGGGAGAGGAGGATTGAGGGTTATTATGGGGAGGAGGGTTATGGGGAGAGAGGAGGGTTATGGGGAGAGAGGAGGGGTTGAGGGTTATTATGGGGAGAGAGGAGGGTTATTATGGGGAGAGAGGAGGGTGAGGGTTGTTATGGGGAGAGAGGGGGGGTTGAGTGTTATTATGGGGAGAGAGGAGGGTTATTATGGGGAGAGGAGGGTTATTATGGGGAGAGAGGAGGGTTGAGGGTTATTATGGGAGAGAGGGGGGGTTGAGGGTTATTATGGGGAGAAAGGAGGGTTATTATGGGGAGAGGGGAGGGTTGAGGTTTATTATGGGGAGAGAGGAGGGTTGAGGTTTATTATGGGGAGAGAGGAGGGTTATTATGGGGAGGGTTGAGGGTTATTATGGGAGAGAGGGGGGGTTGAGGGTTATTATGGGAGAGAGGGGGGGTTGAGGGTTATTATGGGGAGAGAGGAGGTTTATTATGGGGAGAGAGGAGGGTTAGGGTTGAGGTTTATTATGGGGAGAGAGGAGGGTTATTATGGGGAGAGGGGGCTTGAGGAAGATAGAAGCTATGGAGGATGAAGTGGAAACTAGAGGAGTTGGAATAGCAGACTGGTAAATGGAGACTATAGGAGTTGGAATAGCAGACTGGTAAATGGAGACTATAGGAGTTGGAATAGCAGACTGGTAAATGGAGACTATAGGAGTTGGAATAGCAGACTGGTAAATGGAGACTATAGAGGAGTTGGAATAGCAGACTGGTAAATGGAGACTATAGGAGTTGGAATAGCAGACTGGTAAATGGAGACTAGAGGAGTTGGAATAGCAGACTGGTAAATAGAGACTATAGAGGAGTTGGAATAGCAGACTGGTAAATGGAGACTATAGAGGAGTTGGAATAGCAGACTGGTAAATGGAGACTAGAGGAGTTGGAATGGCAGACTGGTAAATAGAGACTATAGAGGAGTTGGAATAGCAGACTGGTAAATGGAGACTATAGAGGAGTTGGAATAGCAGACTGGTAAATGGAGACTATAGAGGAGTTGGAATAGCAGACTGGTAAATGGAGACTAGAGGAGTTGGAATGGCAGACTGGTAAATAGAGACTATAGAGGAGTTGGAATAGCAGACTGGTAAATAGAGACTATAGGGAGATACCTAGTTAATAGGACAACTGAAAATGTGGGTTGTAAGGCATAATGTAAATGAAGTTAGGATATGTACGGCACTGTTGGTATGTGTTGGGGGGGGGGGGGGAACGGCATATGGTGGACAATGCAGGCAGTATTTAGTTGCGGACGTTAAAGTAGAACCCTCATCCCAGTCCATTCATCTGGCAACACAGCAACAACCTTCCCTCACCTTCCTTACTTTCTGTCCAAAAGGCATCAAACATTTCCAATAATAATCACCATGTTCTAGAATTGTGCATGATTCTACATAGCAGCTGCAGAAAAATCATTGATAACAACAACAAAAAAACACAAAAAAAAAAGTCTAGGATTTTGCTGGTAGCTTAGCTGTCATTTCCTAATCTCATGTTCTGTGGTACAGCTCTGTTCCTCTCCTATCTGGACATATACTGCATCATCGCCTCTTCCTCTTTCCTCTGCGGCTGTCCCGCCACCCTTTCTTCCTCATCCTCCTCTTCCTCACCCCCTTCTTCCTCGTGGGCGCCGGACATCTGAACTTTGACCCATCCGTCGGTGGCGAGGCCATGTTTCTTCTGGTGCCGTTTGTAGTTGTCCCAGTGTCCCGTGGTGTATCCACACTGCTGGCACTTATAAGGCTTCTCTCCCGTGTGTCTCAGCATGTGTCTCTTCAGATTCATACTCTGGTTACAGCTGTAGCTACACACTGCGCACTGGAACGGCTTGGCGCCCGAGTGGACCCGCTGGTGGCGTTTTAAGTTAGCCAGGTTCCCACAGGCGTAGTCACACAGGTGGCACTTGTACGGTTTCTCGCCCGTATGCACGCGGTGGTGGCGTTTCAGGTTGTCGAAGTGGGCGGAGGCGTAGTCGCACTGAGGGCACTTGTACGGTTTCTCACCGCTGTGCGTCTTCATGTGTCGCGCCAGGTGGTTGGGGTAGTGGGTGAGGAAGGGACAGGCGCTGCAGGTGTAGACCTTGTCCCCACGCTCCCCGGGGCTATTGGGGCCAGATGACTCCTTGGTCAGCATGTCCAGGGTGCATTTGGCACATATCTGGGCAGTAGAGCCATCCTCATCCTCCAGGGGGATACCACAGAGACGACAGGTAAAGGGGAAGAGCAGAGGAAGGAGAGAGTCTCTGTGTGTGTCCTCTGACTTCACTCCCACCACAGCTCTGACTCCAGGCCCAGACTTCGTGCTAGTCAAACACCTTGCTAAAGTCCCAGCCCCGACCCGAGCCCCAAGTCCAGGCCCCTCAAAAAGTCTTGGGGGCTGTTGCTCCAGTGGTGGTGGTAACCTTAGTCTGTTGTAGCGTGGCAGGTAGTCTCTGTTGTGGTTTAGATCAGACCTCACCACTTCTGAAATCAGAGCAGAGGTGGCCCAAATTAGTCATCACACACAGGGTTTTTCTTTATTTTTACTATTTTCTACATTGTAGAATAATAGTGAAGACATCAAAATTATGAAATAACACAGATTCATGTCGTCAGCAAAAAAAGTGTTAAACAAAATCACAATATATTTTATATTTGAGATTCTTTAAAGTAGCCACCATTTCTTTCCTTCTGATTGGCTAAAACGCATTAAGTTGTGTTGTGACAAGGTAGGGTTGGTATACAGATTATAGCCCTATTTGGTAAAAGACCAAGTCCATATTATGGCAAGAACAGCTCAAATAAGCAAAGAGAAACAACAGTCCATCATTACTTTAAGACATGAAGGTCAGTCAATAACGGAAGACTAAGAACTTTGAACGTTTCTTCAAGTGTAGTCACAAAAACCATCAAGCGCTATGATGAAACTGGCTCTCATGAGGACGGCCACAGGAAAGGAAGACCCAGAGTTTCCTCTGCTGCAGAGGATAAGTTCATTAGTTACCAGCCTCAGAAATCTGCAATTAACTGCACCTCAGACTGGCAGCTTCATTAAATAGTACCCGCAAAAGACCAGTCTCAAGGTCAACAGTGAAGAGGCGACTCCGAGATGCTGGCCTTCTAGGCAGCGTTGCAAAGAAAAAGCCATATCTCAGACTGGCCAATAAAAAGAAAAGATTAAGATGGGCAAAAGAACACAGACACTGGACAGAGGAACTCTGCCTAGAAGGCCAGCATCCTGGAGTCGCCTCTTCACTGTTGATGTTGAGACTGGTGTTTTGCGGGTACTATTTAATGAAGCTGCCAGTTGAGGACTTGCGCGGCATCTGTTTCTCAAACTAGACACTCTAATATACTTGTCTTCTTGCTCAGGGCCTCCCACTCCTCTTTCTATTCTGGTTAGAGCCAGTTTGCTCTGTTCTGTGAAGGGAGTAGTACACATCGTTGTACGAGATCTTCAGTTTCTTGGCAATTTCTTGCATGGAATAGCCTTAATTTCTCAGAACAAGAATAGACTGACGAGTTTCAGAAGAAAGTTCTTGGTTTCTGGCCATCTTGAGCCTGTAATCGAACCCACAAATGCTGATGCTCCAGATACTCAACTAGTCTAAAGGACAGTTTTATTGCTTCTTTAAATCAGCAACAACAGTTTCCAGCTGTACTAACATAATTCCAAAAGGGTTTTCTAATGATCAATTAGCCTTTTTAAAATGATAAACGTGGATAAGCTAACACAACGTGCCATTGGAACACAGGAGTGATGGTTGCTGATAATGGGCCTCTGTACGCCTATGTAGATATTCCATTAAAAATCAGCCGTTTCCAGCTACAATAGTCACTTACAACATTAACAATGTCTACACTGTATTTCTGATCAATTTGATGTTTACATTTTTTTTTTTTTAAATAACATTTGTTTCTTTCAAAAACAAGGACATTTCTAAGTGACCCCAACCTTTTGAATGGCAGTGTAATTGTATGAAAATACACATGAACACATCTTTAAAGTATTCCACATGGTGTAACTGAAGAACTGATACAGGCCTAAATCTTCAGTTAACATTTTTCATGAGCTGAAATAAAAGATCCCAGAAATGTTCCACACACACAAAAAGCTTATTTCTCTCAAAATGTCGTGAACACATTTGTTTACATCCCTGTTAGTGAGCCTTTGCCAAGATAATCCATCCACCTGACAGGTGTGGCATATCAAGAAGCTGATTAAACAGCGTGAACCTTGTGCTGGGGACAATAAAAGCCCACTGTAAAATGTGCAGTTTTGTCATACTAATTGCAGGAATGCCCGCCAGAGAATTGAATGTTCATTTTTCTACCATAAGCCGCCTCCAAGAGGATTTGGCAGTACGTCTAACCGGCCTCAGAACCGCAGATCACATGTAACCACGCCAGCCCTGGACCTCCACATCCAGCTTCTTCACATGCGGGATCGTCTGAAACTGTGGGTTTTACACAACCGAAGAATTTCTGCACAACCTGTCAAAAACCATCTCAAGGAAGCTCCTCTGCATGCTCGTGGTCCTCACCAGGGTTTTGATCTGACTGCAGTTCGGCTTCGTAACCGACTTCAATGGGCAAATGCTCACCTTCGATGGCCACTGGCACTCTGGAGAAGAGTGTGCTGTTTATAGATGAATCATGGTTTTAACTGTACCGGGCAGATGGCAGACAGCGAGTACGGCGTTGTGTGGGCGAGCGGTTTGCTGATGTTAGCGTTGTGAAGAGACTGCCCCATTGTGGGGTTATGGTATGAGCAGCAGGCATAAGCTACGGACAACGAGCACAATTGCATTTTAACGATGGCAATTTGAATGCACAGAGATACCGTGACGAGATCCTGAGGCCCATTGTCGTGCCATTCATCCGCCGCCATCACCTCATGTTTCAGCATGATAATGCACAGCCCCATGTCACAAAGATCTGTACACAATTCCTGGAAGCTGAAAATGTCCCAGTTCTTCCATGGCCTTCATACTCACCAGACATGTCACCCATTGAGCATGTTTGGGATGCTCTGGATCGACATGTACGAAAGCCTGTTCCAGTTCCCGCCAATATCCAGCAACTTCGCAGAGCCATTGAAGAGGAGTGGGACAACATTCCACAGGCACAATCAACATCCTGATCAACTCTATGTGAAGGAGATGTGTAACGCTGCATGAGGAAAATGGTGGTCACACCAGATACTGACCGGTTTTCTGATCCATAGCCCTACTTTTTATCTGTATATCTGTATTCCCAGTCATGTGAAATCGATAGATTGAGGCTTAATGAATTTATTTCAATTGACCGATTTCCTTATATAAACTGTAACTCAGTAAAATCTTTTAAATTGTTGCATGTTGCGTTTATATTTTTTCTGTGTAATTGAAAAATACCTTCAGCTGAAGCACTGGGCTCCTCCTTCTTCTTAAGACCATGCCCACTAGCAGGAGGACCAATAGGAGGAGGGCCAACGGCAGAGGGATCAATAGGAGATACGCAGGCAGGTCTGACTGCTTCCTGTCCCGCCCCCTGTCCCGGCTGTCCAACCACATGCATCCTCTGATGCCTCTTCAGGTTGCCTAGGGAACTGCAGGCGAAGGAGCAGCGGTCACACCTGTATGGTTTCTCTCCAGTGTGAATCCTCAGGTGTCTCTGCAGGTTGACCAGCTGGGCTGAGGCGTAGGTACACAGGGGACAGTGGTACGGCTTCTCCCCGTTGTGAGTCTTCATGTGCCTCTTGACGTGATTGGCATAGCGTGAGGAGAACCCACACAACTGGCAGGAGTGGAGCTTGGAGTTGGGACCGTCGTCGCCCATTATGGAGTTGTCGTCCGTTACGTCCCCTCCTTCCTCGCTATCGTCCGCTTGTGACCGCGAACCGGAGCGAAAGCCACCGAACGCACCGCTGAATTCCCCTCCTCCTCCTCCTCCTCCTCCCTTGCAGCAGCGGTGGCAGTAGGGTCCCACCAGATCCAGACCACAACCCCGGCAGGACAGGTAGGAGGGGAAGGGGGGCTCGAGGTCGGGCTGGGAGGTTGGACCATCCTCCTGGTCCCTGCAGCTCTCGGTGGCGGTTCGGGGCTCATCTGCGTCACTCTCCATACTGAGACGGCTGAAGGCACAACTCTCTTCCTCATCCCCCAGAGGGTACACAGAGAAGCCGATCTCAGCCGCTACAGAGTCTGAAAGGCAGATAAAAAGCTGTTATGATGAATCCTCACAGTCACAGGGTTAAATAAACTATCAATAGAAATGTTCCAGACTGAGAACCCATCCACACAACAGGAGGAGAAGTGGAGACGGGAGCCAATAACGACGAGTCTACACAGTAAGAGGCAACAGATATATTCATTTTTTTCTTCATATTTACTTTTTGTGGGGGGAGCCTTTAATTATTTTTACCAAAAAAAACATTCTACATTTAAACAATTGTTAAATTCTTTAGATCAACAATCTCCCATCAAAAGACATCCATGTGAACACTGTACAGAAAGTACGTTTTTAAAAAAACCTCTCCTTTCTATTCTGTAGGCCAAAAATAACAAGCAATCCTCTTTCTCCTATTAGGGATGTAACCAATGATGGATATAAACCCTGGATTGATGATGCTATGTTTTGGCCATTGAGAGGCTTTGAATCCACCGGTCGGCTATGTTGGCTCTCCCCAGTAGGAGCAGTCCTGCATCGGAATTAATGGAATTCTACAGTATTTCAATTAAAAAGGACATACATTTAAAAAAAAATAATTATAATAATTGTAGTGGGGACAGTAGCAATAGTAATCTATAAAAATGATACTTTAAGGAAAATGTTTAGCTCACATAATGTCTGTAATAGAATAAAATGTGGCAAAAACTAAATGTAGACATTAAATGCATTTCTATATCTTCCTAAATCTTTTTTACATTGGTGAGGGAGAGCCAAGATGGAGGCACGCTGGCTTCAACACAATGGTGAGGGAGAGCCAAGATGGAGGCACAGTGGCTTCAACACAATGGTGAGGGAGAGCCAAGATGGAGGCACAGTGGCTTCAACACAATGGTGAGGGAGAGCCAAGATTATTTACCTTTATTTATTTAACTAGGCAAGTCAGTTAAGAACAAAATCTTATTTTCAATGACGGCCTGGGAACAGTGAGTTAACTGCCTTGTTTAGGGGCAGAACGACAGATTATTACCTTGTCAGCTCGGGGATTCGATCTTGCAACCTATCGGTTACTGGCGCAACGCTCTAACCACTAGGCTATGCTGCCGCCCCACAAAATGGAGGCAAGGTCGGCTTCAAAAGAGTGCCCCGTAACAGGTATCTAGTGTATGTATCATTGGATGTGAGAAATGGATAATTTTTAAACTGTCAATAAGAAAAATTCCCAATGCAGCTACAAGCAACGGTTTGGGTCAACGGTTAAAGCACTGCACCTATACTACCATTACTGCCCCTATACTACCATTACTGCACCTATACTACCATTACTGCACCTATACTACCATTACTGCACCTATACTACCATTACTGCACCGATACTACCATTAATGCACCGATACTACCATTACTGCACCTATACTACCATTACTGCCCCTATACTACCATTACTGCACCTATACTACCATTACTGCCCCTATACTACCATTACTGCCCCTATACTACTTTACTGCACCTATACTACCATTACTGCACCTATACTACCATTACTGCCCCTATACTACCATTACTGCACCGATACTACCATTACTGCACCTATACTACCATTACTGCACCTATACTATCATTACTGCACCTATACTGCCCCTATACTACCATTACTGCCCCTATACTACCATTACTGCCCCTATACTACCATTACTGCACCGATACTACCATTACTGTACCGATACTACCATTACTGTACCGATACTACCATTACTGCACCGATACTACCATTACTGCACCTAAACTACCATTACTGCACCTATACTACCATTACTGCACCTATACTACCATTACTGCACCTATACTACCATTACTGCCCCTATACTACCATTACTGCCCCTATACTACCATTACTGCACCTATACTACCATTACTGCCCCTATACTACCATTACTGCCCCTATACTACCATTACTGCACCTATACTACCATTACTGCACCTATACTACCATTACTGCACCTATACTACCATTACTGCCCCTATACTACCATTACTGCACCTATACTACCATTACTGCCCCTATACTACCATTACTGCCCCTATACTACCATTACTGCCCCTATACTACCATTACTGCACCTATACTACCATTACTGCACCTATACTACCATTACTGTACCCCACTACCATTACTGCCCCTATACTACCATTACTGCCCCTATACTACCATTACTGCCCCTATACTACCATTACTGCACCTATACTACCATTACTGCCCCTATACTACCATTACTGCCCCTATACTACCATTACTGCCCCTATACTACCATTACTGTACCCCACTACCATTACTGCACCTATACTACCTTACTGTACCCCACTACCATTACTGTACCTCACCACCTTACTGTACCCCACTACCTCACTGTACCTCACTACCTTACTGTAACCCATTACCATTACTGTAACCCATTACCATTACTGTACCCCACTACCATTACTGTACCCCACTACCTTACTGTACCCCACTACCTTACTGTACCCCACTACCTTACTACCATTACTGTACCCCACTACCTCACTGTACCTTACTGTACCTCACTACCTTACTGTACCCCACTACCATTACTGTACCCCACTACCTTACTGTACCCCACTACCTTACTGTACCCCACTACCTTACTGTACCTCACTGTACCCCACTACCTTACTGTACCTTACTGTACCCCACTACCTTACTGTACCCCACTACCTTACTGTACCTCACTGTACCCCACCTCGCAAAGTTTGCATTTCCTTCTCATTAAACTTCTCAAAATATTGCCATACAGGACTTCACTGCTGTCGCTAGCCTTTCTCTGCCATTTTCCCAACTTAACGACAACGACATAGTGGGGGAGAGTCTACTCCAAAATAATTGATTACACGTCAACTCCCATTGGTGAGTGTCAAGATTCGACTCCTAAGATTCAGGATTTTAGGAACGGAGGAGACGGGTTAGTTGCAGTAATTCTGAGAACACAAACAATCACATCTTCCATAGCGAGCTAGCGAGGGACGGAGAGAGAGAGAGAGAGAGAGGAGGGGCACAGTATAGGCAGGTCTTTAAAACCTTCTCGTAGCAGGTTAGGAGAGCATTTTTAGCTAACCCTAATCCTTTTCCTAACCTAAGTCTCCTAACCTTCCACGTTAATTATTCTAACCTGCCAAGAAAAAGTAACTTCCGGTCGTAGCTCTACTACATCTGTCCAGAACTGTGGTAGAACCAGGCCACCAAAACAGTAGAGAAGTTGAGCCTCTTGCTTCAACGCTCTTAGTTGTGGAAAATTGACCCACTATGCAGTTAACTTCCTGCATCGACCTAAACCAAAAAAAACATGTTTTTTTGGTTAGGGATTTTTCTTAACATTAAGGATCCCGATTTCGTTTAAACGTTTACATCCCTATATCCTATCAAGAGTGAAATAGCCAAACCTCCAAACCCAATAACCCATAGCAGATGTGCTGACAATACTTAGTGTTAGACAGGTCAGACTAAACAGACAAGTATGCATCCCAACTGGCACCCTATTCCCTTTATAGTGTACTACTTTTGATTAGGGCCCATAGGGCTCTGGTTAAAGTAGTGCACTATATAGGGAAAAGGGTTCCATTTGGGACAGAGGCAAATCTGACAGACCTGCATTTGATTAAACCCTCAACAGAACAATTTTAAAGACCTACTGGGAAACAGTGTCTTTCGAATCCTGGCTAAGACTGCATGCCCTAGACTCCAAAGAACATTTCAGTATTCACAAGAAAGTATCTGGCTCCATCTCTGAAGTCAGACTAGACTACATTCAGAAGGTATCTGGCTCCATCTCTGAAGTCAGACTAGACTACATTCAGAAGGTATCTGGCTCCATCTCTGAAGTCAGACTAGACTACATTCAGAAGGTATCTGGCTCCATCTCTGAAGTCAGACTAGACTACATTCAGAAGGTATCTGGCTCCATCTATGAAGTCAGACTAGACTACATTCAGAAGGTATCTGGCTCCATCTCTGAAGTCAGACTAGACTACATTCAGAAGGTATCTGGCTCCATCTCTGAAGTCAGACTAGACTACATTCAGAAAGTATCTGGCTCCATCTCTGAAGTCAGACTAGACTACATTCAGAAGGTATCTGGCTCCATCTCCATCAAACCAATTCAAAAGGCAAATACAATCTCTGTTCTAGCAAATAATCATTTATAGCTCTACGTAGATAGTGTTTCATACTCACAGTGCTGGCAGCTTGTATTACCGCTATGCTGTTTGCAGTATTTACCCAAATAATAAGGGGTGAAAGATGCCTCTGTTGTAGTAGGCCTCCTCCCCAAAAAACAAGAAGAAAGAACAGGCAGTTTGGCTAGGCCTCTGTTCTCTCCCTCTTCTCCCTCCTTCTCTAAATCCTTCGTTCTCCGTCTCCTTTTCACTCCCTTTATCTCGGTCTGTGAAAACAGCCTTCTCTGACCTAGTCGTGGCTAGGCCTCTTTAGTATTTTTCTTCTCCCTCAGTCTCTCTCCTTCTTTCTGGCCTTATCTCTCTCTCTCTCTCTCTCTGAACTAAACCTAGCAGCAGTGAGGAATGGGAGATAAACCTCCTTCTCCCAGCCAGGCAGAGAGAGACTGTGAGCAGGGTACGAGTCTGGTACAGCCTTTTATTGAGCTTGTCTGTCCCTGCTCTGCTAGAAACTGCCTGCTGGATGATTACCAAGCCTAATGATGATGACTATAATGGCAGTGGCTGATGGTGATGATAATGATGATGATGATGATGATGATGATGACGATGACAGCGGGGGAGCGGGAGGCAGACAGGAGATGATGATGATGATGATAAATAAATGGTTTCCAGGGTAATGGAGTCCTTGATGATAATGGTGTCCTTGATGATAATGGCACTGCGTCTTTTTATGACCCTTATATAATAATGGCGGCTGCTTGCCACTGCTCTTTTTTTAAAAATATTTTCCTTTGCCATTTTTCAGATTGTTCTTTCTGACAAAGAGGCCACAGAGGGAGGGGAGGGAGAGGAGGGAGAGGGACTGGGAGAGAGGGGGACTGGCGAGGGAGGGAGAGAGAGAGGGAGGGAGGGAGAAATGTCCCTCAGCAGCACCCAACCAGCAGCGGGTTCATTTCTCTCTCTCTGCCTGTCATACTAAAGAGGCTGTCACCAACAGAGAGATAGACAGCTCAATGTGTAGTCAAATGCTTTTATGCAAATATTGTTCATGGCACATTGCTTTAGTAAAACTAATCAAGGATTCTGAAAGAATTTTCAGAAATATATTTTTACTGCTGGTTATGAACTTTGTGCAAAAAACAATCTCACAAAATAGCCACGGACCTAATAAAATATAAATATAAAAATGAATGGTAAAATGTAGGCAAGCGTTTAGTTTTCCAACAGACACTGCATTTTTCTTTGTCTCTATTTTATAAGTGATAAACACCACTGACTACAGCGTTACCACGCGAAATACCCTACAGCGTTACCTGGCGAAATACCCTACAGCGTTACCTCGCGAAATACCCTACAGCGTTACCTGGCGAAAGACTACCTACAGCGTTACCTCGCGAAAGACCTTACAGCCTTACCTCGCGAAAGACCCGACAGCGTTACCTCGCGAAAGACCCTACAGCCTTACCTCGCGAAAGACCCTACAGCGTTACCTCGCGAAAGACTACAGCGTTACCTCGCGAAAGACCTACAACCTTACCTCGCGAAAGACCCTACAGCCTTACCTCGCGAAAGACCCTACAGCCTTACCTCGCGAAAGACCCTACAGCGTTACCTCGCGAAAGACCCTACAGCGTTACCTCGCTAAATACCCTACAGCGTTACCTCGCGAAAGACCCTACAGCGTTACCTCGCGAAAGACTACAGCGTTACCTCGCGAAAGACCTACAACCTTACCTCGCGAAAGACCCTACAGCCTTACCTCGCGAAAGACCCTACAGCCTTACCTCGCGAAAGACCCTACAGCGTTACCTCGCTAAATACCCTACAGCGTTACCTTGCGAAAGACCCTACAGCGTTACCTCGCTAAATACCCTACAGCGTTACCTCGCGAAAGACCCTACAGCGTTACCTCGCGAAAGACCTACAGCATGTGAAAGGGGCATACTCATAATGGGAAAAATAAATTGGCCCCCACAGGCACAACCAGTGTTACACAATCTCTATGTCAGGCAGTGTCAGAGGAAGGCCCCCCAAAAAATCCAAGTCTCCAGCAACCCAAGCCATAGACTCTCCTACCAACCGGCAAACTCTACCGGAGCATTGGCTTTTGGACCAACAGGCTCCGAGACAGCTTCTACCCAGAAGCCATAAGACTGCCATAAAACCGCAAAAAAAAAAACGCTAAATAGCCATAAAACCGCTAAATAGTGAATTAATGGTTACCCTAGACCATCTTGCACTGACTTATGCACACTCACCAGACTATATACGGTGCATTCGGAAAGTATTCAGACCCCTTGACTTTTTACACATTTTGTTACGTTACAGCCTTATTCTAAAATGATTCCTTTGTTTTTTTCCCCCCTCATCAATCTACACACAATATCCCATAAAGACAAAGAAAAAACAGGTTATAATTTTTTGCACATGCATTAAAATAAAACTGAAATATCACATTTACATAAGTATTCAGACCCTTTACTCAGTACTTTGTTGACGCATCTTTGGCAGCGATTACAGCCTTGAGCATGACGCTACAAGCTTGGCAAACCTGTATTTGGGAAGTTTCTTCCATTCTTCTCTGCAGATCCTCTCAAGCTCTGTCAGGTTGGATGGGGAGCGTCGCTGCACAGCTATTTTCAGGTCTCTCCAGAGATGTTTGATCAGGGTTCAAGTCCGGGCTCTGGTTGGGCCACTAAAGGACATTCAGAGACTTGTCCTGAAGCCACTCCTGCGTTGTCTTGGCTGTGTGCTTAGGGTCGTTGTCCTGTTGGAAGGTGAACCTTCACCCCAGTCTGAGGTCCTGAGCGCTCTGGAGCAGGTTTTCATCAATTTTCTCTCTGTACTTTGCTCCGTTCATCTCTTCCTCAATCCTGACTAGTCTCCCAGTCCCTGCTGCTGAAAAACCTCCCCACAGCATGACGCTGCCACCACCATGCTTCACCGTAGGGATGGTGACAAGTTTCCTCCAGACGTGATGCTTGGCATTCAGGCCAAAGAGTTCAATCTTGGTTTCATCAGACCAGAGAGTCTAGTTTCTTTTAGGTGCCTTTTGGCCAACTCCAAGCGGGCTGTCATGTACCTTTTACTGAGGAGTGGCTTCTGTCTGGCCACTCTGCCATAAAGGTCTGATTGGTGGGCTGCTGCAGAGATGTCCTTCTGGAAGGTTCTCCCATCTCCACAGAGGAACTCTGGAGCTCTGTCAGTGACCATCAGGGTTTTGGTCACCTACCTGACCAAGGCCCTTCTCCTCCGATTGCTCAGTTTGGCCAGGCAGCTCTAGGAATGGTCTTTGGTGGTTCCAAACTTCTTCCATTTAAGAATGATGGAGGCCACTGTGTTCTTGGGGACCTTCAATGCTGCAGATTTTTTTTGGAGCCCTTCCCCAGATCTGTGCCGACATAATCCTGTCTTGGATCTCTACGGACAATTCCTTCCACCTCATGGCTTGGTTTTTGCTCTGACATGTACTGTCAACTGTGGGACCTTATATAGACAGGTGTGTGCCTTTCCAAATCATATCCAATCAATTGAATTTACCACAGGTTGACTCCAATCAAGTTGTAGAAACATCTCAAGGATGATCAATGGAAACAGGAAGCCCCTGAGCTCAATTTCGAGTCTCATAGCAAAGGGTCTGAATACTTATGTAAATAAGGTATGTTTTTTTTATTTGTAATACATTTGTAAACATTTCAAAAATGTTATCGCTTTATCATTATGGTGTTTTTTGATGTCATTATGGGGTTTTGTGATGTCATTATGGGGTATTGTGATGTCATTATGGGGTATTGTGATGTCATTACGGGGTATTGTGATGTCATTATGGTGTATTGTGATGTCATTATGGTGTATTGTGATGTCATTATGGGGTATTGTGTGCAGATTGATGAGAGATGTTTATCTTATTTCATCCATCTTAGAATAAGGCTGTAACGTAACAAAAAGTGAGAAAAGTCAAGGGGTCTGAATACTTTCCGAATGCACTGTACACACAAACACACACTCATCATTTGCTGCTGCTACACTGTTCTTTATTTTACTAATACCTAGTCACTTTACCCTGCCTTCCATGTACATATCTACCTCAAATACCTTGTACCTCTGCACATTGATCTGGTACTCCCTGTATATAGCTCCACATTGATCTGGTACTGGTACTTCCTGTATATTGCTCCACATTGATCTGGTACTTCCTGTATATAGCTCCACATTGATCTAGTACTGGTACTCCCTGTATATAGCTCCACATTGATCTGGTACTCCCTGTTTATAGATCCACATTGATCTGGTACTGGTACTCCCTGTATATAGCTCCACATTGATCTGGTACTCCCTGTATATAGCTCCACATTGATCTGGTACTGGTACTCCCTGTATATAGCTCCACATTGATCTGGTACTCCCTGTATATAGCTCCACATTGATCTGGTACTCCCTGTATATAGCTCCACATTGATCTGGTACTCCCTGTATATAGCGCCACATTGATCTGGTACTGGTACTTCCTGTAGAAACACAAACTCACTTCCTTGACAACAGCTCTGCTCCACTCTGTGAAGCATGAATGCCCTGACTTGACCGGAGGCCGCATCAGTCATAAACGCTGTAAGGCCACCACAGATTCCACAATGACCATAAAATAGGCTTTTAGTGATTTACGCCTTGTGCACAACGGTTGCATCAAACGGTATGTGTTCCGGCAGAAGCCCATTCAGTTCATTGGGAGGCAATCCGCACTGCTGCAAATCAACAACCGGACTAGTTAGTGTGCAGTGTCGCGTAGATTTCTTCAACGTGTGCGTTGCTTTGCCTACCAGTAGAAAACCACCTTAGAAGTTACTAAATGTGTAACGCGATTATTTTTGTTGTTATTGTGAAGAATAAGTCAAATGTACCGTACAGCAATAACCACGTGGCGTTATGCTTGATCTGGTAACGTGGTGCTGAGTCGCCACACAGAGTGTTATTGCAGAGCCTTCAGATGCTTGTTGCCAAATCAAAGCTCCATAACGGGATGCAAAATGCTCCGCATCGACATTGATTGTTTCACGGTCGGTGGGGCCAGTTCATCCTGTACAAACACATTTCCTTGACAACAAAAAAAATGGGAGAACTTTGACGAAAGACCATAAGAACAAGTTTCCAAAAATAAACATATTTCTATATCTCGTGTAGGGATTAAAAAAATAATAATAATAATTTTGAACTACTGGAAAGATAATAGTAATAGGTAATAATAGGTAATGGGGATAGATGCGGTAGAGGTCAAAGGAACACCGACCGTGGGGGGATAGAAGGACGACGCTGGATTAACGCACATTCAAGAAATCTGCTGCAACAATGTGGATATTTGTCAAATCCGTCATGATTGATGTAAAAGGCCCACAATGTGGTTAATAAAGTCCGATTTTGATATATTTGGCTGTTTTTGCTGCATAACATTTAGAAGGTGATGCTAAATGCTAACTCCCGTTTGAATCAGCTGTTAGCATAGCTAGCATACAGAAATCGGTGGTGGTTGTAAATTGTTTTTAACTGTAAATGCAGTTGATTGATGACATGAACTTGTATTGGGGGTTGACATCCATACAAGCATTATACTCCGATTTTTACCTCAATATAGTGGGAAATACAAATGTAGGCTAATTTTGCTGGGGGGGCAATAAAGAGATTGGGATATTTCCCCCACGGCATCTTTCACCGTGGCGTTTTCATGGTTTTGGTTGACCTCTTTACCGCATCTATGGAAACGGAAACTTGGAGGCCGTTGCGGGACAAGTTCGTAAAACCCCCCCCAAAAAATATATATAATCCAAAAGGTTGAAATGGAGATGCATGTGGGAAAAAAAAAAATCGCCTTTTTACTTGATGCCATCTTGGCTGAGCTCCTATGTCAAGCACACAGAAATTGGGAGTCCAACATCTCAAAAAGTTGTAAGGTATTCTTTCGTTCAGCCAGTTGCTTGTAATTAGCTGGCTGGCTATAGAGATTAGCCCCGAAGCACAATAGGTATGAATGCTCTTAACGTTTGCGGAGGCCACGTTACTGTAAATGCTGTACGGCCACTGCAGATGCTGGATTGACCATAACATCGCTCACACACACAGCCTCCCCCTCCCTAATAGCCTACAGCTGCTTGCTCCCACTCTCAAATCAAATCTTATTTATCACATGCCCAAATACAACTAGTTATATACAGGGAGTACCATTACCAGATCAATGTGGAGCAACAGTACCAGTCAAAAGTTTGGACACACCTACTCATTCAAGGGTTTTTCTTTATTTTTTACTGTTTTCTACATTGTAGAATAACAGTGAAGACATCAAAACTATGAAATAACACATATGGAATCATGTAGTAACCAAAGAAAGTGTTAAACAAATCTAAATATATTTTAGATTCTTCCAAGGTGCCACCTTGACAGCTTTCCACACTCTTGGCATTCTCTCAACCAGCTTATCCTTCTTGGTCAAATATCCCTTAAACAGTCTGGAGGTGTGTTGGGTCATTGTCCTGTTGAAAAACAAATGATAGTCCCACTAAGAGCAAACCAGATGGGATAGCGTATCGTTGCAGAATGCGGTGGTAGCCATGCTGGTTAAGTGTGCCTTGAATTCTAAATCAATCACAGTGTCCCCAGCACCCCCACACCTCCTCCTCCATGCTTCACGGTGAGAATCACACATGCAGAGATCATCCGTTCACCTACTCTGCGTCACGAAGACACGGCAGTTGGAACCAAAAATCTCAAATTTGGACTCATCAGACCAAAAGGACAGATTTCCACTGGTCTAATGTCCATTGCTCGTGTTTCTTGGCCCAAGCAAGTCTCTTCTCAGTAGTGGTTTCCTTGCAGCAATTCGACCATGAAGGCCTGATTCACACAGTCTCCTCTGAACAGTTGATGTTGATGTGTCTATTACTTTAACTCTATGAAGCATTTATTTGGGCTGCAATTTCTGAGGCTGGTAACTAATGAACTTATCCTCTGCAGCAGAGGAAACTCTGGGTCTTCCTTTCCTGTGGAGGTCCTCGTGAGAGCCAGTTTCATCATTGCGCTTCATGGTTTTGCGACTGCACTTGAAGAAACTTTAAAAGTTCTTGACATTTTCCGTATTGACTGACCTTCATGTCTTAATGTAATGATGGACTGTCGTTTCTTTTTGCTTATTTGAGTTGTTCTTGCCATAATATGGACTTGGTATTTTACCAAATAGGGCTATCTTCTGTATACCAGCCCTACCTTGTCACAACACAACTGATTGGCTGAAACGCATTAAGAAGGAAAGACGGGCCTCCAGAGTGGCGCAGGGGTCTAAGACACTGCAGCGCAGCGCTAGCTGTGCCACTAGAGATTCTGGGTTTGAGTCCAGGCTCTGTCACAGCCGGCTGCAACCGCACAATTGTCCCAGCGTTGTCTGGGTTAGGGGAAGGTTTAGCCGGTAGGGATATCCTTGTCCCATCGCGCACTAGCGACTCCTGTGGCAGGCCGGGCGCAGTGCACGTCGACACAGGTCGCCAGGTGTACAGTGTTTCTCCCGAGTCCGTACGGGAGTTGCAGCGATGAGACAAGACTAACTACCAATTGGATACCATGAAATTGGGGAGAAAAAGGGGTAAAAATAAATAGAAAGATCCAAAAAATATATTTTTTTTAAAGGAAAGAAATTACACAAATTATCTTTTAACAAGGCACACCTGTTAATTGAAATGCCTTCCAGGTGACTACCTCATGAAGCTGGTTGAGAGAATGCAAAGTGTTCAAAGCTGTCATCAAGGTAAAGGGTGGTTACTTTGAAGAATCTCCAATATAAAATATATTTAGACTTCTTTAACACCGTTTTGGTTACTACATGATTCCATGTGTTATTTCATAGTTTTGATGTCTTCACTATTATTCTACATTGTAGGAAATAGTAAAACAAAGAAAAACCCTGGAATGAGTTGGTGTGTACAAACCTTTGACTGGTACTGTATGTCAGCTGTTATGACAGATTATGACATGGTTATGACCGTGATACGACACTGAGTTTTAATTGGCTTTCTCCAATCTGATGGTTAAATACTCAACCAAACTAGGACCGAACTGACAGTGAAGTAGTCCAATTTGTAGAACTTTTCATTTAATTCAGCACTGCATCAAAATACCGTTATAGACGATATTGTAAAAAAAAAAATTCATACCAGTATGTATATTACCCAGCCATACCTTGACCCCGACTGTTGTAGGTTTGGTGCTCTCCAGAACATCTCAAATGTGTCTGGCAATGCAAGATTAATTCAGCGGTAACTTTTTGACCTCCATGACATGCTTCTATCATGGAACAGGTCTCGGTTATAAAAATAGATTTGATCTCAAATCGCCCATCAAGGCATGACATTTACATTTTAGTCCTTTAACAGACGCTCTTATTCAGAGCAATTTACAGTAGTCAGTGCATACCTTTCATACTTTTTGTTGTAGTGATTAAGGCCTTGATTTATAGGCATAACATTTTGTCTAGTTAAGTGCTCCACATCTCAAGTTATATTTCCGTCCAACAAAACCAACCTGTCTGAATAAAGCTTTAATGCATTTAGTACCATCCTGTCTGAATAAAGCTGTAATACATTTAGTACCAACCTGTCTGAATAAAGCTTTAATACATTTAGTACCAGCCTGTCTGAATAAAGCTTTAATACATTTAGTAACATCCTGTCTGAATAAAGCTTTAATACATTTAGTACCAACCTGTCTGAATAAAGCTGTAATACATTTAGTACCAACCTGTCTGAATAAAGCTTTAATACATTTAGTACCATCCTGTCTGAATAAAGCTTTAATGCATTTAGTACCAACCTGTCTGAATAAAGCTTTAATACATTTAGTACCATCCTGTCTGAATAAAGCTTTAATACATTTAGTACCAACCTGTCTGAATAAAGCTTTAATACATTTAGTACCATCCTGTCTGAATAAAGCTGTAATACATTTAGTACCAACCTGTCTGAATAAAGCTTTAATACATTTAGTACCAACCTGTCTGAATAAAGCTCTAATACATTTAGTACCAACCTGTCTGAATAAAGCTCTAATGCATTTAGTACCAACCTGTCTGAATAAAGCTTTAATACATTTAGTACCAACCTGTCTGAATAAAGCTGTAATACATTTAGTACCAACCTGTCTGAATAAAGCTTTAATACATTTAGTACCAACCTGTCTGAATAAAGCTCTAATGCATTTAGTACCAACCTGTCTGAATAAAGCTTTAATACATTTAGTACCAACCTGTCTGAATAAAGCTGTAATACATTTAGTACCAACCTGTCTGAATAAAGTTTTAATACATTTAGTACCAACCTGTCTGAATAAAGCTTTAATAAATTAAATACCAACCTGAGTACTTGTCGTCCAAGCCTAGGATCTTGTCATGGCCAGGGTCACCAAACTCAAGGTCGTGTCCCAGAAGGAAATCTGCCTTCAAGGTCAGGCTTCCTGGAGCTCCAATGGTTAATACACCATCTTCAGAATCCACTGAAACACAAAGCAACAGTTAGATATAGCATAAATTACAATACAAGGTCAGGCTTCCTGGAGCTCCAATGGTTAATACACCATCTTCAGAATCCATCATCATACAAAACAACCTTTATTTATATTCGTTAATACATCTAGTATAATAAAAAATAGAGTTTGCTAGAAAATAGCTTTACATGAAGGTTAGAAGTCATAAGGATGTGAGAAAGTATGAATATTAAATCAAGCCATGTTTTTCTAGCCTTACTGACAGAAATGCTCATTGCTCCAAGTTAATGTAAAAAAAACACCCTTGACACAAAGCTATGAATATTCAATAGTCAAAGACACCAGCTGCCTGTAATTTCCAAGACATTCTGCCACAATTAAAGCAATACTTCGGGATTTTGGCAATGACTGGAAGTCTACAGGTATTTTTTATTTATACCTTTATTTAACTAGGCAAGTCAGTTAAGAACAAATTCTTATTTACAATGACGGCCTACCCCGGCCAAACCTGGACGACGCTGGGCCAATAGCGTGCCGCCCTATGGGACTCCCAATCACGGCCGGTTGTGATTCATTATGTATTAGGTAGGTATGGATTAAGTATGTAGACTTCCAGCCATTGACTTCCAGTCATTGTGCTAAGGCTAATTAGCATTGGCTCGGGAAGGTACCGCTAACTTCCTTCAATACTGGACACAGAGACATGAATATTGTATCCACAAGTTCATCTGACTCTGGGGTTAGTAGTGCCAAAATCCTAAAGTATCCCTTTAATAAAGGCCTTCTGAGTGAACTAATACTCTGCTGTCCTCTAGTGGAGAATGCGATGCATGACAGTACATGAGTCAGTGGCTTCCTCCCTGTATAATTCACTACTTTTGACCAGAGCCATATGGGGCCCTGGTCAAAAGTAGTGAACTATCTAGGGAAGAGGGTTTGCCTAGCTATCCAGACTCCTTGCTCGGGCCAAACGCTACACCACGCTCACGGACGTTAGTTTATTGTCCACAATGAGTGAATCCCCGAGCTGACAAGGTAAAAATCTGTCGTTCTGACCCTGAGCAAGACAGTTAATCCACTGTTCCCCGGGCGCCGAAGACGTGGATTAAGGCAGCCCCCCACACCTCTCTGATTCAGAGAGGGTTGGGTTAAATGCGGAAGACACATTTCAGTTGGACAACTGACTAGGTATCTCCCTTTCCGAGTGCCTTCCTCGACCCTTCACCAAACGCGAACATATTCGAGGCCGTCTGATTTCTCCAGAAACCAATGGGTTGGGCCAGAGCCAGTCACACAGGTGGGTAAAGCTGTGGTTTTTGAAAATCGGTCATTGGCTTTGATACTCTGATTGGTTAGAGATGACCAAAAGCGTTGACCTTGTTTTGTACAAAACGGCCCTCATGCTCCTCAAAACCACAAACGACTTCAATGACGTCAGGCTCAGACTGAAGTACGAAGCGAACGACAGCAGCAAAAATAATTTTGTGTGAGTCGTCAGGCTAGAATAGGGTACCATTTGAGACGTAACCTTAATTGGTCTTTGACCATTGGAGAGGAGGACGGTAGTTACGGCAGTAGCCAATGTTAATGACAAGATCCCATCTGCTGCCATCGATGAGAACCAAGACGCCTGGTAAAGTGTTTCTATGACGTAGTCGAGGACATTTCCTGCATCTTAAATCATATTCAAGTCACTGGCTCTCTTAATTCACCTTTCCTCAATTCCCCATCTCCTCACCTCACCTCCTTCTCAAAACACATTGGAAGGAAGGACCGCGGACATTTTTTCTTCAATATGGTTGAGGAGGCAAGGAGATCGGTTGTGAGTAATCACAGGAAGACAAATTAGGACAGAGCCAATTACTTAATAAGTAATTTCCTAACTGATAGTTTATCTTTTTTTTTTTTTTTCTTATACATGTGTTCCTCAAAGATTATAAAGTGAAAACAACTGTTTAAACATAGCCAATAAAATGCCCATGTGGGGACAGATTGTTTGTGTCCATTTCTATGTCTCTGGCATTTTTTTGGTCTCTAGCTACATGAACTTGATGTTCCCACTCTTCAACATGTTAGAAAGTGGTCACCATTAGTTCCCACCCTACAACTGGTCCAGTAAACAACATTCTGTAGTGAATGAATACAGTTCTTCCTGTATTTCAAATTTGACCATCTGCTCTCATACAGGAAACGTTAAGACCAGAGCACAAAGATCAGGAACGTCATTAGCATAACATGCATGTTGCCCTCTAGAGAATTGGATCAACGTTCTCTGTGCTATACAGGCCCAATGCATATAACAGTGGCTTACAGTTATAGGAATGTGACAATTTGAGCCCTTACACTTGACAGGTTGAGGATTCTGTTGTTTTCTTCTTGGCATCTTCCGGTCAGCCTCTCTCTTCTGCCACCTCTTCTGAAAGACCTCTGGAACTATCAGCTCATTCTGTTTTTATCCATGAAACTGCTTCTCCAGTAGTTCTAATAGTCACACAAACACAGAAAAATAGCGATGTCTATCAACCAGATATGACAATGCATTTTCAAGCAATTCAGGCATAATTGGCCCAAGCTATCTCTATTACCCTGGTATAGGCATTTACTAGTTAGCTAACTAGCTAGCAAACCAAAACGTGTGATACACGGACCTACCAGCTCCACAGCAATGAATAAAATGCCACTTTAAATAACGAACGCTAGTTAGCGAGCTAACGTTAGATGGCTTGCTAAGTCGAGTATCATAATGCAGACAGATCGAATCGCTGGCTATCGTTCGGATGTTGCTCCTGGTCCTTAATGATCCTTTGTAGACAGCTAGCCAGCTAGTTAATGATGTTAGCTAGCTAACATGAACGACTGCACAACGTTACCAGGCTAATTTGTCTGAAAGAGCAAACAAAAGAGTAACATAAGAATTATAGCTAGCTAATGTTAGATATTCATGTCCGGTTTGTTATATATGGAGTACTCTAAAAGCTTGATAGTTAATGATAGCGTGCAGGTTAACATTAGTAGCTAGCTAGCTAGCTAAACAGCAAGTACAGTATGTGCTAAATTAGCCAGCTAGCTAACGTTAGCTATCAAGCTACCGTTTATTTACAAAGCTACATTTAGTAAATAAACCTCTCGACTGTAGCCAGTAAAGCTCCATGTACCCGTGCATAAACGAAACCTAAATTACCGTGTCTATATATCCGCCATTTCTTTATCTGCAGCGGCGACAAAGAAAGGCAATTAATATTGTTTTTCATAACTTAATTGATTTTTTGATTTCCATTGTATACATTCGCTTCCGCTGTTGTACGTGTTTCCGCTTCCTAAATTAATTTCCGGTTGTCTGTGTCATGGTACTTGTAGTTCTTTTCTGTTTCTAATCATTTTAGCCATGTGAAATGTATATTTTTTGTGTATTTCATGTGCTGTGACAGGAGAAGAGAACGTCATTCTATTCTTATACATTCTTATTCAATCTCTTAAAATGTCTGTTTCGGAATTTATCAAGATCACATATTTGAACCTATTTTATGGAGAAGTTTGAGGTTAAGCCTATTGATTGCAGACTTCTACGCTTCATTTTTGGGCAATTGCGTGACACTTAATGTTTAACCCATTTGTAAATTAATGAACGAGGCTGTGTTGTAACGTTTGACGAGGTTGAGAGATCCCATCGGTCTATGTCACCAGGCAGGCGGACGGTTGCACCAGGGGCGAAAATCTGATATCAACTTTGGAGGGGACAATTACATGAAATTTTCTCAAGAGCAATTCCTGAGGGGGACACCAAAAGTAGTGCTGTAACACATAGCCTACATTGTAATATGGTAAATGTATATTGAGGAACCAAAGAAATAAGGTGTTTGCCGTACTCCTAACTACCGGTACCCAAAACTACACAACTAATCACAGCAGCAATACCATTGCCTTTAACAAATCTTAGTTCAGTCACCAGTTTAAGTTGAGAGTGGGGGTATCCATGGTATTTTCCAATTATGTTCCTATTTTACAAGTAAAAAAAATTGAGAACCTTTCATAATGTTGCCAAACAAAGACTCAACAAACTTACCTGAGACTCCCTGTCTCTGCCAGTCTGTCCCTGCATATCTGTCCCCAACTCTGCTGTCTGTGTGCCATCTGTTGCCTGCTCTGCCTAATGACATCGTTGTGAAACATTTCCATTAGAATTTCATTTCTTTCTTATGAACATTTTATCAACTAGTCTTTGAGATATTAGGCTACTAGGGTTCTTACTTTGCGTTTTGGTGTACTGAAAAATACTCTGATGTCCGTCTTTTATTTTTCTGCCATTTTTCTACCTGGCTGGCTGGCTACACACACACACACACACACAGTGTGTAGGTTATTTACAGTAGGAGATAGGCTTCTATCATCTTATCTTTTATCATTCTATTTGGGCTTCGATCTAAAAGGTAGCTAGCAAATGTGAAACGGATTAAAATTACAAGAGTTGACAGCTGTATGAGTTCACCATTTACACAACATATGCTGCAACCTTTTGTAATTTTAATAGTTTGTTTCATATTGGCTGGCTTCCAACAATAGCTGAATTTGCAAAGCTAGCGAGCACCAATTCTGTTTCAGTGGTGTTTGCTATAATCTTTGCTACCCGGGTTAAATAAAGGTGAAATAAAATAAATAAATAAAAGTTCCCTTGCGACAATTTAGCTTTTGCAACGAGACCATTAAATATATTTAAGACAATAGTAGAAGAGAGTGTAGTTCTGTTCAGTTTGGACTTCAGTTTATCGCTAACCTTATCACAGGGACTTTGAAGCACTAACTTACATCATCTGCATGCTGATCTTGGAATAAATTGACGATAGCAAAGATTCCATCTTTGACGAGGCCACATAAATGGAATAATTACTAGCTAGCTTAATAGTTAATATTTGCCCGCTAGCTCTGCATATTCAGCTAGTGTGTGTGCGCGATTGACTGGATTAACCTCACGTCAGTTACGTTCAGCGATTGACTGGATTAACCTCACGTCAGTTAAGTTCATTGAGTGCCTTTCAGACAGTGGATACCACCCCTCTGTTACCTTGCCAACTAAGGAACTGGCAGTGGATCAAACCATTGTGAGGCAAAGGGTGGGGGGGGGTCGCAATCTTTTGAAACTTAAAAACGCGCTATTAAGTGTCTATAATCAGCACAATTGCTTTCATTGCGTATTATTAATATTATTTAAATTACATAGTTATGTTTCAGTGATATATTGGGGGGGACAAATCATATTTTTCCCAGGATGGGGGGGTCGTGTCCCCCCCGTCCCCCCCGGGATTTCCGCCCCTGGGTTGCACCCACCCTCCCCAATATGAATTAACAGGCGCCTGTGAGTGAAATAACGGGGAATCTCGCTCTACAAAGGGATCTCCTCCGCAGCGTCATACACTACAATTTCTCCCGATCGTGAGATCCTGCGAAATTCACTCTTGACTTATTTTGTAGCTAAGCTTTGATGTCCAGGTATGATTTAGAAAAGCGGGAGGGTTCGCCTTACTCTCCTGTACGAGGGGACGAGTTAGTTGTTGATTCTCGAAGACAACACGCTGGAGAGAGAGAGAGAGGTAAAGGTGCCGTTTTTACTCATAAGAAATATATTGGTGATGTTCGTAATGTTAATGTCACTCGTTTTGAGTAGAACGAACCAGAAATCGTTATGAAGTATGCATGCTTATAACCGGATAAATGTAACGTTTTAAAAACATGTTTTTTTTTAATGAGGTGGAATATGTAATAAACTCGCCACTCCCTGCACTGCTGCCTTGGTCAGAATCACTAATTAATAATAGACCGGCGGTGTGATAATACGGTGTTTAGTCTATAAAACGAGGCGTTGAATGGTGCCATATGATATCGCTTTCGATGCGTCTTAAAGGGTTTCTTTAATAAGTTTGGACTTTTCTCCCCGCAAAATTTCCCCCCCTGCAAAAATGTTCAAGATATAAACTTAAATAATATAATATGTTTTCTAGGCAATGGATTATTGTCTCTAAAACGGACCAACATCAACAGTTTTGTCGTGTCATTTTAAAAAGGGGCAAACATATATGTTTACCCAACTCTCTGTCCAAAACCTACTGTATATAACGGGGTTGGTTATGTATTGAGATGTTTATGTATTCCGGTTGGTTGAATTTACATATCAATGAGGTTTTATGCCATTGGTCGTGCTTGCAGATAAGGGGAGAGATCAAGAATTCTTCTCAGCCTCATATTAATATGCAAGCGGTAGGCTAATTTACAATGTTTACAAGTTCGCTATGGACGTGTGTGTGATATATATATATATATATATATATATATATATATATATATATATATACACACACAAGTAGACAAAACATTAAGAACAACTGCTCTTTCCATGACATAGACTGACCAGGTGAATCCAGGTGAAAACTATGATCCCTTATTAATGTCACTTGTTAAATTCGCTTCAACAAATAAAAATCTAATTTTATTTGGCACGTGTGCCGAATACAACAAGTGTAGACCTTATTATTGTGAAATGCTTACTTACAAGCCCTTAAACAACAGTACAGTTCAAGAAGAAGAGTTAAGAAATATTTACCAAATAAACTAAGGTAAAAAATTATAAAAAGTAACACAATAATGAGGCTATATGCAGGGGGCACCGGTAATGTGCGGGGGTACAGGTTAAAGGTCATTTGTACATGTAGGTAGGGGTGAAGTGACTGCATAGATAAACAGCGAGTAGCTACAAAACAAATGGGGGGGAGGGGGGGTCAATGTAATATTCCAGTGGCCATTTGATTATTTGTTCAGCAGTCTTATGGCTTGGGGGTAGAAGCTGTTAAGGAGCCTTTTGGTCCTAAACTTGGAGCTCTGGTACCGCTTGCCGTGCGGTAGCAGAGAAAACAGTCTATGACTAGGGTTGCTGGAGTCTCTGACAATTTTATGGACTTTCCTCTGACACTGCCTATTCTGTAGGTCCTGGATGGAAGGACGCTTGGCCCCAGTAATGTACTGGGCCGTTCGCACTACCCTCTGTAGTGCCTTGCAGTCAGATGCCGAGCAGTTGCCATACCAGGCGGTGATGCATCCGGTCAGGATGCTCTTGATGGTGCAGCTGTAGAACTTTTTGAGGATCTGGGGACCCATGCCAAATCTTTTCCAGTCTCCTGAGGGGGAAAAGGTTTAGTCGTGCCCTCTTCACGACTGTTTTGGTGTGTTTGGACCATGTTAGTTTGTTGGTGATGTGGACACCAAGGAACTTGAAACTCTCGACCCTCTCCACTACAGCCCCGTTGATGTTAATGGGGGCTTGATCGGTCCTCCTTTTCCTGTAGTCCATGATCAGCTCCCTTGTCTTGCTCACATTGAGGGAGAGGTTGTTGTCCTGGCACCACACGGCCAGGTCTCTGACCTCCTCCCTATAGGCTGTCTCATCGTTGTCGGTGATCAGGCCTACCACTGTTGTGTCATCAGCAAACTTGATGATGGTGTTGGAGTCGTGTTTGGCCACGCAGTCGTGGGTGAACAGGGAGTACAGGAGGGGACTAAGTACACACCCCTGAGGGGCCCCAGTGTTGAGGATCAGCGTGGCAGACGTGTTGTTGCCTACCCTTACCACCTGGGGGCGGCCCGAGAGGAAGTCCAGCATCCATTTGCAGCTTCAGTGATGTTTGGCAGCATGAGTGAAGGAGGCTTTAATGCGAAATAGGAAGCCAATTCTAGATTTAATTTTGGATTGGAGATGGTTGATGTGAGTCTGGAAGGTGAGTTTACAGTCTAACCAGACACCTAGGTATTTGTAGTTGTCCACGTATTCTAAGTCAGAGCCGTCCAGAGTAGTGACGCTGGACGGATTATTGATGAGCTTCGTGGGTACTATGGTGTTGAACGCAGAGCTGTAATCAATGAACAGCATTCTCACACAGGTGTTCATTTTATCCAGGTGGTAAAGGGAAGTGTGATTGAGATTGTGTCATCTGTGGATCTGTTGGTATGCGAATAGGAGTGGGTCTAGAGTATCCGGGAGGATGCTGTTGATGTGAACCATGACCAGCCTTTCAAAGCGTTTCATGGCTACAGACGTGAGTGCTACCGGGCGGTAATCATTTAGGGGAGAAGACGGGTTAAAGATGGATTTATAATTATTGAGACATGGATTGTGTATGTGTGTCATTCAGAGGGTGAATGGGAAAGACAAAAGATTTAAGTTCCTTTCAACAGGGTATGGTAGTAGGTGCCAGGCGGTTTGGGTCAAGAACTGCAACGCTGCTGGGTTTTTCACAGTCAAGTTTCCTGTTTGTTTCAAGAATGGTCCCCCATCCTAAAGGACATCCAGCCAACTTGACACAACTGTGGAAAGTATTGGAGTCAACATGGACCAGCATCCCTGTGGAACGCTTTCGACACCTTGTGTGTATTGTTGTGAATTGTTACAGTGAGGGGAAAAAGTATTTGATCCCCTGCTGATTTTGTACGTTTGCCCACTGACAAAGAAATGATCAGTCTATAATTTTAATGGTAGGTTTATTTGAACAGTGAGAGACAGAATAACAAAAAAAAATCCAGAAAAACGCATGTCAAAAATGTTATAAAATGATTTGCATTTTAATGAGGGAAATAAGTATTTTATATCATATAATTTCTTTGTCAGTGGGCAAACGTACAAAATCAGCAGGGGATCAAATACTTTTTTCCCCTCACTGTTAGATATTACTGCAATGTTGGAGCTAGAAACACAAGCATTTCACTACACCCGCAATAACAACTGCTAAACAAATACAATTTGATTTGATTTAGAGTCCATGGCACTACATGTTGAGGCAAAAGGGGATGTTCTTTTGTGTGTTATTGCTGTAAGACTGAGTTGGCTAGCAATGCTCTAATTATAACGGTCACATTAGCTCCTTGCTAATTCATAGTTATTTCCATGCCAACAGATGAATCACGAATCTACAACCATCAACATACTGTTGGCCTGCGCATCTAATATGCTTCTTTATGTCTATAGTCAGAATGAACTTCAATTAACTGGGACCGCTGGCTGGACACTCTTTATAAACACAAACACAAGAGAGATCACATCTCTTACACAGCCTGTATCTCTCTATACCGCCCTAAAGCCTTGATAAGAAGGCAAAGTTGGCCATAATTTGATTTAATTTAATTTATAATTTTAACAGGCTATACCTTTTAATGAGCCCTTTGTCGTGCCACTTAAAAAAAAAAAAAAAAATGGGGGCGAACATAATTTGGACAGTTGCTTGTTATGTAATAACCCATCTGTCATTCTGTCATTAACATTACGTGGGTCATCGTTAAAGCTAGTCCCATAGCCTCCTCACATTACGTGGGTCATCGTTAAAGCTAGTCCCATAGCCTCCTCACATTACGTGGGTCATCGTTAAAGCTAGTCCCATAGCCTCCTCACATTACGTGGGTCATCGTTAAAGCTAGTCCCATAGCCTCCTCACATTACGTGGGTCATCGTTAAAGCTAGTCCCATAGCCTCCTCACATTACGTGGGTCATCGTTAAAGCTAGTCCCATAGCCTCCTAACATTACGTGGGTCATCGTTAAAGCTAGTCCCATAGCCTCCTCAAATTACGTGGGTCATCGT
Organism: Salmo trutta; assembly: GCF_901001165.1. Lineage (NCBI taxonomy): Eukaryota > Metazoa > Chordata > Actinopteri > Salmoniformes > Salmonidae > Salmo > Salmo trutta. The sequence goes on from NC_042991.1 coordinate 38,522,142, forward strand.
TAAAGCTAGTCCCATAGCCTCCTAACATTACGTGGGTCATCGTTAAAGCTAGTCCCATAGCCTCCTAACATTATGTGGGTCATCGTTAAAGCTAGTCCCATAGCCTCCTCACATTACGTGGGTCATCGTTAAAGCTAGTCCCGTAGCCTCCTAACATTACGTGGGTCATCGTTAAAGCTAGTCCCATAGCCTCCTAACATTACATGGGTCATCGTTAAAGCTAGTCCCATAGCCTCCTAACATTACGTGGGTCATCGTTAAAGCTAGTCCCATAGCCTCCTCACATTACGTGGGTCATCGTTAAAGCTAGTCCCATAGCCTCCTAACATTACGTGGGTCATCGTTAAAGCTAGTCCCATAGCCTCCTAACATTACGTGGGTCATCGTTAAAGCTAGTCCCATAGCCTCCTAACATTACGTGGGTCATCGTTAAAGCTAGTCCCGTAGCCTCCTAACATTACGTGGGTCATCGTTAAAGCTAGTCCCGTAGCCTCCTAACATTACGTAGGTCATCGTTAAAGCTAGTCCCATAGCCTCCTCACATTACGTGGGTCATCGTTAAAGCTAGTCCCATAGCCTCCTAACATTACGTGGGTCATCGTTAAAGCTAGTCCCATAGCCTCCTCACATTACGTGGGTCATCGTTAAAGCTAGTCCCATAGCCTAGCGCATTTTCTATGATATGAATCAGTTAGTGAGGTTGTAATGGTAAACCATGTACTGTATTTCTAAAAGTAACTATTTGCCTGTGTCCCAAATGGCACCCTATTCCCTATATAGTGCACTACTTTTGACCAGAGTCTCATAGGCCCTGGTCAAAAGTAGTGCACAAAATGTGAAATAGGTTGCTGTTTCAGACAAAGCCTATCTGTTATCTGACAATAATGTCTACTGTATCATATTTTGATCTGCAGCGTGCAACGTGTTTGCTTTATTACGTAACTGCAGTGTAAAGAAGGGTTTCTCTGGGGTGATATCACTGCTGACTTCTCACGGTCTCATGCTTATTCTGCTGGAGGTCAAATGTCATGCCCCAGTATCACTCTCACAACCACAGAGGTATAAACAAAACGTCACACCTCCGTTTTTACGGGGGTAGGAAGGGCACACGGAAGTAAGGTGTCATCGAAAGACAGCAATGTGAGTTTTAAAGCATTATGACAGAGAGAGTTAATGGCACTCCCTTTGGCTTATTAAGATGGCCCCATTACTAATGCTTATTATGGCTTATTATGGCTTATTAAGATGGCCCCATTACTAATGCTTATTATGGCTTATTATGGCTTATTAAGATGGCCCCATTACTAATGCTTATTATGGCTTATTATGGCTTATTAAGATGGCCCCATTACTAATGCTTATTATGGCTTATTATGGCTTATTAAGATGGCCCCATTACTAATGCTTATTATGGCTTATTAAGATGGCCCCATTACTAATGCTTATTATGGCTTATTATGGCTTATTAAGATGGCCCCATTACTAATGCTTATTATGGCTTATTATGGCTTATTATGGCTTATTTTCTCTGGTTGGTTTCCAGACTGTAATTGGGTTGTTTTCAGCAACAGCATGGTTTTTAAATAGCTAATTTCTATTTAACCCAGTGAGGTAGGTGTGTGTGTGTGTGTGTGTGTGTGTGTGTGTGTGTGTGTGTGTGTGTGTGTGTGTGTGTGTGTGTGTGTGTGTGTGTGTGTGTGTGTGTGTGTGCTCTATAAATAAGCAGTCCCCAGTGTAGTGTCTTCTCGGTGCTCCTCGTCAGGAATCAGAAAATGACATTATAACCCGTCTCTCTGAGGGATACCTAAGTATGTGTGTGTTTTGTCGGGAGGAATCAGAACATTGCTGTGAAACACTTCTCTTTGAGGGATAACTAACTAAAGGTGTTCTTGGGGAAACAGGAACGGAAGCACAGCAACCAGGAAGAGATGAGTTAATATTGTCTCCCTGGTCAAATGGCACCCTATTCCCTGGTCAAATGGCACCCTATTCCCTGGTCAAATGGCCCCCTATTCCCTATGGGCGCTGGTCAAAAGTAGTGCACTATATAGGGCAGGGGCGTCAAACAAATGTTTCCCCAGGGGCCGCATTCGGACTTCAACGAGGTCCAGAGGGCCGCACTGAAAATGTGTTTTATTTCCTCGCCATCAAAATGTGTATATTATAAACAGTCCTCTATCCATGGTTTTGGAATTTTTCCGATGCTCCCTGACTGTCTAGCTTTCATTTCAGCGATTATTAACTGAAACTGTATGAATGTAGGTCCATTATAATTTCTACACAGTTTCGATTTGGTTTTAGTCATTTTAAAGTATAAAGTATAATAATAATAATACATGTATGTATTTATTGAATTAAACATTTGAAAACACAAACCACCCACGGGCCATATGTTTGACACCCTGATATTTGGGAGCAGTGTGGTGATGAGAGGGAGAAAACAATACGGAGAGAGTCTACGGTTGAAATAATGTTTACATGAACACTAACAATAATAATGACATATTGTGGTGGTTCATTTCTGTATTATCAAATGAGGAGAGACAAACTTATCACACAAGTCAGAGTTATAAGTAAACTGAATCTTTTTATTAGTGAGAGCTTTGCAATAGCGGTCGGTGACTTGTCAACGAATCGACCTCAGATGATTCGTTGACAGAGCCCCAACACAATGGCTACTGAGATATTTTATAGCAAAGATCCACCCCCCTAGTCGACATAACAAACCACAGATATTAGGAACAGTTCACAAAGTGAGACTTTATAAATGAGAAAGGAGTATCCCGTAGCCAGAGAGCATTCACTATAAATTATCGTTCCGTTTGGCCCCTAAGACGAGGTTCCGATCTCGTTCCTTTTCCTCCTTGCACAAAAACACCAACTCGACCAATGGCATAAATCAATTGTCAACTCCAGACACTACCACACACATCCCCCAAGGCCAAAGGAGGGAGTGACTGGCACACAAACATTGTGGAAACCAGTAATTGGTTCCCCATTAATCACGCCATCCCTTCACATGGTTTAGAATGGGTAAAGACACATTCACATATGTAGACAATGTTCCATCCTGTCCTCTTCCCTTTCTGATATTCTGCATAGCACCAGAGACATGTGAAAGACAAGCCTGACCTCTCCCCTCTCTGGGCCCCAAGTGACTGAGCCCCAGCTGAGGGAAGAAGTGCAACTGCCAACACCAGAGTCCAAAGGGATACATTCTAATAACAAGTATATCACATAAGCATATTATGCAGATAAAACATCTTCATTATCTATGTTACCCAACTAATTCTGATTCATCCGCCACACATATTAAACTGATTTTACAGGACGAGTATGAAAACAGTCACATAAACACCTTCGTCTGCTCACGGCATCATAAACAGTAAGATTTCCCGCTGTTTTCTTGTTTTTTCAAGTCCAAAGTATTTTATTAAAAGGCGTATGCTTGCCTAGCAGAGATCTGCTAGGAGCAAACCTGAACCTATGTATGCGTACGACTTTATGTGCGAGTGGAAGTGAGTTTGGAAAAAACAAAAAATATGCGTCTTAGAAATTGTTTTCACAAACTTTTTATATGTCCCGAACTCCGAATCATCAAATAAGCTTCGCCAAAATAACATGGTCACTGTGGTAGAGCGTTTTGTTTTGATTGGCGATTTTTTTCTTCATTTTTATCAAATGTCATATTTGAAATCGGGCTACCTGATGGGTCATCTAAACAGGATTATTAGGGAAATCGTTGTTGTTGCATAGGAAAGGGGGGGTACCTAGTCAGTTGTACAACTGAATGTATTCAACTGAAATGTGGCTTCTGCATTTAACCCAAGCCCTTTGAATCAGAGAGGTGTAGGGGGCTGCCTTAATCGACATCCACGTCTTCAGTGCCCCGGGAACAGTTCGTTAACTGTCTTTGTTCAGGGCCCGGGGAACAGTGGGTTAACTGTCTTTGTTCAGGGCCTGGGGAACAGTGGGTTAACTGTCTTTGTTCAGGGCCCGGGAAACAGTGGGTTAACTGTCTTTGTTCAGGGCCCGGGGAACAGTGGGTTAACTGTCTTTGTTCAGGGGCAGAATGACAGATTTTTACCTTGTCAGCTCTGGGATTCAATCCAGCAACCTTTCAGTTACTTGGCCCAACGCTCTAACCACTACGTTTTAAAATAACTGTTAGATTAACGATCCACAAAAATAATGTTATTGTGTGCGTGTAACCATGCTCAATGTTCTGGGAAAGCTTTCCAGTGGATGTTGGAGCATTGCTGCTGGGACTTGCTTCCATTCAGCCACTAGAGCATTAGTGAGGTCGGGCACGGATGTTGGGCGATTAGGCCTGGCTCGCAGTCGGTGTTCCAATTCATCCCAAAGGTGTTCGATGGTATTGAAGTCAGGGCTCTGTGCAGGCCAGTCAAGTTCTTCCACACCGATCTCGACAAACCACTTCTTTGTGCACGGGGGAATTGTCATGCTGAAATAGGAAAGGGCCTTGCCGAAACCGTTGCCACAAAGTTGGAAGTACAGAATCGTCTAGAATGTCATTGTATGCTGTAGCATTAAGATTTCCCTTCACTGGAACTAAGGGGCCCGAACCATGAAAAACAGCCCCAGAACATTATTCCTCCCCCATCAAACTTTACAGTTGGCACTATGCATTCGGGCAGGTAGCGTTCTCCTGGCATCTGCCAAACCCAGATTAGTCTGTCGGACTGCCAGATGGTGAAGCGTGATTCATCACTCCAGAGAATGTATTTCCACTACTCCAGAGTCCAATGGCAGTGAGCTTTACACCACTCCAGCCGATGCTTGGCATTGCGCATGGTGATCTTAGGCTTGTGTGCGGCTGCTCGGCCACGGAAACCCATTTCATGAAGCTCCCGACGAACAGTTCTTGTGCTGACGTTGTTTCCAGAGGCAGTTTGGAACTCGGTAGTGACTGTTGCAACCGAGGACAGACGAGCCGTTGTTGCTCCTAGACGTTTCTATTTCATAATAACAGCACTTACAGTGGCCCGGAGCTTCTCTACCAGGGCATAAACTGAACTGACTTGTTGGAAAGGTGGCATCCTATGACAGTGCCACGTTGAAAGTCACTGAGCTCTTCAGTACAGGCTATTCTACTGCCAATGTTTGTCTATGGAGATTGCATGGCGGTGTGCTCGATGTTATACACCTGTCAGCAACGGGTGTGGCTGAAATAGCCAAATCCACTAATTTGAAGGGGTGTCCACATATGTTTGTGTGTATACAGTTGAAGTGGGAAGTTTACATACACTTAGGTTGGAGTCATTAAAACTCGTTTTTCAACCACTCCACAAATTTCTTGTTAACAAACTATAGTTTTGGCAAGTCGGTTAGGACATCTACTTTGTGCATGACACAAGTAATTGTTCCAACTATTGTTTACGGACAGATTATTTCACTTATAATTCACTGTATCACAATTCCAGTGGGTCAGAAGTTTACATGCACTAAGTTGACTGTGCCTTAAAACAGCTTGGAAAATTCCAGAAAATGATGTCATGGCTTTAGAAGCTTCTGATAGGCTAATTGACATAATTTGAGTCAATTGGAGGTGTACCTGTGGATGTATTTCAAGGCCTACCTTCAAAATCAGTGCCTCTTTGCTTGACATCATGGGAAAATCAAAAGAAATCAGCCAAGACCCCAGAAAAAAATTGTAGACCTCCATAAGTCTGGTTCATCCTTGGGAGCAATTTCCAAATGCCTGAAGGTACCACGTTCATCTGTACAAACAATAGTACGCAAGTATAAACACCATGGGACCACGCAGCCGTCATACCGCTCAGGAAGGAGACGCGTTCTGTCTCCTAGAGATGAACGTACTTTGGTGCGAAAAGTGCAAATCAATCCCAGAACAACAGCAAAGGACCTTGTGAAGATGCTGGAGGAAACAGGTACAAAAGTATCTATATCCACAGTAAAAAGAGTCCTATATCGACATAACCTGAAAGGACGCTCAGCAAGGAAGAAGCCACTGCTCCAAAACCGGCATAAAAAAAGCCAGACTACGGTTTGCAACTGCACATGGGGACAAAGATCGTACTTTTGGAGAAATGTCCTCTGGTCTGATGAAACAAAATATGTGGATGTGGATATATTGAAGCAACATCTCAAGACATCAGTCATGGAAGTTAAAGCTTGGTCACAAATGGGTCTTCAAAATGGACAATGACCCCAAGCATACTTCCAAAGTTGTGGCAAAATGGCTTAAGGACAACAAAGTCAAGGTATTGGAGTGGCCATCACAAAGCCCTGACCACAATCCTATAGAAAATGTGTGGGCAGAACTGAAAAAGCGTGTGTGAGCAAGGAGGCCTACAAACCTGACTCAGTTACACAACCTCTGTCAGGAGGAATGGGCCAAAATTCACCCAACTTATTGTGGGAAGCTTGTGGAAGGCTACCTGAAAAGTTTGACTCAAGTTAAACAATTTAAAGGCAATGCTACCAAATACTAATTGAGTGTATGTAAACTTCTGATCCACTGGGAATGTGATGAAAGAAATAAAAGCTGAAATAAATCATTCTCTCTACTATTATTCTGACATTTCACATTCTTAAAATAAAGTGTTGATCCTAACTGACCTAAGACAGGGAATTTTTACTAGGATTAAATGTCAGGAATTGTGAAAAACAGTTTAAATGTATTCGTCTAAGGTGTATGTAAACTTCCAACTTCAGCTGTATATAGTGTACTATCAGATTCCAAATGGGTGCATTAGTAACCAAAAAAGTGTTAAACAAATCAAAATATATTTCAGATTCTTCAAAATACCAACCCTTTGCCTTTGCACACTCTTGGCATTCTCTCAACCACCTCAATTTTGATTCTCATAGCAAAGGGTCTGAATTCTTATCTAAATAAAGTATCTCAGTTATTGTTTCATTTTTTTTTTATTTGGGAAAATTACGAACAACCTGTTTTCGCTTTGTCATTATGGGGTATTTTGTGTAGATTGAGAAAATTGGATTTATTTAATCCATTTTAGAATATGGCTGTAACGTAAGAAAATATGGAAAAAGTCAAGGGGTCTGAATACTCTCTATGTTGCTCGACTAAAAACAATCTTGGTCGACCAACAGCCTATCGACAATTCGACTAATTGAGGTCAACAATAATGTAAACAATCATTTTCATCCATTGTTTTTCTCCAGCCTTTGTGTATTTCTGTTGGAAGGGGATGAACACACTGAAAACGTTGAAAGCCACTAGTGGTTTTCTCCCTTCCAAAATATCTCTTCTTCCTTCTCGCTCTCTCTCTCATCCTCTCTCTGTCAGTTATCCTCTGCTCATCCATCCATCTGTCTTTTCTGCCGTGTCATCGTAAGACAACACCTTAGAGTTGTCATTACATCACCGTCAATATGTATTGTCTTTGTGTTTTGTCTTAGGGTGCATCCAAAATGACACCCTATTTCCCTACAACGTGCACTACCCTATGGGTCCTGGTGAAAAGAAGTGCACATTAAAGGGAATAGGGCACCATTTGGTAGCCCCTTCCCCCAACCTTCCACCTCTCAGCCCTAACTGACTGTCACCAGCTGTCAATCATTTCTCAGCCTTTGCTGTGAGTGTGCTGCCTTTTCCCCACAGATGGTTGTTCCAACACACAGTGGTATTAGATACATACTGTGTCCTGTGAAGCGTGAACATGGCCTTGCATTCTTTCCTCTGTGGCTGCGTCCCAAAATGGCACCCTATTCCCTAAATAGTCCACTTACTTTTGATTAGAGCCCTGGTCAAAAGTAGTGCACTATATAGGGAAAAAAGGGTGCCTGTGAGTGAGTGTTAGTTTGTAATATTGTAATCTCTTTTCTTTCCGCACGGAGAGAGGTGTGCCACTCCCTCCCTGAGAGAGAGATGAAGGTCAGTCTGTCCCAGACTGATTGAGAAGGAGGGAGCAGCAGAGGAAGAAGAGAAAGAAGAAGAGATCAGGGATTACCTCCTCACATCATCCGGATGTTTCTATCTCTCTCTCTTTGTCTCTCTCTCTTTGTCTCTCTCTCTCTCTCTCTCTCTCTCTTTGTCTCTCTCTCTCTCTCTTCCTCCATCGTCAACGTCGTTCACAGCTGCGGCTCTACGGCTCCTAGACTCTGAGCCGCGAAGGGGCTCTACACACACGACCCACACACTGTTTAGTGTCTCTACTGCTGATGCTGGGTATCCTGCCTGGCTGGCTGCGCGCTCCATCCCCAGCTCCAGGCCCGGACCATGAAGAGGCCCAAACAGCAGACTCAGCCCCTTAGCTTCCTCTCCTTCTTCAGCCGGAAGCCTAAATCCGACCCCAGGCTTGAGAGGCCTGCTGGGGCCCTCAACAAGGAGGAGGTTTCCATCACACTCACGCCCAGCGAACATGCAGAGCAGGTGAGGAAGACAGTCCCCCATGTAGTGTCTCTGGTCAACATTAGATAGGTAATAAGGTGTAATTATACTGTAGTAGTACACTAGGGAATAGGTTACCACCTTCCACCTCTACCCTGGGCGGCAGGGTAGCCTAGTGGTTAGAGCATTGGACTAATAACCGCAAGGTTGCAAGTTCAAATCCCTGACCTGACAAGGTACAAAATCTGTCGTTCTGCCCCTGAACAAGGCAGTTAACCCGCTGTTCCTAGGCCGTCATTATAAATAAGAATTTGTTCTTAACTGACTTGCCGAGTTAAACAAACCAACTCATCTTTAGTGGCTCTGGTCAAGTAGTAGTGGAGTAGGGGAGCGATGTCAAACAGCCAGCTGTAAGTATCTACTCTTATCAACGCCTCCTGTGTATCTGTGTAGCAAACATTACCATGTTACATAATGTTAAGTAGTGTAGCAGACTACTGGTAACGTTACATAACGTTAGGTCGATGTTAAGTAGTGTAGCAGACTACTGGTAACGTTACATAACGTTAGGTCGATGTTAAGTAGTGTAGCAGACTACTGATAACGTTAGGTCGATGTTAAGTAGTGTAGCAGACTACTGGTAGCGTTACATAACGTTAGGTCAATGTTAAGTAGGGTAGCAGACTACTGATAACGTTAGGTCGATGTTAAGTAGTGTAGCAGACTACTGGTAGCGTTACATAACGTTAGGTCAATGTTAAGTAGGGTAGCAGACTACTGATAACGTTAGGTCGATGTTAAGTAGTGTAGCAGACTACTGGTAGCGTTACATAACGTTAGGTCAATGTTAAGTAGGGTAGCAGACTACTGATAACGTTAGGTCGATGTTAAGTAGTGTAGCAGACTACTGGTAGCGTTACATAACGTTAGGTCGATGTTAAGTAGTGTAGCAGACTACTGGTAGCGTTACATAACGTTAGGTCGATGTTAAGTAGGGTAGCAGACTACTGATAACGTTACATAACGTTAGGTCGATGTTAAGAAGTGTAGCAGATGTAGATGTCAACTCTAATGCTTCTTTGATGTCTGCACAGCTAACATTAGGGTCATGGTGTCAGAGTGGTAACCCATGGATACACTGTGGGTGGGTCCCAGATGACACCTTTCTTCCCTATGTAGTGCACTACTTTTGACCGGTGCCCATAGTTAATAGGGGGCCACCTTGTTCCCTATGTAGTGCACTACTTTTGACCGGAGCCCATAGTTAATAGGGGGCCACCTTGTTCCCTATGTAGTGCACTACTTTTGACCAGAGCCCATAGTTAATAGGGGGCCACCTTGTTCCCTATGTAGTGCACTACTTTTGACCAGAGCCCATAGTTAATAGGGGGCCACCTTGTTCCCTATGTAGTGCACTACTTTTGACCGGAGCCCATAGTTAATAGGGGGCCACCTTGTTCCCTATGTAGTACCCTACTTTTGACCAGAGTGCCCTATAAGGAGCAGGGGCCCATTTCAGACAGCCTGTATGATGATCGTACCGTGTGAGAATTTGACTCTTGATTTACTAATGAATTGTTGTTTTTAGCAGCCTGGTATGTACAGTATCTAGACCAGTCCCTTCCTCACCCGCTGGGACCCTGCAGAGGGTTTGTTGACTGTTATTTAAAGTGTCTCCTCCTGCATTCTGTTACCAAGAAACAGTAGCTTACGTCAACGCTCTAGTCTACCCCTCAGATACACACAGACACACACACACACACACTCTACCCCTCAGATACACACAGACACACACACAAACACTCTACCCCTCATATACACACACTCTACCCCTCAGATACACACAGACACACACACTCTACTCCTCAGATACACACACACTCTACCCCTCAGATACACACACACACACACACACACACACTCTACCCCTCAAATACACACACTCTACCCCTCAGATACACACAGACACACACACTCCACCCCTCAGATACACACACACACACTCTACCCCTCAGATACACACACACACACACACACACACACTCTACCCCTCAGATACACACACACTCTACCCCTCAGATACACACAGACACACACACTCTACTCCTCATATACACACACTCTACCCCTCAGATACACACAGACACACACACACACAAACACTCTACCCCTCATATACACACACTCTACCCCTCAGATACACACAGACACACACACTCTACTCCTCAGATACACACACACTCTACCCCTCAGATACACACACACACACACACACACTCTACCCCTCAGATACACACACACTCTACCCCTGAGATACACACACACACACACACACACACACTCTACCCCTCAGATACACAGACACTCTACCCCTCATATACACACACACTCTACCCCTCAGATACACACACACACACACACACTCTACCCCTCAGATACACACACACTCTACCCCTGAGATACACACACACACACACACACACACACACTCTCTACCCCTCATATACACACACACACACACACACACACACACACACACACACACACACACACACACACACTCTCTACCCCTCAGATAGAAACATACACTCTACCCCTCATATACACACAGACACTCTACCCCTCAGATACACACAGACACACACTCTACCGCTCATACACACACACTCTCTACCCCTCATATACACACACTCTCTACCCCTCATATACACACAGACACACACACACACACACACAAACACTCTACCCCTCATATACACACACACACACACTCTACGCCTCATATACACACACTCTCTACCCCTCAGATACACACACACACACACACACACACACACACACTCTACCCCTCATATACACACACACTCTACCCCTCATACACACACTCTCTACCCCTCAGATACACACACACACACACACACACACACACACACACACACACACACACACACACACACACACACACACACACACACACACTCTACCCCTCATATACACACTCTCTACCCCTCATATACACACAGACACACAAACACTCTACCCCTCATATACACACAGACACACACTCTACCCCTCATATACACACACACACACACACACACACACACACACACACACACACACACACACACACACACACACACACACACACACACACACACACACACACACACACACAAACACTCTACCCCTCATATACACACAGACACACACTCTCCATCTCTACCTCTCTCTCTCTCTCTCTTTGACAGCAGTCCCTTTCTCTCTCTCTCTCTCTCTCTCTCTCTCTGACAACAGTCCCTTTCTCTCTACCTCTCTCTCTTTGACAGCAGTCCCTTTCTCTGCCTTCTCCTATAACTTCAGATCTGGGTGATTCTCCAAATAAAATGACTACATCCACTGGAGAAATGGAGCACACTCTCTCAACTCATGAGCTACATTCAACTTGATGATAGTTAAATGTATGATACATGTTTATGATAGTGAGTTTAATCAAGTCAACACATACAGCAGAACAAATCAAACTCTAGATACTAATGCTGCCCTTCCTGTCTCCCATCCCACAGCAGCAGAACATCACAACCGAAGAGTGCGGAGACTCGGGGGTCGGAGGAACGGAAGGAGGCGGCATCGGGGCGGCATCATCGGGGGCGACAGGCGACGAAGGTGGAGCCACAACAGCAGCAGAATGCTACAGCGAGGGCGGAGCCAACTGCGGTTCCACAGGGGTCCTATCCTTCTCCTCCTCCAGCCAGGACCAGCCATTGGATGATCACCACTTGGAGGAGTGTCCTCTGTGTCTCCTCAGCCAACCACGATGCCAGTTCCCCCGTCTCTCTTCCTGTTCTCACCGGGCCTGCTATGACTGCCTGGCACAGTACCTGAGGATGGAGATCTCAGAGAGCCGTGTGGGCGTGGCTTGTCCTCAGTGTCCCGAGGCTCTGGCGCCACCTGACGTAAGGGCCATCCTGGATGACCTGGCGCTGCTGGAGAGATTGGAGGAGTACCAGCTGAGGAGGTTCCTGGCTGCCGACCCAGACACACGCTGGTGTCCTACACCCGACTGCAGGTAGAGACACCGAGTCATTCAATTCGTTCTACTGATTCAGAATCGTTTGATTAGATTCAGAAGAACCATATCCAAAGAGGGGGAGTCCTCTCCATACATTCAGAGTCAGTTGCATAACAGCACATCAAACAATAGAACCAGCTGACCAGGTTTTTTGGCTGCCGACCCAAACACCTGGTGATCTCATCTGACTGCAGGTGAACGGTGGAGAGAGCCACGGAGCATCCCATGCTATGGATTCATTTTGACAATCCCATGCTATGGATTCATTCTGACAATCCCATGCTATGGATTAATTCTGACAATCCCATGCTATGGATTAATTCTGACAATCCCATGCTATAGATTCATTCTGACAATCCCATGCTATGGATTCATTCTGATAATCCCATGCTATGGATTCATTCTGACAATCCCATGCTATGGATTCATTCTGACAATCCCATGCTATGGATTCATTCTGACAATCCCATGCTATGGATTCATTCTGACAATCCCATGCTATGGATTCATTCTGACAATCCCATGCTATGGATTCATTCTGACAATCCCATGCTATGGATTCATTCTGATAATCCCATGCTATGGATTCATTCTGATAATCCCATGCTATGGATTCATTCTGATAATCCCATGCTATGGATTCATTCTGACAATCCCATGCTATGGATTCATTCTGATAATCCCATGCTATGGATTCATTCTGATAATCCCATGCTATAGATTCATTCTGACAATCCCATGCTATGGATTCATTCTGACTGCAGGTCAGGTTAGATTCAGATTCTGAAGCATTTCAGTAGATTCTGAAGCGAGTCACTGGCAACTCCATTTCATAGGGAGTCATTTCATAACAGGTTGTAACCAGAGAACAATGGCGGTCTCTATCTGTAAGGCTGTTGTTGAGGACACTAGTGTGACAGAGCACGTACATCCTCTATCTGTAAGGCTGTTGTTGAGGATACTTGTGTGACAGAGCCCGTACATCCTCTATCTGTAAGGCTGTTGTTGAGGATACTAGTGTGACAGAGCCCGTACATCCTCTATCTGTAAGGCTGTTGTTGAGGATACTAGTGTGACAGAGCCCGTACATCCTCTATCTGTAAGGCTGTTGTTGAGGATACTAGCGTGACAGAGCCCGTACATCCTCTATCTGTAAGGCTGTTGTTGAGGATACTAGCGTGACAGAGCCCGTACATCCTCTATCTGTAAGGCTGTTGTTGAGGATACTAGTGTGACAGAGCCCGTACATCCTCTATCTGTAAGGCTGTTGTTGAGGATACTAGTGTGACAGAGCCCGTACATCCTCTATCTGTAAGGCTGTTGTTGAGGATACTAGCGTGACAGAGCCCGTACATCCTCTATCTGTAAGGCTGTTGTTGAGGATACTAGCGTGACAGAGTACTCTTTCATACTTTTTCTTGTGTGCCTTGTCATTTTTTCCCCCCGTTAATGTTCGGACCGCGGAAATGTTTGAAATGACCTGTCAAACACACACCGGTATTGGCTGAAATGGGCTCAGTGGAATACGTCGTCTTTCTGTTGTAGCTATAAGAACTCTACAGTTTTGTCGGGGGATTAAATACATCGTCTCGACACTTAATTACATCACAGGAAAGAGAAGAAATCCAACTTTATTTTGATGGGTGTTCATTTGTTGTGGAATTTAAACAAAGTAATCCTCTCCCCTGTAACTGTTCCCCCAGGTCGTTAATTTACCTGGTCAAATAAAATCAGAATACAGTCTAAATGTTTCCAAATGAGATGATCACAGCTTGATGAGGTGGGATTATTCCTGCCTGTTTCAACCAGATTAGATACGCTGAAATGAAAGCAACTTCCAAAAATAAACACTCAGATTATAGTGATATTATGTCTAATCTGGCAAACAATGTAAAGTATGTTTAGATTGGTTGTAATCTAGAGTCAAGAGTGTTGATTTTTTTAAATCTGAGGGTATCCTGCTAGTGACACACTTTGTTTAATTATGCAACAGAACGTGACCACAACAGTAATTAACGAGGCAGTTCTAGACAGCGTAGGTGAGTGCAGGTAGGACTAGAGACGGATCAAATTGTCGGTGGTTGTGGCAGCTGCTCCACCCCTTTTTATGTTGATTTATTCAGCCAGTGTATTTATGCAAATTAGGCCCATGTAAATGTTCTTTTAACACAACCTATTTAAAATATATATCTGATACCATTACAAAATGTATATGAGTGAATTCTGTCACGTCTACTCTTGCTCCAACGCGCCGGCGCTCGACGTCGCCGGTCTATTAACCACCGGTCCTGGAAACCCATTATTACCCACACCTGGCAATCCATTATTACCCACACCTGGCAACCCATTATTACCTACACCTGGCAACCCATTATTACCTACACCTGGCAACCCATCATTACCCACACCTGGCAACCCATCATTACGCACACCTGGCAACCCATCATTACCCACACCTGACAACCCATCATTACCCACACATGAACTTCATCGCTAGGCACACCTGGACTTCATCACTAGGCACACCTGGACTTCATCACTAGGCACACCTGGACTTCATCACTAGGCACACCTGGACTTCATCGTTAGGCACACCTGGACTTCATCACTAGGCACACCTGGACTTCATCACTAGGCACACCTGGACTTCATCGTTAGGCACACCTGGACTTCATCGCTAGGCACACCTGGACTTCATCGTTAGGCACACCTGGACTTCATCGCTAGGCACACCTGGACTTCATCGCTAGGCACACCTGGACTTCATCGTTAGGCACACCTGGACTTCATCGCTAGGCACACCTGGACTTCATCGCTAGGCACACCTGGACTTCATCGCTAGGCACACCTGGACTTCATCGCTAGGCACACCTGGACTTCATCACTAGGCACACCTGGACTTCATCACTAGGCACACCTGGACTTCATCACTAGGCACACCTGGACTTCATCACTAGGCACACCTGGACTTCATCACTAGGCACACCTGGACTTCATCACTAGGCACACCTGGACTTCATCACTAGGCACACCTGGACTTCATCACTAGGCACACCTGGACTTCATCACTAGGCACACCTGGACTTCATCACTAGGCACACCTGGACTTCAATCACTAGGCACACCTGGACTTCATCACTAGGCACACCTGGACTTCATCACTACGCACACCTGGACTTCATCACTAGGCACACCTGGACTTCAATCACTAGGCACTCCTGGACTTCATCACTAGGCACTACCTGGACTTCATCACTAGGCACACCTGGACTTCATCACTAGGCACACCTGGACTTCATCACTACGCACACCTGGACTTCATCACTAGGCACACCTGGACTTCATCACTAGGCACACCTGGACTTCATCACTAGGCACACCTGGACTTCATCACTAGGCACACCTGGACTTCATCACTAGGCACACCTGGACTTCATCACTAGGCACACCTGGACTTCATCACTAGGCACTCCTGGACTTCATCACTAGGCACTCCTGGACTTCATCACTAGGCACACCTGGACTTCATCGTTAGGCACACCTGGACTTCATCACTAGGCACACCTGGACTTCATCACTAGGCACACCTGGACTTCATCACTAGGCACACCTGGACTTCATCACTAGGCACACCTGGACTTCATCACTAGGCACACCTGGACTTCATCGTTAGGCACACCTGGACTTCATCACTTCCCTGATTACTTCCCCCTTTATTTACCCCTCTGTTGTCATCAGTCCTTAGGTGTTATTGGTTTCCTCTCACGTTCAGTACACTTCCCATGTTTGTTCTTTTGTGTCTGTTCAGTATTAAACCTTCTGAACTTGCTCTCTGACTGCGTATACGTAACAGATTCTTAGAATCCAAAAAATGGAAATTTGACAATAAATTGAATACCTGAATTCCCACCAAAATCCCTGAACTCCATTTAATTATGTCCATTCCAGTAAAATATTGTATGTTCTTTAAGTCAGTCCATATCTGATGGATTATACACATTGTAAAGTTTGGAGTATCTTCATTCTTCATTCATTGTCCAACTGGTGCATTTATTAGAATTTTGTTTTTAAAAACTTTTAAACTATTTTGATGACCTTCGGGTGATTCCTGATGACCTTCTGGTGATTCCTGGTGACCTTCTGGGGATTCCTAGCCGTCGCGACCTCCATGTCTCCAACATACACACATTCCACAAGGTCTTAGTGACTGAAGCTTAGTAGAAGTGCCTCGAAAGGAGATTAGCAATTTGTTAAACACATGTTTTATTTGACTGTATGTGTGGTTCAGTGTGATCTATATTTTTGTTGTGATCTGTCTGTCTGTCTCTCTCTCACTGGAGTGATCTGTCTCTGTCTTACTGTAGTGATGTGTCTGATGTGGTGATAGCCTACTGTCTATCAATCTATTCTCTTCTTCTCTCTGTCTCCCCAGCTTTGCGGTGATAGCCTACTGTCTATCAATCTATTCTCTTCTTCTCTCTGTCTCCCCAGCTTTGCGGTGATAGCCTACTGTATATATCAATCTATTCTCTTCTTCTCTCTGTCTCCCCAGCTTTGCGGTGATAGCCTACTGTATATATCAATCTATTCTCTTCTTCTCTCTGTCTCCCCAGCTTTGCGGTGATAGCCTACTGTATATATCAATCTATTCTCTTCTTCTCTCTGTCTCCCCAGCTTTGCGGTGATAGCCTACTGTATATATCAATCTATTCTCTTCTTCTCTCTGTCTCCCCAGCTTTGCGGTGATAGCCTACTGTATATATCAATCTATTCTCTTCTTCTCTCTGTCTCCCCAGCTTTGCGGTGATAGCGTACGGCTGTGCGGAGTGTCCTAAACTAAGCTGCGAGCGTGAGGGCTGTGACACAGAGTTCTGCTACCACTGTCGCCAGCTGTGGCACCCCGACCAGACGTGTGACCAGGCCCGACGCCAGTGGGCACACCACACCTGGAGGGGCAATGATGCCTCCACACTATATGTGTTGAATGAGGAGCCTGGAGGAGGTAGCCTAGACCATGAGGAGGTGGCCTAGACCAGGAGAAGCCTGGAGGAGGAAGCCTAGACCAGGAGGAGGTAGCCTAGACCAGGAGGAGGTAGCCTAGACCAGGAATAGGTAGCCTAGACCAGGAATAGGTAGCCTAGACCAGGAATAGGTAGCCTAGACCAGGAGGAGGTAGCCTAGACCAGGAGGAGGTAGCCTAGACCAGGAATAGGTAGCCTAGACCAGGAGAAGCCTGGAGGAGGTAGCCTTGACCAGGAGGAGCTTGGAGGAGCCAGGAGGAGGTAGCCTAGACCATGAGGAGGTAGCCTAGACCATTTGGAGGCTGGAGGCGGTAGTCTAGACCAGAAGGAGCCTGGAGGAGGTAGCCTAGACCAGGAGGAGGTAGCCTAGACCATTTCGAGGCTGGAGGAGGTAATCTAGACCAGGAGGAGCCTGGAGGAGGTAGCCTAGACCAGGAAGAGGTGGCCTAGACCAGGAGGAGGAAGCCTGATCAGGAATAGATAGCCTAGACCAGGAGGAGGTAGCCTAGACCAGGAATAGGTAGCCTAGACCAGGAGGAGGTAGCCTAGACCAGGAGGAAGTAGCCTAGACCAGGAATAGGTAGCCTAGACCAGGAGAAGCCTGGATGAGGTAGCCTTGACCAGGAGGAGCTTGGAGGAGCCAGGAGGAGGTAGCCTAGACCAGGAGGAGGTAGCCTAGACCATTTGGAGGCTGGAGGAGGTAGTCTAGACCAGGAGGAGCCTGGAGGAGGTAGCCTAGACCAGGAGGAGGAGCCTGGAGGAGGTAGCCTAGACCAGGAGGAAGTAGCCTATACCAGGAGGAGGAGCCAGGAGGAGGTAGCCTAGACCAGGAGGAGGTAGCCTAGACCATTTGGAGGCTGGAGGCGGTAGCCTAGACCAGGAGGAGGAGCCTGGAGGAGGTAGCCTAGACCAGGAGGAGGAGCCTGGAGGAGGTAGCCTAGACTAGGAGGAGCCTGGAGGAGGTAGCCTAGACCAGGAGGAGCTTGGAGGAGGTAGCCTAGACCAGGAGGAGCCTGGAGGAGGTAGCCTAGACCAGGAGGAGGTAGCCTAGACCAGGAGGAGGAGCCTGGAGGAGGTAGCCTAGACTAGGAGGAGCCTGAAGGAGGTAGCCTAGACCAGGAGGAGCTTGGAGGAGGTAGCCTAGACCAGGAGGAGGTAGTCTAGACCAGGAGGAGCCTGGAGGAGGTAGCCTAGACTAGGAGGAGGAGCCTGGAGGAGGTAGCCTAGACTAGGAGGAGCCTGGAGGAGGTAGCCTAGACCAGGAGGAGGAGCCTGGAGGCGGTAGCCTTGACCAGGAGGAGATAGCCTAGACCAGGAGGAGACTGGAGGAGGTAGCCTAGACCAGGAGGAGGTAGCCTAGACCTGGAGAAGGAAGCCTAGACCAGGAGGAGACTGGAGGAGGTAGCCTAGACCAGGAGGAGACTGGAGGAGGTAGCCTAGACCAGGAGGAGGTAGCCTAGACCTGGAGAAGGAAGCCTAGACCAGGATGAGACTGGAGGAGGTAGCCTAGACCAGGAGGAGGAGCCTGGAGGAGGTAGCCTAGACCAGGAGGAGGAGCCTGGAGGAGGTAGCCTAGACCAGGAGGAGGTAGCCTAGACCAGGAGGAGCCTGGAGGAGGTGGCCTAGACCAGGAGGAGCCTGGAGGAGGTAGCTAAGCCACACAGGGACACACAGCATAGCCATGACATTCACATAGTACAGAGGATGTGGGGAGACACACAGAAGTACTGTACATGTACAGTTCCAGTCAACTTTGGATACACCGACTCATTCAAAGGTTTTTCTTTATTTTTACTATTTTCTACATTGTAGAGTAATAGTGAAGACATCAAAACTATGAAATAACACATATAGAATCATGTACTTATCAAAAAAGTGTTTAACAAATCAAAATATATTTTAGATTCTTCAAAGTAGACACCCTTTGCCTTGATGACAGCTTTGCACAGTCTTGGCATTCTCTCAACCAGCTTCACCTGGAATGCTTTTCCAATAATCTTGAAGGATTTCCCACATATGCTGAGCACTTGGCTGCTTTTCCTGAGAGCCAGTTTCATCACAGCTTTTGATGGTTTTTGCGATAGCACTTCAAAAAACGTTTAAAGTTCTTGACATTTTCCGGATTGACAGACCTTCATGTCTTAAAGTAAGGATGGACTGTTGTTTCTCTTTGATTATTTGAGCTGTTCTTGCCATAATATAGACTTGGTCTTTTACCAAACAGGGCTATCTTCTGTATACCATCCCTACCCTGTCACCACACAACTGATTGGCTCAAATGCATTAAGAAGGAAAGAAATTCCCCAAATTAACTTTTAACAAAGCACACCTGTTAATTGAAATGCATTCCAGGGAACTAACTCATGAAGCTGGTTGAGAGAATGCCAAGAGTGTGCAAAGCTGTCATCAAGAAAAAGGGTGGCTGCTTTGAAGAATCTCAAATATAAAATATATTTTGATTTGTTTAACACTTTTTTTTGGTTACTACATGATTCCATATGTGTTATTTCATAGTTCTGATGTCTTCACTATTATTCTACAATGCAGAAAATAGTAAAAATAAAGAATAACCCTGGAATGAGTAGGTGTGTCCAAACGTTTGACTGGTACTGTATTTGTGTATTTAGTCAGAGTATATACAGTACACATACTAGTCATGATAGGCATACATGCACTGCATGTAACCGGTGTGAAATGGCTAGCGAGTTAGCGGTGCACGCTAGTAGCGTTTCAATCGGTGACGTAATTCGCTCTGACACCTTGAAGTAGTTGTTTCCCTTGTGGCTTTTTTTTTGTGGAGTGATAAGTAACGATTGTTAGTAAGAGTGTCCATGATTGAGTCTTTGAATGAAGAGATGGAGATAAAACTGTCCAGTTCGAGTGTTTGTTGCAGCTCGTTCCAGTTGCTAGCTACATAAAACTGAAAAGAGGAGCGACCCAGGGATGTGTGTGCTTTGGGGACCTTCAACAGAATATGACTGGCAGAACGGGTTTTGTATGTGGAGGATGAGGGCTGCAGTAGATATCTCAGATAGGAGGCAGTGAGGCCTAAGAGGGTTTTATAAATAAGCGTCAACCAGTGGGTCTTGCGTCGGGTAAACAGAGATGACCAGTTTACAGAGGAGTATAGAGTGCAGTGATGTGTCCTATAAGGAGCATTGGTGGTAAATCTGATGGCAAAACCTTCTTGTTGTTGTTGTTCTTGATCTTGTTGTTGTTGTTGTTGTTCTTCTTCTTGCCTCTGTGTGTCGCACTAGCACCTGCGTGTCTCCTTCCAGAGTCAGAGGAGATCAAGGCGTGTCCTCGTTGTGGGGCCTACATCATGAAGACCAACGATGGCAGCTGTAACCGGATGAACTGTACCGTGTGCGTCTGTCAGTTCTGCTGGCTGTGTATGCAGGAGATCACCGACGTGCACTACCTCAGGTAGCTATAGCCACTGTTACTAACGGTTACCATTACCTCAGGTTAGTAACAGTGGCTATAGCTAACGGTTACCACTACCTCAGGTAGTAACAGTGGCTATAGCTAACGGTTACCATTACCTCAGGTAGTAACAGTGGCTATAGCTAATGGTTACCATTACCTCAGGTAGTAACAGTGGCTATAGCTAACGGTTACCACTACCTCAGGTAGTAACAGTGGCTATAGCTAACGGTTACCACTACCTCAGTTACATAATAGCCACTGTTACTAATAGTTACCACTACCTCAGGCACAGTACCAGTCAAAAGTTTGGATGAACGCTTTACTCTTGGCACTCTTGGCATTCTCTCAACCAGCTTCACCTGGAATGTTTTTCCAACAGTCTTGAAGTAGTTCCCACATATTCTGAGCACTTGTTGGCTGCTTTTCCTTCACTCTGCGGTCCAACTCATCCCAAACCATCTCATTTGGGTTGAGGTCGGGTGATTGTGGAGGCCAGGTCATCACTCTACTTCTTGGTCAAATAGCCCTTACACAGCCTGGAGGTGTGTTGGGTCATTGTGCTGTCGGAAAACAAATGATAGTCCCACTAAGCACAAACCAGATGGGATGGTGTATTCGCTGCAGAATGCCGTGCTAGCCATGCTGGTTAAGTGTGCCTTGAATTCTAAATAAATCACTGACAGTGTCACCAGCAATGCACCCCCCACACCATCATACCTCCTCCTCCATGCTTCACGGTGGGAACTACACATGCGGAGATCATCCGTTCACCTACTCTGCGTCTCACAGAAACAAGGTAGTTCGAACCAAAAATCTCAAATTTGGTCTCATCAGACCAAAGGCCAGATTTCCACTGGTCTAATGTCCATTGCTCGTGTTTCTTGGCCCAAGCAAGTCTCTTCTTTTTATTGGTGTCCTTTAGTAGTGGTTTCTTTGCAGCAATTCGACCATGAATGCCTGATTCACGCAGTCTCCTCTGAACAGTTGATGTTGAGATGTGTCTGTTACTTGAACTCTGTGAAGCATGTATTTGGGCTGTAATTTCTGAGGCTGGTAACTCTAATGAACTTATCCTCTGCAGCAGAGGTAACTCTGGGTCTTCCTTTCCTGTGGCGGTCCTCATGAGAGACAGTTTCATCATATTGCTTGATGGTTTTTGCGACTAAACTTTAAAAGTTCTTGACATTTTCCGGATTGACTGACCTTCATGTCTTAAAGTAATGATGGACTGTTGTTTCTCTTTGCTTATTTGAGCTGTTCTTGCCATAATATGAACTTGGTCATTTACCAAATAGGGTATATTCTGTATACCACCCCTACCTTGTCATACAACACTGATTGGCTCAAACGCATTAAGAAGGAAAGAAATTCCACAATTTAACTTTTAATTAGGGCTAGGGGTCCCGCTAGAGGGACAACTTCTGGTGAAACTGGAGAGCGCGCAATTCATATAAATAATCATAAATAATATGGATTTTAAAATTCATGTACATATAAGTGTCTTATATTGGCTTAAATTCTTGTTAATCTAACTGTACTGTCCAATTTACAGTAGCCGTTACCGAAACATGCCATGCGATTGTTTGAGGACGGTGCCCCACATCAAAATATTTTTCCACCGGCACAGGTTTCATACATTCTCAAATAACGAATAAATATTCACTTACTTTTTGAAAATCTTCCTCTGATTTGTCATCCAAAGGGACCCAGCTATAACATGTAGTGTCGTTTTGTTAGATAAAATCCTTCTTTATATCCCAAAAAGTCTGTTTAGTTGGCGCCATCGATATGAGTAATCCACTCGTTCTACATACAGAGAAAGGAATCCGAAAATCTATTCCTAAACTTTGTTTCAACAAGTCAAAATCCGTTTCTTTATACTCCTTACTCCCCTAGTCAAACTATAATATTTCTTACGGAAAGAAGTAGGAAATCGATTTTAGCAGGTGCGTAATTTCTTCAGGGCACGCGTAAACACACATTTCCATAATGTGTCCTTCTGCTAAAACGTAGATTTCTTATTCATTTTTGAAGTTACAAGCCTGAAACCTTGAACATAGACGGCTGACACCCTGTGGAAGCCATAGGAATTGCATCCAGGGAGCTAATTCTCAATATGACCTTTCTCTTGCATATCTAAGAGGATGGTCTCTCAACAAAAAAAATCAGGTTGGTTTTTCTTTGGATATTCTCCTACCATATCTATTGTGTTATATTCGCCTACATTATTTAAAAATTTATACAAACTTCAAAGTGTTGTCTTTCCAATGGTGACAATTATATGCACATCCTGGCTTCAGGGGCACGTCATTCAGACAGGAAGTGGAGAAAAAAGGGGCCTATCCCTATTAACAAAGCACACCAGTTAATTGAAATGCATTCCAGGTGACTACCTCATGAAGCTGGTTGACAGAAATGCCAAGAGTGTACAAAGCTGTCAAGGCAAAGGGTGGCTACTTTGAAGAATCTCAAATATACAGTTGACTGGTACTGTACATATAGCCACTGTTACTAACAGTTACCACTACCTCAGGTAGCTTTAGACACTGTTACTAACGGTTACCACTACCTCAGGTAGCTTTAGACACTGTTACTAACAGTTACCACTACCTCAGGTAGCTATAGACACTGTTACTCAGTTACCCCTACCTCAGGTAGCTATAGACACTGTTACTAACGGTTACCACTACCTCAGGTAGCTTTAGACACTGTTACTAACGGTTACCACTACCTCAGGTAGCTTTAGACACTGTTACTAACAGTTACCACTACCTCAGGTAGCTATAGACACTGTTACTAACGGTTACCACTACCTCAGGTAGCTTTAGACACTGTTACTAACGGTTACCACTACCTCAGGTAGCTATAGACACTGTTACTAACGGTTACCCCTACCTCAGGTAGCTTTAGACACCACTACTACAGGTACCTAACGGTTACCAGCTGTTGGATACACACTGAGTGTACAAAACAACACTAGGAGCATCTGCTCTTTCCATGGCATATTGAATTGAATTTATTTTGGGCAACAGACAACAAAATGCACATTGTGGACCTAGAGGATATCACTTACATTTTTTACATTTACATTTTAGTCATTTAGCAGACGCTCTTATCCAGAGCGACTTACAGTAGTGAATGCATACATTTCATACATGGACCCCCGTGGGAATCGAACCCACAACCCTGGCATTGCAAACACCATGCTCTACCAACTGAGCTACAGGGAAGGCTGTGGATCAACCCTCTCCTAGTCAAGTCTAACGGCACCATATTCCTGCTGTGCAAACAGTTATAATTTGTGGCAGGAAGCCTTGCATGAAGTGCGTAGTTTAAATGGCAGTCCACTGACTAACTTAGCAGGAATATGGTGTGGTTCTGACACAAGGTTGGATTCTAATGCTTATTTGATATCGAGCAACACATTTCACTTTACGTCTGGTAAGTACAGGTCCTAGAGATTATACTTTTATTGACAGGAAACATTTTTGGGGGGGTGAAATCGGCTATAATGTGGTATGGTTATTTTCTGTCACCAAAACACTACAACTGAGGGAGTCCAACCAATACACAGACTCCCTATGTTGTGTCCCAAAGCTAGCTGTGCCACGAGCTAGCTGTGCCACACGGTCTGCCACGAGCTAGCTGCGCCACGAGCTAGCTGCGCCACACGGTCTGCCACGAGCCAGCTGCGCCACACGGTCTGCCACGAGCTAGCTATGCCACACGGTCTGCCACGAGCCAGCTGCGCCACACGGTCTGCCACGAGCTAGCTATGCCACACGGTCTGCCACGAGCCAGCTGCGCCACACGGTCTGCCACGAGCTAGCTGTGCCACGAGCTAGCTGTGCTACACGTTCTCTGAGAAAATGTTGCAGTTTTAAAGCTAATATACTGTCATTCTAAACATTTTGCAATGGCTTATGACATGTTTATATTTTATCTGGGGAGGGGGGGGAATATTATCAAATGACTTGGGAGTTTGCCAAATAACAGGGGTAGAATAACCTTCCCGCCAAATACATTTTTTTTTACTGACATGGCAGATTCGGACGGGACTGAAATTACGGATGTGGTGATTTGTGCTCATGTACATAATTAGATTACCTGAGCACACCCAGTAAAACGTATCCCTACTGAATAAGACTTCAGTCGTGTCATTTTACATCCAACTAAGATGTTTGGTGCATTATTTCTCAAGATAAATGTACATGAAAACTAGTCATCTGTCGTTGAATGACAAACACTTAATTGAGGAATCCCTACCGTTGACCAATCACTGACGAAGGGGCATATAAGGCCCTATAAAATCCGTGATGCAGAGAACGCGGACGGAATCTCGGAATCCAGACATTAAAACGGAATTCAACAATATAAATGAAATGTATTGAAAATGTATTAATTTATCATAAGACATGAACAGAACGCATCAGTGAGTCGTATTTCCTGCCATTTTCTGAAGAGGCAACGAGAATTCCCTGTCTGTGCATGTGCGAGTCTCGCTTTTTGTAGCTGTTAGCGATAACTTTAGGTAATTCTTTACAAAATGTATGCTCACTCAGCTGTGCCTCACAAGTAATACAACAACTGATCTGTTACTGGTGTGATCATATAGCGTACCTCAAATTCTGAAATATAAAATGTAAAAAAATAAAAAAATAAATGTCTGAAAGATGAGGGGTTTCCTATTGATCAAAGACTGAGGCCTACTTTGTCCCTCCACCCTGGAGTGCAGAACAATGTCCAGCACAGGTCTTCCTCTAATTCCATCTCTGTTTCCTCTGCTGCTTGTGTAAAACTTTGGGCGTACAGGGGGTTTCCAGCTGGGGCCATGTCTTTGATGTTCAGTTGGACCTTCAGGTTCTCTTGATGGATTGTACACCAATAACAAGTAAGGATAACTTTAGATCTATGTTGCACGGGACTAGTATTACCAGGGAACGTTGGCTATGCAATTATTACCCAAGAATGTCCATTATTCCACAAACTGTAATTCTTTATTTTTCATTAAATGTACCGTTATGATGGAAGCCTGGAGGTTTTCTAGGTAAAGATATTTCAACAAGTCCAGGTGATAACACTGATAACTCGAGCTCGGCTCCCAAGTCTCTAAACCATGTTCGGTACAGCGGCGCCATAATATTTGAATTGAGGAAGTGTGATCAATTATTATTTTAGCGATCCGCAGTAGACGTCTTAAAATGCCCACAAGCCTGTAGATGTGAGCTAAACAGCACACTCAAGAGGCGTTCATCATCCCCCAGGATGATAAAGTGAACATCATTTCCAAAAGTTTGCCGCCGTTGGGATGCTGCTTTGTGATCTATTAACAACAAGGGTTGCATTAAAATGACAATGAAAGTTCCATTCATTGGCACAAAACGTATTAAAAAAAAGTTGATACTTCATATAGACTATGCGCAGCACTTTATTGTAAGCATCAAATCAGTTAGAAAACCTATTGTTTTCAAATCAAATCCAAATTTTATTTGTCACATGCGCCAAATACCAACAGGTGTAGACCTTACAGTGAAATGCTTACTTACAAGCCCTTAACTTCTTAAAGCATTGTTGGTTTTAGAAAGAATAAATGTTAATGTTAAGTAAAAAAAGAAAATGTTTTTAATTTAAAAAAAAATACAAAATATTTTTTTTTAAAGTTACAAATAATTAAACCACAGCAGGAAAATAACAATAGCGAGGCTATATACTGGGGGTACCGGTACAGAGTCAATGTGGAGGCTATATATAGGGGGGGTACTGGTACCGAGTCAACGTGGAGGCTATATACAGGGGGTACCGGTACCGAGTCAATGTGCGGGGGCACCAGTTAGTCAAGGTAATTGAGGTAATATGTACATGCGAAATGAAAGTATTAATTAAAACTCTTGTTTCCAAAGTGGTCCTTGACGATAAAAACAATAATATATACATTATATATCCTTCCCTGATACCAGTATAGCTGAGTCATCAGCGTAAAGCAGGAGTTTGCACTTTACTGTATCTGGCATGTCATTAACGTATATAAGAAATAAGAGAGGCCTTAAAACGGATCCCTGTGGTACTCCGCGGGATATTTCTTTGGCCTCTGACAGAACATCATCAACATCATACTTGTGTTCTGCTGGTCAGATAAGACCTAAACCAAATTCACTGCTACGTCATTTAGACCCATGCATTTCAGTTTCATCAGGAGAATATTATGATCCACAGTATCAAAAGCTTTCTGTAAGTCTTAACATGATCATACCTGGTATAGTTCCCCCTTCTCACTTTCCTGCTTATTGTGGTCAAAAAGGTGGATAAGGCAAGTAATCAGTTGAATGAGCTGTTCTAAAGCCATACTGGAGTTCATAAAGACGTTTGCGCTCGTGAAGGTATCCCTCAAGTTGATTAAAAACTAAATCTCTCAACAACTTTGGATAAGATGCTGAGGATTGACACAGGTCTATAGTTTCCTATACTTGTTTTACTGCTCTTCTTGTGGAGCGGAACCACCCGGGCTGTTTTGAGATCCTTGGGAAATGTATCACTACTAATAGAAAGGTTTATAATATGCATTATCATTTTAGCAGTGACACAAGCGCTATGCTTTATGAATATTGCAGTTACGTTATTGAGCCCAGTTGCTTTGTTTGTGCTCATTAAGCTTGGTAGATTGGAAACTGCTGCGCTTTGGTTGCTCATGATGAAATGTATTTTAACTCGGAACACTAAAGGAAAAATAACAAAGAGAAAACAAAAGCATACAGTTCTGTCAGGTACATAAACTAAACAGAAGACAACTACCCACAAACACAGGTGGAAAAAAAAACCCTACTTAAGCATGATCTCCAATTAGAGACAACGAGGACCAGCTGCCTCTAATTGGCGATCATCCCAAAAAAACAACAACATAGAAATATTAAACATAGAAAAACACAAAACACCCCCTGTCACACCCTGACCTACTCTACCATAGAAAATAACATCTTACTATGGTCAGGACGTGACAAGTAGATTGGTAACTTTGTCATCTGTTATCATGCACAGCTCAAATAAATAATTAGTGATACCTTTGCTATGGTTAAAGTTGTTAATGAAAGACTGGCCATAGTGTCCAGAGAAGATGGGTAACTTTTTAACCAGAGATGAGGCTATAGTGGTAAAAAAAATGTGTTTACATGAAAATGCCTGGTCATAACGTAAAAATGTAAAAATAACATAAAACATCATCAATATTCAGGCCAATATTACATGACTTATGGGGAGTTTTTGAGCCAATGTCCTTAAAAATGTTCCACAGTTTACAAGGCTGAAGTAGTCATTAACAGCGTCTATAGAATGTTGTGATTTGACCTTATCCATTTTGTATCTTGCCTGGTTTCTACAGTTAATATAACTGTCATAATCTTGTTGTAAATTTGTCCTTCTGAATCTGGCCAGGAATCGATCCCCCTTTTCCTGATGTCGTCTCAGATCTCAGGAAGTGATCCATTTCCCTGACCGCTGTTTGATTCTAATTTGTTTCATCGGAGCCAGAGTCGAGTGTAAACAGAACTTTAAAAAGACACCAAGCTTGATCAACATCATCACATGAGACCAATCCCCCCCAAAAAATTCCAAGTCCTGCTACAAAACATTATTTTGAGTATTGTTTCATTAGACCGTACCTTCATCTGTTTATTACCTGGCTCTAGTAGCATAGACTGACCCAGGTCATTTTCATGTCAATTGGGTCAGACTGTCAAAGACAATGGGATTTTAAAGACGCCTTGATCACAGCAAACATATTGATTTATGACATGATTCTCCCCTCATTGTGCATCCCAAATGGCACCATATTCTCTATGTAGTGCACTACATCTGACCAGGTTCCATAGGATCCTTGTCAAAACTAGTGCACTATTTATTTTTTATTTAACCTTTTATTTAACCAGGAAAGTCAGTCAAGAACAAATTCTTATTTACAATGATGGCCTAGGAACAGTGGGTTAACTGCCTTCTTCAGGGGGCAGAAACAACAGATTTTTACCTTGTCAGCTCGGAGGATTCAATCTAGCAACGTTTTCGGTTACTGGCCCAACACCCTAACCAGTAGACTACCTGCTCTAACCACTAGGCTACCTGCTCTAACCACTAGGCTACCTGCTCTAACCACTAGGCTACCTGCTCTAACCACTAGGCTACCTGCTCTAACCACTAGGCTACCTGCTCTAACCACTAGGCTACCTGCTCTAACCACAAGGCTACCTGCTCTAACCACTAGGCTACCTGCTCTAACCACTAGGCTACCTGCTGGTTACTGGCCCAACGCTCTAACCACTAGGCTACCTGCTGGTTACTGGCCCAACGCTCTAACCACTAGGCTACCTGCTGGTTACTGGCCCAACGCTCTAACCACTAGGCTACCTGCTGGTTACTGGCCCAACGCTCTAACCACTAGGCTACCTGCTGGTTAATGGCCCAATGCTCTAACCACTAGGCTACCTGCTGGTTAATGGCCCAACGCTCTAACCACTAGGCTACCTGCCTCCCCACTGCAGTTTAAAACAGAGACAGGTAATAGCCTAGAGATAGCTGGTTTGCTCCTCTCTGGACCATTATGCAGTATAGGGAATAGGGTGCTATTTGGACACAACCCATGTCTTCTTCACATGACTGCTAAACTACAGTAATAGCTGGTTTGCTCCTCTCTGGACCACTAACCTCTATCTCTAGGCTATTATCTGTCTGTTTTAAACTGCAGGGGTTTAACATGGGAGTGGTTTAACATGGGAGTGGTAGTGGTTTAACATGGGAGTGGGAGTGGTTTAACGTGGGAGTGGTAGTGGTTTAACGTGGGAGTGGTAGTGGTTTAACATGGGAGTGGTAGTGGTTTAACATGGGAGTGGTAGTGGTTTAACATGGGAGTGGTAGTGGTTTAACGTGGGAGTGGTTTAACATGGGAGTGGTAGGGGTTTAACGTGGGAGTGGTTTAATATGGGAGTGGTAGGGGTTTAACGTGGGAGTGGTAGTGGTTTAATGTGGGAGAGGTAGTGGTTTAACATGAGAGTGGTAGTGGTTTAACGTGGGAGTGGTAGTGGTTTAACGTGGGAGTGGTAGTGGTTTAACATGGGAGTGGGAGTGGTTTAACGTGGGAGTGGTAGTGGTTTAACATGGGAGTGGGAGTGGTTTAACGTGGGAGTGGTTTAACATGAGAGTGGTAGGGGTTTAACGTGGGAGTGGTAGTGGTTTAACGTGGGAGTGGTAGTGGTTTAACATGGGAGTGGGAGTGGTTTAACGTGGGAGTGGTAGTGGTTTAACATGGGAGTGGGAGTGGTTTAACGTGGGAGTGGTTTAACATGGGAGTGGGAGTGGTTTAACGTGGGAGTGGTAGTGGTTTAACGTGGGAGTGGTAGTGGTTTAACATGGGAGTGGTAATGGTTTAACATGGGAGTGGCTTAACATAGGTGGGGAGAGGTAGTGGTTTAACATGGAAGTGGAGAGGTAGTGGTTTAACATGGGAGTGGAGGATTTAATCTAAATCCTATTCCCTATATAGTACTTTGACCAGACCCCTATGAGCCCTGGCCCCTACCTAATCCAGCCCAAATTTACCTAATCCAGCCCAAATTTACCTAATCCAGCCCAAATGTATCTAATCCAGCCCAAGTCTACCTAATCCAGCCCTAGTCTATCTAATCCAGCCCTAGTCTATCTAATCCAGCCCTAGTCTATCTAATCCAGCCCTAGTCTATCTAATCCAGCCCTAGTCTACCTAATCCAGCCCTAGTCTACCTAATTCATCCCAAATCTACCTAATCCAGAAACTGATTAGTTTAATTTAAAGGAAAGCCTTGTTCTACTGACTTGGAGAGGGGGGGGAGAGAGAGAGAGAGAGAGAGGTAGATAACAGCATATGGTGGAGAAAGTACAGGGTGTTTGTTTGTCCTTGTTGCTTGTCTCTCTAAATCCCAAACCCTCCTAAGTGGCCAGTATTGAATCCCCTCCTTATGGATAACTCCCATCTCTCCTCCACTCCTCTCCTTCCTGTCTGTCCTGAACCCTACAGACAGAAAGCTGTTAGCGTCACAACATGACACATTAAACAGCTTCAACAAACATCACTCTAATATTTCTCCTGAATTCCCCATAATGCATTTAGCACCAGAGTTACAGGACCAATGCGGACGTTTTTATCTCACTATCAATATCAAGTACTTTACTAACCAGGTTTCCCATCTAACATTTTGTATTTGTGTAAAGTGCATGTCGGATACAAAATGTCAAGGCAGGCCTGATGGAAAAGCAAATTTGGCAGTAAACTTTCCAAACGTCGATAAATGTAACGGCCGTCGTATGAAGTGGACCAAGGCGCAGCGGGTTGAGTGCTCATTTGAACTTTTATTTGAACACTGAAAAAACAAAACAAGAAAACGAACGAACGCACAGTATTGCAGGCTACACACACAGCTATGCAAAAACAACTTCCCACAAAAGACAGGTGAAAAAAAAGGGCTACTTAAGTATGACTCCCAATCAGCAACAACGATGTACAGCTGTTCCTGATTGAGAGCCATACCAGGCCAACAAAGAAATACACAACATAGAAAAACCATAGAAATACAAAACATAGAACAATACCCAAAAACCCCGGAACACATAAAACAAACACCCCTCTTACATAAGAACATATCCCAACAAACCCCGAACCACATAAAACAAACACCCCCTGCCACGTCCTGACCAAACTACAATAACAAATAACCCCTTATACTGGTCAGAACGTGACAATAAAACAAAATACGCAAGACATGGTGGGATCTTTTTGTGTCTGTAAAATGTATTATGCGAGAAATGGCGGTGGAAACGTTGTTTTATGAACACACATATTAATATACTGTAATAACCATCGTATAGAAGTAAACTTGGAGTCATGCCATGATCTGTTGTGTGGTCCTCCCACTACGACTCAGGAAAGCATGTCGTTTATTAGGCTACAGATGAAATAAATTAGGATGAACTTCACAAGGTGGTGAAAGTGCATGACGATGAATTTGATGCTCCTTTCGATAAATGTATATCGAGGCTGCCATTTTGACACGTTTTTAAATAATCTCGCACTTTGCTCCATAATAACCTCATTTACATTTCAGTCATTTAGCAGACGCTCTTATCCAGAGCGACTTACAGTAGTGAATGCATACATTTCATAAATTTTTTCTCCGTACTGGTCCCCCGTGGGAATCGAACCCACAACCCTGGCGTTGCAAACACCATGCTCTACCAACTGAGCCACACAGGACTCATGTACTGTAGTAGGCTATATCTGCACTTTGTCTACAATTTGTTGGCTAGAGCGACCATGTCAATACCAGAGTGGGTTTATTTGCTATACCTATAAAGTATTTTCAGTGACAAAACCATCAGTAGACCTACAAACTGAAAAGGCCATGGAAACCCATTTTTTTTTACTAGTATTTTTCTGTGCACTATGTATTTATGCACAACCTTTTATCCGCAACAAGTCAATTTGATGGAAACATCTCTGGTTGGGGAAAATGCGCATATTATCTTGATGCAGATTTGACAATATTTGCTTGAAAATCTGTCGTCCATTAGGATGGAAACCTAACTACTGTGATTGTTTTCAATTAAAACGGTAAAAAAGAAACAAGCCACTAGACGTCAATTCGACATCTATTCCATGTTGGTTCAATGTAATTTCATTGAAATGACGTGGAAACAACATTGATTCAACCAACCTGGATGTGCCCAGTGGGGAAAAATAGCTTCTTTGCAAAGAACAATATCTCAAGCAAGAATTTTGCTCGGACTGTCTGGGAGTGGTGTGAGTGTTGGGGTGTAAAACTAGCTGTTATTGGCAGAGAGGTTTGGGAACTCTCTTTCTCATTGGTCTATTAACTAATTTACTACACGCTGATGTCACCATGGAAAGGCCGAAGCTCCATCCCACCAATACAGGCAGAAATGTCAGGTGGTCTTTTCAAACATCTCTTACACTAAAAGGGCTTTTACCAACCTTTATTGTGTGGAAATGTATATAAAACACAAGAAAATCTAGTTTTTGACTGCTCTGGGCCTTTAAGGAGCTGACTTTTTGTTGTGATGAAAATAACTCATATTTAACGTTTTAGCATATCACATCCCAAAGGAGCCAGTTGTGTTGAAGTGTTGTTTCAGCCAGACCTGTAGGTATTAGACCCTCAGGAACACTGGGTTATCCTTCAGCCAGACCTGTAGGTATTAGACCCTCATGAACACTGGGTTGTCCTTCAGCCAGACCTGTAGGTATTAGACCCTCATGAACACTGGGTTGTCCTTCAGCCAGACCTGTAGGTATTAGAACCTCATGAACACTGGGTTGTCCTTCAGCCAGACCTGTAGGTATTAGAACCTCAGGAACACTGGGTTATCCTTCAGCCAGACCTGTAGGTATTAGAACCTCAGGAACACTGGGTTATCCTTCAGCCAGACCTGTAGGTATTAGAACCTCAGGAACACTGGGTTATCCTTCAGCCAGACCTGTAGGTATTAGAACCTCAGGAACACTGGTTTGTCCTTCAGCCAGACCTGTAGGTATTAGAACCTCAGGAACACTGGGTTATCCTTCAGCCAGACCTGTAGGTATTAGACCCTCATGAACACTGGGTTGTCCTTCAGCCAGACCTGTAGGTATTAGAACCTCAGGAACACTGGGTTATCCTTCAGCCAGACCTGTAGGTATTAGACCCTCATGAACACTGGGTTATCCTTCAGCCAGACCTGTAGGTATTAGAACCTCAGGAACACTGGGTTGTCCTTCAGCCAGACCTGTAGGTATTAGAACCTCAGGAACACTGGGTTGTCCTTCAGCCAGACCTGTAGGTATTAGAACCTCATGAACACTGGGTTATCCTTCAGCCAGACCTGTAGGTGTTAGACCCTCAGGAACACTGGGTTGTCCTTCAGCCAGACCTGTAGGTATTAGACCCTCATGAACACTGGGTTGTCCTTCAGCCAGACCTGTAGGTATTAGACCCTCATGAACACTGGGTTGTCCTTCAGCCAGACCTGTAGGTATTAGAACCTCAGGAACACTGGGTTGTCCTTCAGCCAGACCTGTAGGTATTAGAACCTCATGAACACTGGGTTATCCTTCAGCCAGACCTGTAGGTGTTAGACCCTCAGGAACACTGGGTTATCCTTCAGCAAGACCTGTAGGTATTAGAACCTCAGGAACACTGGGTTATCCTTCAGCCAGACCTGTAGGTATTAGAACCTCAGGAACACTGGTTTGTCCTTCAGCCAGACCTGTAGGTATTAGAACCTCATGAACACTGGGTTGTCCTTCAGCCAGACCTGTAGGTATTAGACCCTCATGAACACTGGGTTGTCCTTCAGCCAGACCTGTAGGTATTAGAACCTCAGGAACACTGGGTTATCCTTCAGCCAGACCTGTAGGTATTAGAACCTCAGGAACACTGGGTTGTCCTTCAGCCAGACCTGTAGGTATTAGAACCTCAGGAACACTGGGTTATCCTTCAGCCAGACCTGTAGGTATTAGAACCTCAGGAACACTGGGTTGTCCTTCAGCCAGACCTGTAGGTATTAGAACCTCATGAACACTGGGTTATCCTTCAGCCAGACCTGTAGGTATTAGACCCTCAGGAACACTGGGTTATCCTTCAGCCAGACCTGTAGGTATTAGAACCTCAGGAACACTGGGTTGTCCTTCAGCCAGACCTGTAGGTATTAGAACCTCAGGAACACTGGGTTATCCTTCAGCCAGACCTGTAGGTATTAGACCCTCATGAACACTGGGTTGTCCTTCAGCCAGACCTGTAGGTATTAGAACCTCATGAACACTGGGTTATCCTTCAGCCAGACCTGTAGGTATTAGACCCTCAGGAACACTGGGTTATCCTTCAGCCAGACCTGTAGGTATTAGAACCTCAGGAACACTGGGTTATCCTTCAGCCAGACCTGTAGGTATTAGAACCTCATGAACACTGGGTTGTCCTTCAGCCAGACCTGTAGGTATTAGAACCTCATGAACACTGGGTTGTCCTTCAGCCAGACCTGTAGGTATTAGAACCTCATGAACAATGGGTTGTCCTTCAGCCAGACCTGTAGGTATTAGACCCTCATGAACACTGGGTTGTCCTTCAGCCAGACCTGTAGGTATTAGAACCTCAGGAACACTGGGTTGTCCTTCAGCCAGACCTGTAGGTATTAGAACCTCATGAACACTGGGTTGTCCTTCAGCCAGACCTGTAGGTATTAGAACCTCAGGAACACTGGGTTATCCTTCAGCCAGACCTGTAGGTATTAGAACCTCAGGAACACTGGGTTGTCCTTCAGCCAGACCTGTAGGTATTAGAACCTCAGGAACACTGGGTTATCCTTCAGCCAGACCTGTAGGTATTAGAACCTCATGAACACTGGGTTATCCTTCAGCCAGACCTGTAGGTATTAGAACCTCATGAACACTGGGTTGTCCTTCAGCCAGACCTGTAGGTATTAGAACCTCAGGAACACTGGGTTATCCTTCAGCCAGACCTGTAGGTATTAGAACCTCATGAACACTGGGTTGTCCTTCAGCCAGACATGTAGGTATTAGAACCTCAGGAACACTGGGTTATCCTTCAGCCAGACCTGTAGGTATTAGAACCTCAGGAACACTGGGTTATCCTTCAGCCAGACCTGTAGGTATTAGAACCTCATGAACACTGGGTTGTCCTTCAGCCAGACCTGTAGGTATTAGAACCTCAGGAACACTGGGTTATCCTTCAGCCAGACCTGTAGGTATTAGAACCTCAGGAACACTGGGTTATCCTTCAGCCAGACCTGTAGGTATTAGACCCTCATGAACACTGGGTTATCCTTCAGCCAGACCTGTAGGTATTAGAACCTCAGGAACACTGGGTTGTCCTTCAGCCAGACCTGTAGGTATTAGAACCTCAGGAACACTGGGTTGTCCTTCAGCCAGACCTGTAGGTATTAGAACCTCATGAACACTGGGTTGTCCTTCAGCCAGACCTGTAGGTATTAGAACCTCAGGAACACTGGGTTGTCCTTCAGCCAGACCTGTAGGTATTAGAACCTCAGGAACACTGGGTTATCCTTCAGCCAGACCTGTAGGTATTAGAACCTCAGGAACACTGGGTTGTCCTTCAGCCAGACCTGTAGGTATTAGAACCTCAGGAACACTGGGTTATCCTTCAGCCAGACCTGTAGGTATTAGAACCTCAGGAACACTGGGTTATCCTTCAGCCAGACCTGTAGGTATTAGAACCTCAGGAACACTGGGTTATCCTTCAGCCAGACCTGTAGGTATTAGAACCTCATGAACAATGGGTTGTCCTTCAGCCAGACCTGTAGGTATTAGAACCTCAGGAACACTGGGTTATCCTTCAGCCAGACCTGTAGGTATTAGAACCTCATGAACACTGGGTTGTCCTTCAGCCAGACCTGTAGGTATTAGACCCTCATGAACACTGGGTTGTCCTTCAGCCAGACCTGTAGGTATTAGAACCTCAGGAACTCTGGGTTATCCTTCAGCCAGACCTGTAGGTATTAGAACCTCAGGAACACTGGGTTATCCTTCAGCCAGACCTGTAGGTATTAGACCCTCATGAACACTGGGTTGTCCTTCAGCCAGACCTGTAGGTATTAGAACCTCATGAACACTGGGTTATCCTTCAGCCAGACCTGTAGGTATTAGAACCTCAGGAACACTGGGTTGTCCTTCAGCCAGACCTGTAGGTATTAGAACCTCATGAACACTGGGTTGTCCTTCAGCCAGACCTGTAGGTATTAGAACCTCATGAACACTGGGTTATCCTTCAGCCAGACCTGTAGGTATTAGACCCTCATGAACACTGGGTTGTCCTTCAGCCAGACCTGTAGGTATTAGAACCTCAGGAACACTGGGTTGTCCTTCAGCCAGACCTGTAGGTATTAGAACCTCATGAACACTGGGTTGTCCTCCAGCCAGACCTGTAGGTATTAGAACCTCATGAACACTGGGTTATCCTTCAGCCAGACCTGTAGGTATTAGACCCTCATGAACACTGGGTTGTCCTTCAGCCAGACCTGTAGGTATTAGAACCTCAGGAACACTGGGTTATCCTTCAGCCAGACCTGTAGGTATTAGAACCTCATGAACACTGGGTTGTCCTTCAGCCAGACCTGTAGGTATTAGAACCTCAGGAACACTGGGTTATCCTTCAGCCAGACCTGTAGGTATTAGAACCTCAGGAACACTGGGTTATCCTTCAGCCAGACCTGTAGGTATTAGACCCTCATGAACACTGGGTTATCCTTCAGCCAGACCTGTAGGTATTAGAACCTCAGGAACACTGGGTTATCCTTCAGCCAGACCTGTAGGTATTAGACCCTCATGAACACTGGGTTATCCTTCAGCCAGACCTGTAGGTATTAGAACCTCAGGAACACTGGGTTGTCCTTCAGCCAGACCTGTAGGTATTAGACCCTCATGAACACTGGGTTATCCTTCAGCCAGACCTGTAGGTATTAGAACCTCAGGAACACTGGGTTGTCCTTCAGCCAGACCTGTAGGTATTAGAACCTCATGAACACTGGGTTGTCCTTCAGCCAGACCTGTAGGTATTAGAACCTCAGGAACACTGGGTTGTCCTTCAGCCAGACCTGTAGGTATTAGAACCTCAGGAACACTGGGTTATCCTTCAGCCAGACCTGTAGGTATTAGAACCTCAGGAACACTGGGTTGTCCTTCAGCCAGACCTGTAGGTATTAGAACCTCAGGAACACTGGGTTATCCTTCAGCCAGACCTGTAGGTATTAGAACCTCAGGAACACTGGGTTATCCTTCAGCCAGACCTGTAGGTATTAGAACCTCAGGAACACTGGGTTATCCTTCAGCCAGACCTGTAGGTATTAGAACCTCATGAACAATGGGTTGTCCTTCAGCCAGACCTGTAGGTATTAGAACCTCAGGAACACTGGGTTATCCTTCAGCCAGACCTGTAGGTATTAGACCCTCAGGAACACTGGGTTATCCTTCAGCCAGACCTGTAGGTATTAGAACCTCATGAACACTGGGTTGTCCTTCAGCCAGACCTGTAGGTATTAGAACCTCAGGAACACTGGGTTGTCCTTCAGCCAGACCTGTAGGTATTAGAACCTCAGGAACACTGGGTTGTCCTTCAGCCAGACCTGTAGGTATTAGAACCTCAGGAACACTGGGTTGTCCTTCAGCCAGACCTGTAGGTATTAGAACCTCAGGAACACTGGGTTATCCTTCAGCCAGACCTGTAGGTATTAGAACCTCAGGAACACTGGGTTATCCTTCAGCCAGACCTGTAGGTATTAGACCCTCATGAACACTGG
Source organism: Salmo trutta (assembly GCF_901001165.1). Classification (NCBI taxonomy): domain Eukaryota; kingdom Metazoa; phylum Chordata; class Actinopteri; order Salmoniformes; family Salmonidae; genus Salmo; species Salmo trutta. The sequence continues at coordinate 38,560,342 of NC_042991.1, forward strand.
GTTGTCCTTCAGCCAGACCTGTAGGTATTAGAACCTCATGAACACTGCGTTATCCTTCAGCCAGACCTGTAGGTATTAGAACCTCAGGAACACTGGGTTATCCTTCAGCCAGACCTGTAGGTATTAGAACCTCAGGAACACTGGGTTATCCTTCAGCCAGACCTGTAGGTATTAGAACCTCATGAACACTGGGTTGTCCTTCAGCCAGACCTGTAGGTATTAGAACCTCAGGAACACTGGGTTGTCCTTCAGCCAGACCTGTAGGTATTAGAACCTCATGAACACTGGGTTGTCCTTCAGCCAGACCTGTAGGTATTAGAACCTCAGGAACACTGGGTTGTCCTTCAGCCAGACCTGTAGGTATTAGAACCTCAGGAACACTGGGTTATCCTTCAGCCAGACCTGTAGGTATTAGACCCTCAGGAACACTGGGTTATCCTTCAGCCAGACCTGTAGGTATTAGAACCTCAGGAACACTGGGTTGTCCTTCAGCCAGACCTGTAGGTATTAGAACCTCAGGAACACTGGGTTGTCCTTCAGCCAGACCTGTAGGTATTAGAACCTCAGGAACACTGGGTTGTCCTTCAGCCAGACCTGTAGGTATTAGAACCTCATGAACACTGGGTTGTCCTTCAGCCAGACCTGTAGGTATTAGAACCTCAGGAACACTGGGTTATCCTTCAGCCAGACCTGTAGGTATTAGAACCTCAGGAACACTGGGTTATCCTTCAGCCAGACCTGTAGGTATTAGAACCTCATGAACACTGGGTTGTCCTTCAGCCAGACCTGTAGGTATTAGAACCTCAGGAACACTGGGTTATCCTTCAGCCAGACCTGTAGGTATTAGAACCTCAGGAACACTGGGTTGTCCTTCAGCCAGACCTGTAGGTATTAGAACCTCAGGAACACTGGGTTATCCTTCAGCCAGACCTGTAGGTATTAGAACCTCATGAACACTGGGTTATCCTTCAGCCAGACCTGTAGGTATTAGAACCTCATGAACACTGGGTTGTCCTTCAGCCAGACCTGTAGGTATTAGAACCTCATGAACACTGGGTTATCCTTCAGCCAGACCTGTAGTTATTAGAACCTCATGAACACTGGGTTATCCTTCAGCCAGACCTGTAGGTATTAGAACCTCAGGAACACTGGGTTGTCCTTCAGCCAGACCTGTAGGTATTAGAACCTCAGGAACACTGGGTTATCCTTCAGCCAGACCTGTAGGTATTAGAACCTCATGAACACTGGGTTATCCTTCAGCCAGACCTGTAGGTATTAGACCCTCATGAACACTGGGTTGTCCTTCAGCCAGACCTGTAGGTATTAGAACCTCATGAACACTGGGTTGTCCTTCAGCCAGACCTGTAGGTATTAGAACCTCATGAACACTGGGTTGTCCTTCAGCCAGACCTGTAGGTATTAGAACCTCATGAACACTGGGTTATCCTTCAGCCAGACCTGTAGGTATTAGAACCTCATGAACACTGGGTTGTCCTTCAGCCAGACCTGTAGGTATTAGAACCTCATGAACACTGGGTTGTCCTTCAGCCAGACCTGTAAGTATTAGAACCTCAGGAACACTGGGTTGTCCTTCAGCCAGACCTGTAGGTATTAGAACCTCAGGAACACTGGGTTGTCCTTCAGCCAGACCTGTAGGTATTAGACCCTCATGAACACTGGGTTATCCTTCAGCCAGACCTGTAGGTATTAGAACCTCATGAACACTGGGTTATCCTTCAGCCAGACCTGTAGGTATTAGAACCTCAGGAACACTGGGTTATCCTTCAGCCAGACCTGTAGGTATTATAACCTCAGGAACACTGGTTTGTTCTTCAGCCAGACCTGTAAGTAATATAACCTCCTATTTGCAGTGTTATCAGGAGAGGCACTCTGTCATTCAGCCACAACACCGAGTTTTGACATCCAGAGGTACGAAACAGACCAGGCTGGGTTTGGGGTTTGAGAAGTCAATGAGAGAAGTCAAAAAAATCTTGCTTAGTTGTTAATTTTCTCAATCTAAAAGAACAACCTAGATTCCAGACGATGTTTTAAGTAGTTGAACATGTTATTACTCCACTCTGATACATTTTATTTCTTTGTCAAAAACAACCTTCAGACAGGTCAGAGAGCCGGTATCCTCTCCTGGAGACTTTGATCAGACAGGGCAGAGAGCCTGTATCCTCTCCTGGAGACTTTAATCAGACAGGGCAGAGAGCCGGTATCCTCTCCTGGAGACTTTGATCAGACAGGGCAGAGAGCCGGTATCCTCTCCTGGTGACTTTGATCAGACAGGGCAGAGAGCTGGTATCCTCTCCTGGTGACTTTGATCAAACAGGGCAGAGAGCCAGTATCCTCTCCTGGAGACTTTGATCAGACAGGGCAGAGAGCTGGTATCCTCTCCTGGTGACTTTGATCAAACAGGGCAGAGAGCCAGTATCCTCTCCTGGACACTTTGATCAGACAGGGCAGAGAGCCAGTATCCTCTCCTGGACACTTTGATCAGACAGGGCAGAGAGCCAGTATCCTCTCCTGGACACTTTGATCAGACAGGGCAGAGAGCCAGTATTGTGTCTTCCTGAGTATTAGACTACAAAATCAACATTTTGTCTCTCTCTCTCTCTTTCTCTCAATTCAGTTAAATTCAAAGGGCTTTATTGGCATGGGAAACATATGTTTACATTGCCAAAGCAAGATGTAAAAGAATATAATGTAGACATTTCAAATGTTATTTATTATTGGGTATGTACTCTCTTTCTCTCCCCGTGTTGTAGTGCAAACTCTCCCCATTAAGCAGTAGACTTTATCACGGTGACATCTAGTCTGGTTAATCAGGCTGTAATGCACATTCATTGGTAGCCTATATACAGCCTGACACCAATGCCTGTAAAATTGTGTGAATTTGCAATGTTTTTGAAGATTGAAATCTGTCGATTTGTTCTCCAACATTTACACGATTTAGCATTAGTGTCAGGCTGTACATACCAATTAATTGTCTATAACAGCCTGGTTAGACTAGGTTACTACCATTTATTACAAGTTATTTCTCATCTAGGCTGCTATCCTACTCTAAATAAAGTCAAATGGGATGGAACAAATTGGCTACGTTAGCTCATGCCAGCAACATATGATACAGCTGGCCGGTGAAGCAAGTGCTGCCCAGTGGGAAGCAACAGTGAGAAGCACCTCGATACAACAGCGTTGCTGGTCGTTCACACAGGCTTGTTTTTAAAAAAATCTAATTGGCATGTCAAGGTTACATCCATATTCCAGATGGTGACCAATACTACAAGTTATTTCTCCCTCTCTCATTAAAATAAACATCACTTCCTTTTACAAGTTTTAACTAGCGCCATGCTGCTGTTGTTGCCAGCTAGCCTGAACAAACTAGCTAGCTGGGAAGGGCTCATCAGGATGACTGACTGAACTAGCTAGCTGGGAAGGACTCATCAGGATGACTGACTGAACTAGCTAGCTGGGAAGGACTCATCAGGATGACTGACTGAACTAGCTAGCTGGGAAGGACTCATCAGGATGACTGACTGAACTAGCTAGCTGGGAAGGTCTCATCAGGATGACTGACTGACTGAACTAGCTAGCTGGGAAGGTCTCATCAGGATGACTGACTGACTGAACTAGCTAGCTGGGAAGGTCTCATCAGGATGACTGACTGAACTAGCTAGCTGGGAAGGGCTCATCAGGATGACTGACTGAACTAGCTAGCTGGGAAGGTCTCATCAGGATGACTGACTGACTGAACTAGCTAGCTGGGAAGGGCTCATCAGGATGACTGACTGAACTAGCTAGCTGGGAAGGGCTCATCAGGATGACTGACTGAACTAGCTAGCTGGGAAGGGCTCATCAGGATGACTGACTGACTGAACACAATCCATTAATTTTCACTCGACTCTCAACTATGCGACATACGTCATCAATTTGGGCACCAGGCGTGTCCGTATAGCCTTTCCCTGGCTGTACGTTCTGTTGATCCATCCTCTAAACTCTTCCTCTGTGTCCAGTCCCTCAGGCTGTACGTTCTGGGGAAAGAAGCCATGGTCTCAGACCCGGAAGGTGCTGTGGCAGGTGGGCATGCTGCTGGGCGCACCAGTAATCATCTCTCTCGTCGCTGGCATCGCCATTCCCATCATCATGGTGGGCATTCCTATCTACATGGGCCGCAAGGTAGGAGGAGATATCGTCCCCTTAACCTTTAACCCCTAGCCCTAACCCATCTACATGGGCCGCAAGGTACGAGGAGATATCGTCCCCCTAACCTTTAACCCCTAGCCCTAACCCATCTACATGGGCCGCAAGGTACGAGGAGATATCGTCCCCCTAACCTTTAACCCCTAGCCCTAACCCATCTACATGGGCCGCAAGGTACGAGGAGATATCGTCCCCCTAACCTTTAACCCCTAGCCCTAACCCATCTACATGGGCCGCAAGGTACGAGGAGATATCGTCCCCCTAACCTTTAACCCCTAGCCCTAACCCATCTACATGGGCCGCAAGGTACGAGGAGATATCGTCCCCCTAACCTTTAACCCCTAGCCCTAACCCATCTACATGGGCCGCAAGGTACGAGGAGATATCGTCCCCCTAACCTTTAACCCCTAGCCCTAACCCATCTACATGGGCCGCAAGGTACGAGGAGATATCGTCCCCCTAACCTTTAACCCCTAGCCCTAACCCATCTACATGGGCCGCAAGGTACAAGGAGATATCGTCCCCCTAACCTTTAACCCCTAGCCCTAACCCATCTACATGGGCCGCAAGGTACAAGGAGATATCGTCCCCCTAACCTTTAACCCCTAGCCCTAACCCATCTACATGGGCCGCAAGGTACGAGGAGATATCGTCCCCCTAACCTTTAACCCCTAGCCCTAACCCATCTACATGGGCCGCAAGGTACAAGGAGATATCGTCCCTTTAACCCCTAGCCCTAACCCATCTACATGGGCCGCAAGGTAGGAGGAGATATCGTCCCCCTAACCTTTAACCCCTAGCCCTAACCCATCTACATGGGCCGCAAGGTAGGAGGAGATATCGTCCCCCTAACCTTTAACCCCTAGCCCTAACCCATCTACATGGGCCGCAAGGTAGGAGGAGATATCGTCCCCCTAACCTTTAACCCCTAGCCCTAACCCATCTACATGGGCCGCAAGGTACAAGGAGATATCGTCCCCCTAACCTTTAACCCCTAGCCCTAACCCATCTACATGGGCCGCAAGGTACGAGGAGATATCGTCCCCCTAACCTTTCACCCCTAGCCCTAACCCATCTACATGGGCCGCAAGGTACGAGGAGATATCGTCCCCCTAACCTTTAACCCCTAGCCCTAACCCATCTACATGGGCCGCAAGGTACGAGGAGATATCGTCCCCCTAACCTTTAACCCCTAGCCCTAACCCATCTACATGGGCCGCAAGGTACGAGGAGATATCGTCCCCCTAACCTTTAACCCCTAGCCCTAACCCATCTACATGGGCCGCAAGGTACGAGGAGATATCGTCCCCCTAACCTTTAACCCCTAGCCCTAACCCATCTACATGGGCCGCAAGGTACGAGGAGATATCGTCCCCCTAACCTTTAACCCCTAGCCCTAACCCATCTACATGGGCCGCAAGGTACGAGGAGATATCGTCCCCCTAACCTTTAACCCCTAGCCCTAACCCATCTACATGGGCCGCAAGGTACAAGGAGATATCGTCCCCCTAACCTTTAACCCCTAGCCCTAACCCATCTACATGGGCCGCAAGGTACGAGGAGATATCGTCCCCCTAACCTTTAACCCCTAGCCCTAACCCATCTACATGGGCCGCAAGGTACGAGGAGATATCGTCCCCCTAACCTTTAACCCCTAGCCCTAACCCATCTACATGGGCCGCAAGGTACAAGGAGATATCGTCCCTTTAACCCCTAGCCCTAACCCATCTACATGGGCCGCAAGGTAGGAGGAGATATCGTCCCCCTAACCTTTAACCCCTAGCCCTAACCCATCTACATGGGCCGCAAGGTAGGAGGAGATATCGTCCCCCTAACCTTTAACCCCTAGCCCTAACCCATCTACATGGGCCGCAAGGTAGGAGGAGATATCGTCCCCCTAACCTTTAACCCCTAGCCCTAACCCATCTACATGGGCCGCAAGGTACAAGGAGATATCGTCCCCCTAACCTTTAACCCCTAGCCCTAACCCATCTACATGGGCCGCAAGGTACAAGGAGATATCGTCCCCCTAACCTTTCACCCCTAGCCCTAACCCATCTACATGGGCCGCAAGGTACGAGGAGATATCGTCCCCCTAACCTTTAACCCCTAGCCCTAACCCATCTACATGGGCCGCAAGGTACAAGGAGATATCGTCCCTTTAACCCCTAGCCCTAACCCATCTACATGGGCCGCAAGGTACGAGGAGATATCGTCCCCCTAACCTTTAACCCCTAGCCCTAACCCATCTACATGGGCCGCAAGGTACGAGGAGATATCGTCCCCCTAACCTTTAACCCCTAGCCCTAACCCATCTACATGGGCCGCAAGGTACGAGGAGATATCGTCCCCCTAACCTTTAACCCCTAGCCCTAACCCATCTACATGGGCCGCAAGGTACGAGGAGATATCGTCCCCCTAACCTTTAACCCCTAGCCCTAACCCATCTACATGGGCCGCAAGGTACGAGGAGATATCGTCCCCCTAACCTTTAACCCCTAGCCCTAACCCATCTACATGGGCCGCAAGGTACTAGGAGATATCGTCCCCCTAACCTTTAACCCCTAGCCCTAACCCATCTACATGGGCCGCAAGGTACAAGGAGATATCGTCCCCCTAACCTTTAACCCCTAGCCCTAACCCATCTACATGGGCCGCAAGGTACGAGGAGATATCGTCCCCCTAACCTTTAACCTCTAGCCCTAACCCATCTACATGGGCCGCAAGGTACAAGGAGATATCGTCCCTTTAACCCCTAGCCCTAACCCATCTACATGGGCCGCAAGGTAGGAGGAGATATCGTCCCCCTAACCTTTAACCCCTAGCCCTAACCCATCTACATGGGCCGCAAGGTAGGAGGAGATATCGTCCCCCTAACCTTTAACCCCTAGCCCTAACCCATCTACATGGGCCGCAAGGTACAAGGAGATATCGTCCCCCTAACCTTTAACCCCTAGCCCTAACCCATCTACATGGGCCGCAAGGTACAAGGAGATATCGTCCCCCTAACCTTTAACCCCTAGCCCTAACCCATCTACATGGGCCGCAAGGTACGAGGAGATATCGTCCCCCTAACCTTTAACCCCTAGCCCTAACCCATCTACATGGGCCGCAAGGTACAAGGAGATATCGTCCCTTTAACCCCTAGCCCTAACCCATCTACATGGGCCGCAAGGTAGGAGGAGATATCGTCCCCCTAACCTTTAACCCCTAGCCCTAACCCATCTACATGGGCCGCAAGGTAGGAGGAGATATCGTCCCCCTAACCTTTAACCCCTAGCCCTAACCCATCTACATGGGCCGCAAGGTACGAGGAGATATCGTCCCCCTAACCTTTAACCCCTAGCCCTAACCCATCTACATGGGCCGCAAGGTACGAGGAGATATCGTCCCCCTAACCTTTAACCCCTAGCCCTAACCCATCTACATGGGCCGCAAGGTAGGAGGAGATGTCAACCTTTAACTCCTAACCCTAGCCAAAGAACCTAACCATAGCTATTACTCCCTAACCCCTACTCCCTAACCCCTACTCCCTAGCCACTCCTGCAGATCACAGAGGATTGGATAGGTGGAAGCAACATTTATGCCTAGCTAATCAGAAGGAAAGAAAAGCTTACGTCCAATTCAATCATCTCACATACAGGAGTGCCTAAGGTGTGAAATGCTTTAAAGAACAAAGGATCCCAAATGTGTCGATGGTCAAGTTAAAACCGTTTTACAAGATGTGTGAAATAATGAATTCTCTTTCCCCTTGCCAGGTCCACGGTCGCTGGAAGAAGAAGAACATGTCGGGTAGCAAACGTTACCTAACAGTGGCCAGCGGCGTCATGATGTCCGTGTTCGTGTCGCCCGTCATAGCTGCTGTCACTGTGGGTAAGGACAACAAACAACAACATATTGTCCACTTGAACACTATTATACAACTTCTATTGCTGTCGATCCTGTGTGGCTCAGTTGGTAGAGCATGGTGTGTGCAACGCCAGGGTTGTGGGTTCGATTCCCACGGGGGACCAGTAGGAAAAGAAAAAAAAAATGTATGAAATGTATGCATTCACTACTGTAATTTGCTCTGGATAAGAGCGTCTGCTAAATGACTAAAATGTAAAAAAAAAAATGTAAAAAAATGGTGTCACACTGTGTTGCTGTCAAATAGTATGTTATTTTTTATGCGCTACATAGAAGATATTTTGACAGCAACAAAGTTATAGTACATGATAGGCTGTCTGTTTTGAATAGGGTTGCTATCAAACTACACGTAACTGCCAAAATAAAGGAAACACTTGAGTAAATGAGGGTTCTCCGTTATGGTTGGTGTTTCCTGGCGTGTCTTGGTCTACTCAATCCATTAGTGTAATGTGGTGAGGTAGGATCCAAGAGAAGAGAACCAGACGAGGAACAGGTGGTTTAGAATAAACGTAAATACTTTCCTGGGGTTTCCTGGCGTGTGTAGGTTCACTTAGAGTGCGAGGTAAACACCAATAAATACACAGCCATTCTGAGTGATCACCTTCAACCTATGGTGAAGCATTTATATCCTGACGGGAGGGGCCTCTTCCAGGATGACAACGCCCCCATCCACAGGGCACGAGGGGGTCACTGAATGGTTTGAAATGAAAACAGCATGAAAACCATGTAAACGTTATGCCACGGCCGTCTCGGTCACCAGATCTCAACCCAATTGAACACTTACGGGAGATTCTGAAGAGGCGTCTGTCTGAGACAGCGTTTTCTACCACCGTCAACAAAACACCAAATGATGAAATAATGGTGTTGCTTCGATCCAATAGACTTCAGGACACTTGTAGAATCTACGCCAAGGTGTATTAAAGCTGTTCTGGTTGGTGGTGGCCCAACACCCTATTAAGACACTATGTTGGTGTTTCCTTTATTTTGGCAGTTACCTCTATGTTGCTATCAAATGGCACATTCATAAAAAACAATTGGGGGCAAAGACTGTATGTATCCTTATGTGATACATACAGGAAAGCTTTTGGCAGTGGAAGACAGTCTATTGTCAGTTGAATGGTGTTGCTACTGACTACCACACTATGTTCAGAGTCTATTGAATGGTGTTGCTACTGTAACCGATGTGAAATGGCTAGTTAGTTAGCGGTGGTGCTACCACACTGTGTTCAGAGTCTATTGTCAGTTGAATGGTGTTGCTACTGACTACCACACTGTGTTCAGAGTCTATTGTCAGTTGAATGGTGTTGCTACTGACTACCACACTGTGTTCAGAGTCTATTGTCAGTTGAATCGTGTTGCTACTGACCACCACACTGTGTTCAGAGTCTATTGTCAGTTGAATGGTGTTGCTACTGACTACCACACTGTGTTCAGAGTCTATTGTCAGTTGAATCGTGTTGCTACTGACTACCACATTGTGTTCAGAGTCTATTGTCAGTTGAATGGTGTTGCTACTGACTACCACACTGTGTTCAGAGTCTATTGTCAGTTGAATGGTGTTGCTACTGACTACCACACTGTTGCCATAAAATGTTACCTGCGGTCCTCTGGGGGGAAACTGCTAGCTGGACAGTCTATGGAACACTAATAAAATGTGACAGACCGCCTTGATTCGGTCTTATGTAGCAACATTTGATTTAAAAAATATATATTTTTTTTACATTGGATAAAAGCAGAGACACAGAGCTACAAAATGGTATTTCAATACACTGCATTAGAGGGACAGTGGTAAAGTAATTCTGCTTTGAAAGTTGATAAACTTGTAAACCTCACTTTTGAGAAAATGTCCCGTGAATGTTTTTGTACCCTACTGGAGAGCTCTTCTTTGTCTACACCCATTCAGCATCGTTCACACCCTCTTAAGCTTTAGCCCCACCCATCTCTTTAAGGGTCGATTGAACGTTCTGTCCTAACAACAACAACAGTCAAGCACCCAAGATAACTTGCTAACGTTGGTTAGCGTGCTAGCTACTTCCAGACACAAATGAGAGAGAAAATAACTGACCATTTTACTCTCCCTAGCAGAGCTGGTTAGGCTGTTTTCATGTTATCCAGAGCGTTGGTGACTGTAACTGTGCTGCTGGCAACAATTTGCGCTTTTTTTTTGCCAACGTTTCCTGACACTGGACATATTCAATGGGTGTTGAGCGTTCGTAAATTTGTCAGTTATTCTGCGCTCTGTCACTTTCAGACGGGAGTGCTCTGAAATCGGAGTAGATAGCCAGAGCGAATTTACCTGCTACGTATATCAACAGTTGTCACAGTGACATTCTATTGAAAGGGTTTTTGCATAGTGGAGTCTTTTTTTTAAAGACGTAGCTAGCTAGCTAAACAATTAACAATAATCCCAACTCATGACGTTACTACCCTGCATGAATCTGCAGGTAGCTAACCAACCAGGTTCATTGTTAGCTAGCTAACATTAGGCTAACATTAGGCTATAGCTAGCTAACATTAGGCTATAACTAGCAAAGCAAATGGCTCTGAGATACGAATAATAAGATCACACACGTAATGTTAGCTAGTGAGCCAGCCAGCTAACGTTAGCTAGCTAGCTAACAGTACACTTTAACTTGAAATGAAAACAACTTTCTGTCAAAATTAGAAATGTGTAATATCTGAAAATGTAGCTAGCTAGACTATCTTACCTGTAAACGGTAATAGATGCTTCTCCCTGCGTTAGACAGGATTACCTACACATACTGACCAGCTCAAATAGACAGAAGTGTGCTATGCAGGCCAATCAGAACTCATCTCTCTGCATGTCCAGCCCGCTCATTATCTTAGCCAATCATGGCTAGCGGGAAGGTTGCTGTATTTTTCTGTGGCTAAACCAACAAGGCTCGTAATTTATCAATCGTATTCGTACTTACAGATGGTATACAAGTTTATTATTATTAAGGCACATGAAAATTCACAATGTTCCAGAAGGCCAGAAAATGCAAAAGTCACAAATATGGAAGTCAATATAGTGGAGATAGTAACCTCCAGGCCATAGAGCTTGGCTGCATCCCAAATGGCCCTATGGGCTCTGATCAAAGGTAGTGCACTACGTAGGGAATAAGGTGTTATTTGGGACTCGGTCCTTGACATCTTACTGTGGGAGAGAGAGATGGGTGTTTCTGGTCTAAAGTGATGACTCCGCAAGAGAGAGAGAGAGATGCCTGGCACGCACGTACAGACACACACACACACACACACACACACACACACACACACACACACACACACACACACACACACACACACACACACACACACACACACACACACACACACACACACACTCACACTGCCGTGCTGACTGTTCACACTCCATTGGCCAGCTGACTATCTCCTCTTATGGCTCTACTCGCAATCTGAGGAAAAGCTGACATGAACAAGAACCCAGCCTTCCAGCCTTCAGTGGAGAAGGAGAGGAGGAGAGGAGGAGGATGAGAGGAGCAGGAAGAGGATGAGGGGGATGAGAGGAAGAGGAGGAAGGGGACGAGAGGAGGAGGAGGAGGGGGACAGGAGGAAGAAGGGGGTTGATACACACACACACACACACACACACACATGCTCGCGCACACACACACATGCTCGCGCACACACACACACACACACACACACACACACACACACACACACACACACACACACACACACACACACACACACACACACACACACACACACACACACACACACACACACACACACACACACACACACAGAGGCAGGGCAAGACAGACAGGCAGGCTGCAGTAAGCTTCCATGGCCCAGGGTTCTGCCAGAGAGACAAGGGTTCAAATAGTATTTGTTGCATTTCATCATCCCACTGAAGGCTGGGGGGGGACTCTGCACATTAGCTGCACTGTGGTCCTCTCTGCTCTTCCTCCTCTCTCCTCCTCCTCCACACATCCCCCTCTCTCCTCCTCCTCCACACATCCCCCTCTCTCCTCCTCCTCCACACATCCCCCTCTCTCTTCCTCCTCCACACATCCCCCTCTCTCCTCCTCCTCCACACATCCCCCTCTCTCCTCCTCCTCCACACATCCCCCTCTCTCCTCCTCCTCCACACATCCCCCTCTCTCTCCCTACGAAAGGACTGTTTGTTCTCCTGGACTTTAGCACTGACCCCTGTCTCTCTATCTATCTCTGTCTCTCTCTCTATCTATCTCTGTCTCTCTCTCTCTCTCTCTCTCTCTCTCTCCTCTCTCTCTCTCTCTCTCTCAATTCAATTCAATTCAAGGGGCTCTATTGGCATGTGAAACATATGTTAACATTGCCAAAGCAAGTGAAGTAGATAATAAATAGATAAAATACAAAAGTGAAATAAACAATAAAAATGAACTGTAAACATTACACTCACAGAAGTTCCAAAAGAATATAGACATTACAAATGTCATATTATGTGTATATATACAGTGTTGTAACGATGTGCAAATGGTTAAAGTACAAAAGGGAAAATTAATAAACAGAAATATAGTTTGTATTTACAATGGTGTTTGTTCTTCACTGGTTGCCCTTTTCTTGTGGCAACAAGTCACACATCTTGCTGCTGTGATGGCACACTGGTATTTCACACAATAGATATAGGAGTTTATCAAATTGGATTTGTTTTAATTCTTTGGATCTGTGTAATCTGAGGGGAATATGTGTCTCTAATATGGTCATACATTTGGCAGGAGGTTAGGAAGTGCAGCTCAGTTTCCACCTCATTTTGTGAGCAGTGTGCACATAGCCTGTCTTCTCTTGAGAGCCAGGTCTGCCTACGGCGGCCTTTCTCAATAGCAAGGCTATGCTCACTGAGTCTGTACATAGTCAAAGCTTTCCTTAAGTTTGGGTCAGTCACAGTGGTCAGGTATTCTGCCACTGTGTACTCTCTGTTTAGGTCCAAATATCATTCTAGTTTGCTCCGTTTTTTTGTTAATTCTTTCCAATGTGTCAAGTAATTATCTTTTAGTTTTCTCATGATTTGGTTGGGTCTAATTGTGTTGCTGTCATGTGGCTCTGTAGGGTCTGTTTGTGTTTGTGAACAGAGTCCCAGGACCAGCTTGCTTAGGGGACTCTTCTCCAGGTTCATCTCTCTGTAGGTGATTGTAGAAATTAACGTCTCTTTTCTGGATTTTGATAATTAGCGGGTATCGGCCTAATTCTGCTCTGCATGCATTATTTGTTGTTTTAAGTTGTACACAGAGGATATTTTTTTGCAGAATTCTGTATGCAGAGTCTCAATTTGGTGTTTGTCCCATTTTGTGAAATCTTGGTTGGTGAGCGGACTCCAGACCTCACAAACAGAAAAGGCAATGGGTTCTATAAATGATTCAAGCATTTTTAGCCAGATCCTAATTGGTATGTTGAATTTTATGTTCCTTTTGATGGCATAGAAGGCCCTTCTTGCCTTGTCTCTCAGATCGCTCACAGCTTTGTGGAAGTTACCTGTGGCGCTGATGTTTAGGCCGAGGTATGTATTGTTTTGTTTTTTCGTGTGTGCTCTAGGGCAACGGTCTCTCTCTCTCTCATCCGCCCCCATGCACTGGTTTCACCCTGTCTGTGGGTCATTGATGTGTGTTCCAGTGTTGTGTTAATGTCAACGAGATAGCCTTTTGCTTGTGATAACACCAACTTGGTTTGATGTTGTCTGATGCAGCTCTCTACCCTGAGATCTTTGTACATCAGGTTAGGTTCATAGCAGGTGAGGAGGAGTTTGATGTACTGGGGTAGAGGGTACAAATCCCACATAGTACATTGTGTAATTTTTTAAAATGTATTGTTAATTCTTCACATTATGACCTAACAATCACATACATACATACATACATACATACATACATACATACATACATACATACATACATACATACATACATACATACATACACACACATATACACACATACACACACATACATACATACATACATACATGTTTAATATCAGGAATGTCACAATCATCTGTCTCTTACTTCCTGTGTCCTGTAGGGGTTGGCGTCCCGTTGATGTTGACGTATGTTTACGGTGTCGTCCCCATGTCGCTCTGTCGGAACGGATGGTGCCGACCGCGTAATGAGCCTCCCGAAACACACAAGATACAACTGGAAGACCTAGCCAGCTGTAAGGGTTCTTACTATATTGTATAGGTCACTATACTGTATATACTAAAGTATGTGGACACCCCTTCAAATTAGGGGATTCGGCTATTTCAGCCACACCCATTGCTGACCGGTTTATAAAATCGAGTACACAGCCATGCAATCTCAATAGACAAACATTGGCAGTAGAATGGCCGTACTGAAGAGCTCAGTGACTTTCAACGTGGCACCGTCATAGGATGCCACCTTTCCAACAAGTCAGTTTGTCAAATTTCTGCCCTGCTAGAGCTGCCCCGGTCAACTATAAGTGCTGTTATTGTGACGTGGAAACGTCTAGGAGCAACAACGGCTCAGCTGCGAAGTGGTAGGCCACACAAGCTCACAGAACGAGACCACTGAGTGCTGAAGCGCGTATAAATCATCTGTCCTCCGTTGCAAAACTCACTACCGAGTTCCAAACTGCCTCTGGATGCAATGTCAGCACAATAACTGTTAGTCAGGAGCCTAATCGCCCAATATCAGTGCCTAACTTCACTAATGCTCTTGTGGCTGAATGGAAGCAAGTCCCTGCAGCAATGTTCCAACATCTAGTGGAAAGCCTTCCCAGAAGAGTGGAGGCTTTTATAGCAGCAAAGGGGGGGACCAACTCCATGTTAATGACCATGATTTTGGAATGAGATGTTCGGGGAACAGGTGTCCACATACTTTTGGTCATGTAGTGTATATACTAGATATATACTGTATATTATTACTAATTATAAACTAGGTGGTTCAAGTGCTGAATGCCGATTGGCTGACAGCAGTGGTATATCAGACTGTATACGACAGGTATGACAAAAACCATTTATTTTTACTGCTCTAATTATGTTGGTAACCAGTTTATAATAGCAATAAGGCACCTTGGGGGTTTGTGGTATGTAGCCAATATACCACGGCTAGGCACTCCGCGTTGCGTCTTGCATAAGAACAGACCTTAGCCGCATACTGTCAGAAGTCTTCAGAACCTGTCGAGAGGTTTAGTACTAACCCGGAAAGTTTTTTTGTTTTCGAGTAGAAATTCAAACGTCTATTACTCAGTCTCCATTGGTAGCTAGCGTCACTGCTAGCTATTGAGACTCGGTTAGCCCACGCTGCAAGGCTAACTTGGCTAGCTCCCTGAGAGCCAGCTTACCTCACTAGCATACCCTACTTGCAACACGGTAGATTTGCTAGCTCCCATCTAGTCTAGTTAACCTATTTTCACTCGGTTTCCTTCAACCAGCACTGAGCTAGCCACGGCACACCTGCTAGCTAGCTAACGCCCCAGAAGCCTCGCGGCTATAGCATTATACAGTGTTCAATATTGCTAGCTGTTAGCCACAAGGCTCCTAACTACCTAGACCCACTAGCCTGGGGCTTTAGCCGTTATACAGTGCTCAATATTGCTAGCATTAGCCACAAGGCTCCTAACTAGTTAGCTTGGTTTGTCATTTACACTAGCAACTTTTTTGTTAGCCACCAGCAGCAGGCCTTCTAACTAGCTAGGCCACGCCATCTTGTTCTTTCAACAGACATTGCTCGGTTCCCCTAGCTAGCCTTGTCCCAAGCACTGGCCACTGCTATCCCATTCCAGGACGAGCCTAGATGAGCCTAGCACAACCCCTATGTTCTTGTGCTTGCTGCTCTGTGATAGCGGGGAAATATTCCCACAGGCTATAAATGAATTCCTTGGGTAGGGAACAGGCCCAAGAGGCGCTTCTATCTTGTTCATCCCTCTTGCCTCTGAGCCAACAGATACAGCTGAGGCTCAGCTCTGTTCAACTGAGCCCAGTTGGTCTGAGGTTATGGATAGCCTCGACTCCCTCCCCTCACTGTCTGACGACGTGGTGTCAGGTCCCGTGTGGCTCAGTTGGTAGAGCATGGTGTTTGCAACGCCAGGGTTGTGGGTTTGATTCCCACGGGGGACCAATACGGGGGAAAAATGTATGAAATGTATGCATTCACTACTGTAAGTCACTCTGGATAAGAGTGTCTGCTAAATGACTAAAATGTAAAAAATGGAAGGCAAGTTAGGGGATGATGATGGGATCAAGTCCTTGAGTTGGGAACTTACAACCCTATTCTCCCACCCTCTGACTTGACATTGAGTGGCCATCTTCTGTAGGGACTCCAGTCCCACACAGCCCTATAAAGGAACTGCTTCCACCAGCATTAGCTTGCTTGTGGGATAAACCCATCACTAGCAGAATTATTGCTAAGGGTACCCCAAGCCTGGATATGCACCATATGGAGGAATCTGGAATTGGCAACACGTCACTGACTCACCACCTCAGCCACTCCCGCCGTGTTACTAACAACACCAGCCGCGTTACTAACGACACCAGGGCGCTTCACTACCTGGGAAGGCAGAGCAAGATTTGCTGCTTTTGTTTTTTCAGAAAACGTACTTGGCCTCAGCCCAAGCAATTAGAGCCCTCAACGTGACCTCTTTTATTGATGTGTTATCAGGCTGAGCTACTGGAAGGTATGCAACTGGACTAGCCTGGGTTACTGGAGCAGGAGGGGAAGCAACTGGACTAGCCTGGGTTACTGAAGCAGGAGGGGAAGCAACTGGACTAGCCTGGGTTACTGGAGCAGGAGGGGAAGCAACTGGACTAGCCTGGATTACTGGAGCAGGAGGGGAAGCAACTGGACTAGCCTGGGTTACTGGAGCAGGAGGGGAAGCAACTGGACTAGCCTGGGTTACTGGAGCAGGAGGGGATGCAACTGGACTAGCCTGGGTTACTGGAGCAGGAGGGGAAGCAACTGGACTAGCCTGGGTTACTGGAGCAGGAGGGGATGCAACTGGACTAGCCTGGATTACTGGAGCAGGAGGGGAAGCAACTGGACTAGCCTGGGTTACTGGAGCAGGAGGGGAAGCAACTGGACTAGCCTGGGTTACTGGGGCAGGAGGGGAAGCAACTGGACTAGCCTGGGTTACTGGAGCAGGAGGGGAAGCAACTGGACTAGCCTGGGTTACTGGAGCAGGAGGGGATGCAACTGGACTAGCCTGGGTTACTGGAGCAGGAGGGGAAGCAACTGGACTAGCCTGGGTTACTGGAGCAGGAGGGGAAGCAACTGGACTAGCCTGGATTACTGGGGAAGGAGGGGATTCAACTGGACTAGCCTGGGTTACTGGGGCAGGAGGGGAAGCAACTGGACTAACCTGGGTTACTGGAGCAGGAGGGGAAGCAACTGGACTAGCCTGGGTTACTGGAGCAGGAGGGGAAGCAACTGGACTAGCCTGGGTTACTGGAGCAGGAGGGGAAGCAACTGGACTAGCCTGGGTTACTGGAGCAGGAGGGGAAGCAACTGGACTAGCCTGGGTTACTGGAGCAGGAGGGGAAGCAACTGGACTAGCCTGGGTTACTGGAGCAGGAGGGGAAGCAACTGGACTAGCCTGGGTTACTGGAGCAGGAGGGGAAGCAACTGGACTAGCCTGGGTTACTGGAGCAGGAGGGGATGCAACTGGACTAGCCTGGGTTACTGGAGCAGGAGGGGAAGCAACTGGACTAACCTGGGTTACTGGAGCAGGAGGGGATGCAACTGGACTAGCCTGGGTTACTGGGGCAGGAGGGGATGCAACTGGACTAGCCTGGGTTACTGGAGCAGGAGGGGAAGCAACTGGACTCAGACACCCTAGAACCAGATGCTTTTTTTTTACCCCTTTTTTTCTCCCCATTTTCGTGGTTTCCAATTGGTAGTAGTTACAGTCTTGTTTCATCGCTGCAAATCCCATACGGATTCGGGAGAGGCGAAGGTCGAGAGCCATGCGTCCCCTTGAAAACACAACCCAACCAAGCCGCACTGCTTGACACAATGCACATCCAACCCGGAAGCCAGCCGCACCAATGTGTCGGAGGAAACACCGTACACCTGGCGACCTGGTCAGCGTGCACTGCGCCCGGCCCGCCACAGGAGTCGCTAGTGCGCGATGAGACAAGGACATCCCTGCCGGCCAAACCCTCCTTAAATCGGACGACGCTGGGCCAATTGTGCGCCGCCCATGGGCCTCCCGGTCGAGGCCGGCTGCGACAGAGCCTGGGCTCGAACCCAGAATCTCTGGTGGCACAGCCTTAGACCACTGCACCACCCGGGTAGACCCAGATGCTTGATAGGAGATCTGTATGATTACAAACCTGAGCCTCCCTGCTTCCCGTAGTGCCATCCAAAGCCGTGGTCGTACCATGAACCTAGGGTGGTAGGAGAAAGGGAACTTTGGTTACTCTTATCCAGCTTAACCCCCTAGTCTATTGATGCACCTGTGGGTCAATCTAAGTAACATAATAAAAATAAATCACCAGTCCTGTTTCGGAGCTCTATGGACAATTCCTTCGACCTCATGGCTTGGTTTTTGCTCCGACATGCACTGTCAACTGTGGGACCTTGTATAGACAGGTGTGTCCCTTTCCAAATCATGTCCAATCAATTTAATTTACCACAGCTGGACTCCAATCAAGTTGTAGAAACATCTCAAGGATGATCAATGGATACAGGATGCACCTGAGCTCAATTTCGAGTCTCATAGCAAAGGGGCTGAATATTTATATCTAAATAAGGTATTTCTGTTTTTTTTTTTTTTTAATAAATGTGCAGACATTTCTAACAACCTGTTTTCTCTTTGTCATTATGGAGTATTGTGATGTCATTATGGAGTATCGTGGTGTCATTATGGGGTATTGTGATGTCATTATGGGGTATTGTGATGTCATTATGGGGTATTGTGATGTCATTATGGAGTATTGTGATGTCATTATGGGGTATTGTGATGTCATTATGGGGTATTGTGATGTCATTATGGGGTATTGTGATGTCATTATGGAGTATTGTGGTGTCATTATGGGGTATTGTGATGTCATTATGGAGTATCGTGATGTCATTATGGGGTATTGTGATGTCATTATGGGGTATTGTGATGTCATTATGGAGTATTGTGATGTCATTATGGGGTATTGTGATGTCATTATGGAGTATTGTGTGTAGATTGATGAGGATTCTTTTTTTATTTAATCCATTTTAGAATATGGCTGTAATGTGAAAACGGTATGCACCGATCTGGTTCTCCAGGCAGAGGGTGCTGCTACTCTGTAAAAAGGCAAGGGGGAACCTTAAACCACTTCGCTCTACGGGAGGACAGGATTCCAGGGTTCACTGGGAAACCCCCTCAGCCCTTTTTAGGATTCTAAGGGGTGTTTTTGTTCCTCCATTTGGCAAAAATGACTTGGTTAGGTTACGGAGAACACTCCATTGAGCTAGACATCAGTCAGGGGGGGTGTCAGAGCCTCAGACGGGTATCTGGTACTCCAGAGTCCACAAAGCCTCGGCTTATCCTCGTCCCCTTTTTTACTGTGATTGGTTCACACATCCGGGCCACTGCCTGCTCTACCTCCCTATGTCACGGGAGCGAGCGGCTCACAAACTATCTTTGCTCTTGAACTCCCTACTCCATTGATCAGGGCCAAGACATACCAGTAATGTGGCTGTCCTACTGAGCAGGATTAGGAATACTGAACTGCAGTTGCTTCCTTTTTCCTATCTTACATCATGGCACTGGCTGCTCTGTTCCCGAGAGCCCGCTTCCCGCATATATCAATACTGACTTACTGCATCCTGGTAGACGTGACGATCTGATAGGGAGAGACCCCATCCGCTAACACACGGTAACCAGGCCGTTTGGGGTCGAAAGAGCTGACTCACCCAGGCAAAGTGGGTGGTTCCGTATGCCTTCCCTTCTCATCTTCGAGCCCATCCATGACCAATCATTTTCCAGTTTGGCAGTTTTACAACCCTGCTTATGACCAGTTCTTGCTGCTATCGTCACACTGGAACATAACACTTCTTCATCCTCCCCCAGATGCTTTAGCCCTTGGTGCATAGCCGGTGAGGTTAAATTACAACAGAAAAGAGACTGGTATGAGTGGATTGTGATCTACCAGCCACCGTTCGCGGCAACAGTCTGCCCAGGGGTTTGTTTTTCCAGGTTAATGTACCTGAACCCATCTTTGGCCAGGGTCGACTTTTTCAATAGTCGCACCTTGAAACCTATGGCTTTTTCACCTGTCGCCTTCCCTTGAAGTACGTCCCCGTCCAGTGTGTGCGATTAGCGTCCACTTGGATTGTAGGAGAGATCGGGCAAGGGTATCTTGCTCTTCGCTCACTGGGTTACCACCCTTGGAAGAGGGTGGGCCTTTCTCTTCTCTTCACTCACTGGGTTACCACCCGTGGAAGAGGGTGGGACTTTCTCTTCTCTTCACTCACTGGGTTACCACCCGTGAAAGAGGGTGGGCCTTTCTCTTCTCTTCACTCACTGGGTTACCACCCTTGGAAGAGGGTGTGACTTTCTGCTTCCCACTTCACCCTGCCGGATCATGGAGACCATTTTAGATGTATTTATAATGGCGAGGTGGATAGCTGTCTCATTACGCTGAAATTTGAGCCACGTATTAATCTGTCCCTCCCTTTAGTTATGAGGATTTTCTTTAGGGATTGTCTCTGCACCTTCTTGGTGCGTACTCCTCTGACCTATGAATCCCTACATGACCCTAATCTAATGCTTTATCAGTGTCTTGTTCTAAATAATCTCAAATTAATAAAACCTACAGATTGATTTATGGATGGTGAATGAGTATATTGAGGTACTGTAATACTGTTGTATGACGGTTTCCTAATCTGATGCTAACTGTTTCCTGGTTTCCTAATCTGATGCAGACTGTTTCCTGGTTTCCTAATCTGATGCTGACTGTTTCCTGGTTTCCTAATCTGATGCTAACTGTTTCCTGGTTTCCTAATCTGATGCTGACTGTTTCCTGGTTTCCTAATTTGATGCTAACTGTTTCCTGGTTTCCTAATCTGATGCTAACTGTTTCCTGGATTCCTAATCTGATGCTGACTGTTTCCTAATATGCTGACTGTTTCCTGGTTTCCTAATCTGATCCTGACTGTTTCCTAATATGCTGCTGTTTCCTGGTTTCCTAATCTGATGCTGACTGTTTCCTGGTTTCCTAATCTGATGCTAACTGTTTCCTATTCTGATGCTGTCAGTTTCCTGGTTTCCTAATCTGATGCGGTTTCTGAACTTCTCTTGAAGATCTTCTGTTCTCTCATGTAGTCAGCGACCACTGGCCGGAACTGGGCGGCCAGACCAACACCATTCTCAGCGACACCAGCGTCCAGGAAGTCCAACAGGATGTTAGGATCAGCGTACAGGAAGTCTGTGTGCTCCCCAACACCAGCAGTGCCCCCACGACCTCGGAACCAGACACCTGCGTGGGATTGGATGAGCAGCAGGACAGCCAATCAGACTGTGAAGGAGCTGGGGTTGGGGGTGCTGGGATGCTGCATGACACAAACACATTCTCCTTGCGGTGAGTGTCTCTTGTCATATATTTTATTTATTTATTGAGCCTATTTTCTTTTTTTGCAATGTTTCAATACAAGTCAGTTCGATACAAATTAATGTATCCCCTCAGTTAAGAGAAACCAGTCAGTTCAATACAAATTCAATCGATTACAGAGACGGAATACAATATGGACGTTTATTGAATAGTTTGGGGGTAGACGTCGTCTCCGAGGTGCTGATGACAGGTTGCCCTATTCTGGGCAGCTGGTATCGAAACCCCCACACACTGGCCTGAATGCCAAGCGTCACGTCTGGAGGAAACCTAGCACCATCCCTACAGTGAAGCATGGTGGTGGCAGCATCATGCTGTGGGCATGTTTTTCACCTGCAGGGACTGGGAGACTAGGCAGGATCGAGGGAAAGATGAACGGAGCAAAGTACAGAGAGATTCTTGATGAAAACCTGCCACAGAGTGCTCAGGACCTCAGACTGGGGTGAAGGTTCACCTTCCAACAGGACAACGACCCTAAGCACATAGCCAACACAACACAGGAATGGCTTCAGGACAAGTCTCTGAATGTCCTTGAGTGGCCCAGCCAGAGCCCGGACTTGAACCCGATCGAACATCTCTAGAGAGAGCTGAAAATAGCTGTGCAGCGATGCTCCCCATCCAACCTGACATGAGAGGATCTGCAGAGAAGAATGGGACAAACTCTCCAAATACAGGTTTGCCAAGCTTGTAGCGTCAAACCCAAGAAGACTCGAGTCTGTAGTCGCTGCCAAAGGTGCTTCAACAAAGTACTGAGTAAAGGGTCTGAATACTTATGTAAATGTGATATTTAAGTTTTTTTATTTGTAATAAATATGCGAACATTTCTAAAAACCTGTTTTTGCTTCATCGTTATGGAGTATTCGGTGTAGATTGAGGGCAGGGAAACAATTTAATCAATTTTAGAATAAGGCTGTAACGTAACAAAATGTGGAAAAAGTCAAGGGGTCTGAATACTTTCTGAATGCACTTTAGATATCATTTCAATATCCTTCTCTGACTCAGTTATTCCTTTGATGTAATCTGCCCCATTTTATATATACATGTCTGAAATGTAGCAGACCCATTCTTAATGTTATTCACGTCACTGTTTTAGGGAAGGAACAAACATTGAGGTGCGTGTGGAGATCGAGGCCCAACCTCGAGGTGCCCGCCAGTCCAGCCTGAGTAGTGTCCTGTCCATCCGTAGCCTATCAGCCGAGTCCCTGGACCGCACCCACTCAATTGGCCATGCACACTCGCAAGATCACCTTGGCCACTCCCACTCCAGGGAACACCTGGACTCCGCCCACTCCCAGGAATACCTGTGTGCCTCTGAACATGAAGGAGAGGGAGGAGAAGAGGGAGGAGAAGAGGAAGGAAGAAGAAGAGACAGAGGAAGCAGGGACCACCTGCCTGTTTGAGTCGGACAATATCTGCGCTCCGCCTACTCTGTAGACCACACCCTGCTTCCACTACAGGCTCCTCCCACCAGCTCCACCATCTGAGGAAGAGAGAGGAACATGGGGCGAGAGAAGAGGGAGAAATTGAAATAGAGAATGAAAGAGAGAGTGTGTGTGTGTGTGTGTGTGTGTGTGTGTGTGTGTGTGTGTGTGTGTGTGTGTGTGTGTGTGTGTGTGTGTGTGTGTGTGTGTGTGTGTGTGTGTGTGTGTGTGTGAAAGAGAAAGTCTGCGTGAGGGAGGGAGAGAGAGAGAGAGAGAGACACGCAAGGATGGACAGAAAACATCGACACAAACCAGATAAATGACTGAACTGTTGATTGGCTAGTTTAGGTGGCTGTTAACCTCCAGTTTATTTTACTGTTGTCCTTTCTGATGCTGCTTTCCCTGCTCTGACACTGGTCTATTTGAAATGATTATTACCAAAGCCCT
The DNA here is from genome assembly GCF_901001165.1 of Salmo trutta. NCBI lineage: Eukaryota > Metazoa > Chordata > Actinopteri > Salmoniformes > Salmonidae > Salmo > Salmo trutta. Next base: position 38,583,865 of record NC_042991.1, read on the forward strand.
TACCCACGTATTTATAGTGACATGTGGCCGTGTGTCTCATAGCCCTGACCCTAGATCAGTGCTGCTACCGTGCGAGAGGCGCTTGATGAACATGTCTAATAAAACATGTAACAGGATTTGTTTAAAGATTAGTTCTGTAAAGGTGTCCTGGTCTATGTACCGTGATGCTGCAACTCCTCATGTCCTGACACTGATTGAATCCCCAAGCTGACGAGGTAAAAATCTGTCGTTCTGCCTCTGAACAAGGAAGTTAACCCACTGTTCCCCGGGCGCCGAAGACGTGGATGTTGATTAAGGCAGCCCCCCCCCACACCTCTCTGATTCAGAGGGGTTGGGTTAAATGTAGAAGACACATTTTATTTAACCAGGCAAGTCAGTTAAGAACAAATTCTTATATACAATGACGACCTCAGTTAACTGCCTTGTTCAGAGGCAGAACGACAGATTTTTACCTTGTCAACTCTAGGATTTGATCTTGCAACCTTTCGGTTACTAGTCCAACGCTTTAACCACTAGGCTACCTGCCTCTAACCACTAGGCTACCTGCCACCCAGTTGAATACAGTCAGTTGGACAACTGACTAGGTATCCCCCCTTTCCCTCCCACACTGAGAGGTGATTATTATTTTTTAACTGTATCTGAAATGGCACCTTATTCCCAATCGAAGGATAGATCCCTATGGGCCCTGGTCAAAAGTAGTGCACTATATAGGGAATAGGGGTGCCATTTCAGATATAGCCTAATGTAGGGGATTTTCCTAACAGAGTTACCAGTTACACTTAGCGTTAACTTGACTTTATGCAAACCGTTTTAACAGAGGACACTTGTTGTCTGAAATTGGCCTGACTTATTGGCTGCAATTGATGGTCTCAGAAACTGTCAGAGCCAAAACCACCTTGATCCTAAAGTTATTGACCAAGCTGATGTGTCCTGATTCCACATCTAGTGGAGGAGCTGAGGTGGATCATTTATCGGTGGGCATACTCAGTGCTGTGAATATGAACGATTTCCAGGGGCCTGGTTGTCCTGTGACGTTTAGAGGTAGAAATGTCTTACATACTCTGTCTCTATCCCTAATGGCACCCTATTCCCTACAGTGCACTGCTTTTGACCAGTACCCATTGGGATATAGGGCCCATGTAAGGAATAGGGTGCCATTTGGAAAGCACATTCTCTTAACAGAGATGCATACTGCAGTATTTCACTAACAGCAGTAGCAGCACAGCCTCTCTCTAACTAGAGCTTAGAACAGGGCCAGTGACTCTGATACTCTGGAGCTTGAGATGGCTGTCTGCTGGCTTCTGTCTTTCAAACCAGCGTCTGATTTTAGATCTGGTAAACCGTGTGAGACAGACAGACAGACAGACAGACAGACAGACAGAGGGTTGGTCTGCTTTCAAAATGGCACCCTATTCACATTATATGGAACAGGGTGCCATTTGGGACAAAATCTTGACCTTCCCTGGCTTAGAATATCTCTAATAAAGCTGCATGATTCTGCTCCACACTCACTGTGTATCCAGGCGTTAAACACACACACAGTCGCTATTGAACTGCAGTACTATTGCTGTCGACAAACAGGAATCACCACCCAGACCCAAACAGGAAACACAGGAATTACCACCTAGACCCAAACAGGAAACACAGGACTCACCACCTAGACCCAAACAGGAAACACAGGAAACACCACCCAGACCCAAACAGGAAACACAGGAATCACCACCCAGGCCCAAACAGGAAACACCACCCAGACCCAAACAGGAAACACAGGAATCACCACCCAGGCCCAAACAGGAAACACAGGAAACACCACCCAGACCCAAACAGGAAACACAGGAATCACCACCCAGGCCCAAACAGGAAACACAGGAATCACCACCTAGACCCAAACAGGAAACACAGGACTCACCACCTAGACCCAAACAGGAAACACAGGAAACACCACCCAGACCCAAAAAGGAAACACAGGAATCACCACCCAGGCCCAAACAGGAAACACAGGAAACACCACCCAGACCCAAACAGGAAACACAGGAATCACCACCCAGACCCAAACAGGAAACACGGGAATCACCACCTAGACCCAAACAGGAAACACAGGAATCACCACCCAGACCCAAACAGGAAACACAGGAAACACCACCCAGACCCAAACAGGAAACACAGGAATCACCACTTAGACCCAAACAGGAAACACAGGAATCACCACCCAGACCCAAACAGGAAACACAGGAAACACCACCCAGACCCAAACAGGAAACACAGGAAACACCACCCAGACCCAAACAGGAAACACAGGAAACACCACCCAGACCCAAACAGGAAACACAGGACTCACCACCCAGACCCAAACAGGAAACACAGGACTCACCACCCAGACCCAAACAGGAAACACAGGAAACACCACCCAGACCCAAACAGGAAACACCACCCAGACCCAAACAGGAAACACATGAATCACCACCTAGACCCAAACAGGAAACACATGAATCACCACCCAGACCCAAACAGGAAACACAGGAAACACCACCCAGACCCAAACAGGAAACACAGGAATCACCACCCAGACCCAAACAGGAAACACAGGAAACACCACCCAGACCCAAACAGGAAACACAGGAATCACCACCCAGACCCAAACAGGAAACACAGGAAACACCACCCAGACCCAAACAGGAAACACAGGACTCACCACCCAGACCCAAACAGGAAACACAGGACTCACCACCCAGACCCAAACAGGAAACACAGGAAACACCACCCAGACCCAAACAGAAAACACAGGAAACACCACCCAGACCCAAACAGGAAACACCACCCAGACCCAAACAGGAAACACAGGAATCACAACCTAGACCCAAACAGGAAACACAGGAAACACCACCCAGACCCAAACAGGAAACACAGGAAACACCACCTAGACCCAAACAGGAAACACCACCTAGACCCAAACAGGAAACACAGGAATCACCACCCAGAGCCAAACAGGAAACACAGGAAACACCACCCAGACCCAAACAGGAAACACGGGAATCACCACCAGGACCCAAACAGGAAACACAGGAATCACCACCCAGACCCAAACAGGAAACACAGGAATCACCACTTAGACCCAAACAGGAAACACAGGAAACACCACCCAGACCCAAACAGGAAACACAGGAAACACCACCCAGACCCAAACAGGAAACACCACCCAGACCCAAACAGGAAACACAGGAATCACCACCTAGACCCAAACAGGAAACACAGGAAACACCACCCAGACCCAAACAGGAAACACAGGAAACACCACCTAGACCCAAACAGGAAACATCACCTAGACCCAAACAGGTAACACAGGAATCACCACCCAGAGCCAAACAGGAAACATAGGAATCACCACCTAGACCCAAACAGGAAACACCACCTAGACCCAAACAGGAAACACAGGAATCACCACCCAGACCCAAACAGGAAACACAGGAAACACCACCCAGACCCAAACAGAAAACACAGGAAACACCACCCAGACCCAAACAGGAAACACAGGAATCACCACCCAGACCCAAACAGGAAACACAGGAAACACCACCTAGACCCAAACAGGAAACACAGGAAACACCACCCAGACCCAAACAGAAAACACCACCCAGACCCAAACAGGAAACACAGGAAACACCACCCAGACCCAAACAGGACTCACCACCCAGACCCAAACAGGAAACACAGGAAACACCACCCAGACCCAAACAGGAAACACAGGAAACAGCACCCAGACCCAAACAGGAAACACAGGAATAACCACCCAGACCCAAACAGGAAACACAGGAAACACCACTCAGACCCAAACAGGAAACACAGGAAACACCACCCAGACCCAAACAGGAAACACAGGAATCACCACCCAGACCCAAACAGGAAACACCATCCAGACCCAAACAGGAAACACAGGAAACACCACCCAGACCCTAACATGAAACACAGGAATCACCACCCAGACCCAAACAGGAAACACAGGAAACACCACCCAGACCCAAACAGGAAACACAGGAAACACCACCCAGACCCAAACAGGAAACACAGGAAACACCACCCAGACCCAAACAGGAAACACAGGAATCACCACCCAGACCCAAACAGGAAACACAGGAAACACCACCCAGACCCAAACAGGAAACCCAGGACTCACCACCCAGACCCAAACAGGAAACACAGGAAACACCACCCAGACCCAAACAGGAAACACAGGACTCACCACGCAGACCCAAACAGGAAACACAGGAAACACCACCCAGACCCAAACAGGAAACACCACCCAGACCCAAACAGGAAACACAGGAATCACCACCCAGACCCAAACAGGACTCACCACCCAGACCCAAACAGGAAACACAGGAAACACCACCCAGACCCAAACAGGAAACACAGGAAACACCACCCAGACCCAAACAGGAAACACAGGAATAACCACCCAGACCCAAACAGGAAACACAGGAAACACCACCCAGACCCAAACAGGAAACACAGGAAACACCACCCAGACCCAAACAGGAAACACAGGAAACACCACCCAGACCCAAACAGGAAACACCACCCAGACCCAAACAGGAAACACAGGAAACACCACCCAGACCCTAACAGGAAACACAGGAATCACCACCCAGACCCAAACAGGAAACACAGGAAACACCACCCAGACCCAAACAGGAAACACAGGAAACACCACCCAGACCCAAACAGGAAACACCACCCAGACCCAAACAGGAAACACAGGAATCACCACCCAGACCCAAACAGGAAACACAGGAAACACCACCCAGACCCAAACAGGAAACACAGGAAACACCACCTAGACCCAAACAGGAAACATCAACTAGACCCAAACAGGAAACACAGGAATCACCACCCAGAGCCAAACAGGAAACACAGGAATCACCACCTAGACCCAAACAGGAAACACCACCTAGATCCAAACAGGAAACACAGGAAACACCACCCAGACCCAAACAGGAAACACAGGAAACACCATCCAGACCCAAACAGGAAACACAGGAATCACCACCCAGACCCAAACAGGAAACACAGGAAACACCACCCAGACCCAAACAGGAAACACAGGAAACACCACCCAGACCCAAACAGGAAACACAGGAAACACCACCCAGACCCAAACAGGAAACACAGGACTCACCACCCAGACCAAAACAGGAAACACAGGAAACACCACCCAGACCCAAACAGGAAACACAGGAAACACCACCTAGACCCAAACAGGAAACACAGGAAACACCACCCAGACCCAAACAGGAAACACCACCCAGACCCAAACAGGAAACACAGGACTCACCACGCAGACCCAAACAGGAAACACAGGAAACACCACCCAGACCCAAACAGGAAACACAGGAATCACCACCTAGACCCAAACAGGAAACACAGGAATCACCACCCAGACCCAAACAGGAAACACAAGAATCACCACCCAGATCCAAACAGGAAACACAGGAAACACCACCCAGACCCAAACAGGAAACACAGGAATCACCACCCAGACCCAAACAGGAAACACCACCCAGACCCAAACAGGAAACACGGGAATCACCACCAGGACCCAAACAGGAAACACAGGAATCACCACCCAGACCCAAACAGGAAACACAGGAATCACCACTTAGACCCAAACAGGAAACACAGGAAACACCACCCAGACCCAAACAGGAAACACAGGAAACACCACCCAGACCCAAACAGGAAACACAGGAAACACCACCTAGACCCAAACAGGAAACACAGGAAACACCACCCAGACCCAAACAGAAAACACCACCCAGACCCAAACAGGAAACACAGGAAACACCACCCAGACCCAAACAGGACTCACCACCCAGACCCAAACAGGAAACACAGGAAACACCACCCAGACCCAAACAGGAAACACAGGAAACAGCACCCAGACCCAAACAGGAAACACAGGAATAACCACCCAGACCCAAACAGGAAACACAGGAAACACCACTCAGACCCAAACAGGAAACACAGGAAACACCACCCAGACCCAAACAGGAAACACAGGAAACACCACCCAGACCCAAACAGGAAACACCATCCAGACCCAAACAGGAAACACAGGAAACACCACCCAGACCCTAACAGGAAACACAGGAATCACCACCCAGACCCAAACAGGAAACACAGGAAACACCACCCAGACCCAAACAGGAAACACAGGAAACACCACCCAGACCCAAACAGGAAACACAGGAAACACCACCCAGACCCAAACAGGAAACACAGGAATCACCACCCAGACCCAAACAGGAAACACAGGAATCACCACCCAGACCCAAACAGGAAACACAGGAAACACCACCCAGACCCAAACAGGAAACACAGGAAACACCACCCAGACCCAAACAGGAAACACAGGACTCACCACGCAGACCCAAACAGGAAACACAGGAAACACCACCCAGACCCAAACAGGAAACACCACCCAGACCCAAACAGGAAACACAGGAATCACCACCCAGACCCAAACAGGACTCACCACCCAGACCCAAACAGGAAACACAGGAAACACCACCCAGACCCAAACAGGAAACACAGGAAACACCACCCAGACCCAAACAGGAAACACAGGAATAACCACCCAGACCCAAACAGGAAACACAGGAAACACCACCCAGACCCAAACAGGAAACACAGGAAACACCACCCAGACCCAAACAGGAAACACAGGAAACACCACCCAGACCCAAACAGGAAACACCACCCAGACCCAAACAGGAAACACAGGAAACACCACCCAGACCCTAACAGGAAACACAGGAATCACCACCCAGACCCAAACAGGAAACACAGGAAACACCACCCAGACCCAAACAGGAAACACAGGAATCACCACCCAGACCCAAACAGGAAACACAGGAAACACCACCCAGACCCAAACAGGAAACACAGGAATCACCACCCAGACCCAAACAGGAAACACAGGAAACACCACCCAGACCCAAACAGGAAACACAGGACTCACCACCCAGACCCAAACAGGAAACACAGGAAACACCACCCAGACCCAAACAGGAAACACAGGACTCACCACGCAGACCCAAACAGGAAACACAGGAAACACCACCCAGACCCAAACAGGAAACACAGGAATCACCACCTAGACCCAAATAGGAAACACAGGAATCACCACCCAGACCCAAACAGGAAACACAGGAATCACCACCCAGACCCAAACAGGAAACACAGGAAACACCACCCAGACCCAAACAGGAAACACAGGAATCACCACCCAGACCCAAACAGGAAACACAGGAAACACCACCCAGACCCAAACAGGAAACACAGGAAACACCACCTAGACCCAAACAGGAAACACCACCCAGACCCTCTCATTTGATCATAGAGCAGCTCAGTTCTGCAAAACCCTTCTAGATGATTAGAAAATATTACCTGTAAAAAGATCAGAATGATTCCTGAGTGTGAAATCCCATGTGAAGATGACCTCAGTAGAGACAGAAAGCCATGGGACTGGACATCCATGGTATAATGTGTTATAAGGGCCTTAACACAGCCGCGGTATAATGTGTTATAAGGGCCTTAACACAGCCGTGGTATAATGTGTTATAAGGGCCTTTACACAGCCGTGGTATAATGTGTTATAAGGGCCTTAACACAGCCGTGGTATGATGTGTTGGTATAAGGGCCTTAACACAGCTGTGGTATAATGTGTTATAAGGGCCTTAACACAGCCGTGGTATAATGTGTTATATGGGACTTAACACAGCAGTGGTATAATGTGTTATAAGGGCCTTAACACAGCCGTGGTATAATGTGTTATATGGGCCTTAACACAGCCGTGGTATAATGTGTTATATGGGTCTTAAGACAGGCGTGAATTTGAAGAGAAAAAAAACATTAATAAAGGTTTCACCATGAAGGACAAAACTGAATGTTGTGACTATTTGTATTTTATCAGTCACCTAATCTCATTCAGGCTAGTCCTAGACTGTGTCCCAAGTTGCCCAATGGGTCCTGGTCCAACGTAGTGCAGGGTGCCATTTGGGACATAACTTTATACCCTTCCAACTCCAGTCTGGACCTCCAAGCCAGTTCCACTGCATTTCATCATTGTTCCCCTCCAATCAGGGCCTGATTTAGACCTGGGACACCAGGTGGGTGATTCCCCTCTAATCAGGGACTGATTTAGACCTGGGACACCAGGTGGGCGATTCCCCTCCAATCAGGGACTGATTTAGACCTGGGACACCAGGTGGGTGATTCCCCTCCTACCAGGGACTGATTTAGACCTGGGTCACCAAGTGGGTGCAATTAATTATCAGGTAGAACAGAAAACCAGCAGGCTCCTGACTTGTGGAAAGGTGGAGTTGAGTATCCCTGCCCTGTACTATAAATATAGCATGAAACATTTGACTTCAATAACATATGTATTAAAACCTATTTGTTTACCTAAAGACTATAATATCGTTATTTAGTTACGTTGTGACCTACATTATTTCCACTGGTCTGAACAAAGTGAAGTAGTGACAGGAACAGAGGGGGTACAGGGAACTCGTGTAATGACTGCTCATATTCACCAGAGGGCGCTGGAGCACTGATACTGATCCAGCCACTTCAGAGTAGCGGTAGAGTTTGGCAAATTTGTATTATCTACATCCGAGGACAGAACTTGATTTGGATCGAACAATTATTTAATACATTATTCTAAACGGACTGTTTTCACAAGTTTTAAGTCTTACTTTTCATTAAATATAATTTGATACAGGGTATAGTTTTGATCATAGAGACCACGCTATTAGTATCCTGTTATATAGTTGATGTGTACTTTGATAGATTGGGTTAATTGTTTAGTCAATATGCCTACTAGATTAAATAAATAATTATGTTTGGGTTCAGTAGGATATGTAGCCTAGTAATAATTTCAAGAGGTGGCAGTGCTTGTATGGGTAATACAGACGAGTGAAAGAGGAAACTTTTTAAGGCAAATGGTTACAGGGCACGTTCCTCTACTCTGACCTTTGCATGCAAACTGTTATGTTGTTGCAAGTTGGTCACTTGATTGACATTATTTCTGGCCAAGGGATGATTGTTTCAAATGTTTGTTTTGCTGTTTGTGACTTTGATTTTGATTTTAAGAAGATTTTAGGCCCTCCAGCTTATATTTTCTTAATGTTTTAAGTAATCCAAGCTACATAATCCGGCTATACAAGTTTTTATATAATTTCACACTATTTTATCAGATTTAAAGTTTTAGTTTTGGCGACCTACTCTTGTTCCATTCAAAATGTACCGCTGCCCTTTTAAAAACGTCACTCATTGCTTCAAGCCACTCCCCGGCACCCCCCACCAAACGGAGCAAACGTACCTCAAAGTATGTTGAATAACATACAAGATAGTTTGGGGAAATGTGTCGTTCAGTACAAACCGTTCCGCAATGTAGCAAACGTTCAAGCGAATTGAACGCTCATCAAATCTACCCGCTAGCCTAGCTGTGCAGCCTTGCTTTTATTCATCCACAATAGTTTGTCGTTGTACATTTAAGAATTGAATTCCATATATAAGCTATGTCCATCAACATGGCCATAATTGAAACTATTTTAAAAACAAACTAGCTAGATCAGGTATTGGGTAACACGAATGGGGGTGGGGCCACACAACATCTGAACTCCTCATGAGGGGCGCAGAAGCGCTAACATGGGCTCATTGAGTATTAGCTAACATGGGCTCATTGAGTATTAGCTAACATGGGCTCATTGAGTATTAGCTAACATGGGCTCATTGAGTATTAGCTAACATGGGCTCATTGAGTATTAGCTAACATGGGCTCATTGAGTATTAGCTAACATGGGCTCATTGAGTATTAGCTAACATGGGCTCATTGAGTATTAGCTAACATGGGCTCATTAAGTATTAGCTAACATGGGCTCATTGAGTATTAGCTAACATGGGCTCATTAAGTATTAGCTAACATGGGCTCATTGAGTATTAGCTAACATGGGCTCATTGAGTATTAGCTAACATGGGCTCATTGAGTATTAGCTAACATGGGCTAATTGATTGACTATAAGTGATGAACATTCAGTAGTGGGAAAAGTACTCCACTTTCATACTTGAGTAAAAGTCAAGATACCTTAATAGAAAATGACTCAAGTAAAAGTAAAAGATTCCCAGTAAAATACTACATGAGTAAAAGTCTTAAAAGTATTTGTTTTTAAATATACTTAAGTATCAAAAGTAAATGGAATTACTAAAATATACTTAAGTATCAAAAGTAAAAGTATAAATCATTTCAAATTCCTTATATTAAGCAAACAAGACAAACTATTTTCTTGGTGGGCACGCTCCAACGCTCAGACATAATTTTACAAACCAAGCCTGTCTGTTTAGTGAGTCCGCCAGATCAGAGTCAGTAGGGATGTTGTCTTGATAAGTGCATGCATTTGACTATTTTCCTGTCCTGCTAAGCATTCAAAATGTAACTTGTACTTTTGGTTGTCAGGGAAAATGTATGGAGTAAAAAGTACATTATTTTCTTTATGAATACAGTGAAGTAAAAGTAGTAAAAAAATGTAATAGTAAAGTACAGATACCCCCCAAAACTACTTAAGTAGTACTTGAAAGTATTTTTTACTTACGTACTTTACACCACTGCTGACCTAACAAGAGAAACTGCAGAAGCACAACTACATTTTGAAATTGTACCTTGTGTATTACACTATTCTATTCTAGCAGGAGTTTGATACCTGACTGATTTGATTTGATCCGAGGGCCTTTCAAAACGCGCCGTGCAGTTACCCATCTCTGAGCTAGATGATGTACACGGTGTATTTTGCGCATTGGTTTACCCCGCCCGCATCCAATGTCAGATCCCTCCAGAAATAGGTGTGGCACACATTTAATTCGTGACCGCCCCCTGTGTTCCGCCGTTCCGCCGTTCAGCAGTAGCCTACCGAAAAGCAACGGGTTAAATGGAGGCTGCGCTGCCCATGCTTTCACTTGACCCTTGTTTCACACAACGGGAGTTGGTCGGAACTAGGAAACACGGACATTTCTGACATGCTAAATGTTTGTAGTTATACACGTGCCGCGTTCAACGAATCAGTCACTCTGAGTTATCAGAGTTTCCTAGTTCCGACTAGGATTTGAACGCCGCACAAATCCTATCCACCCGGTGCGGTTCATTCCGCGCATCACTCACTCGTAGTCGACTATTGTAGTTCGTGGTAGACTGGCTACTAGTCAGTCTACTGTTAATGTTTCGGAGCCGAAGCAAACGGAGGTTTAAAGTAGGCTGTCCACTTACCGCTGTCACAGTTTAGTTTACGCCTGCTGCGTTAGGTTAGGCTACTGTCAGAGACACACCTAAAGCATGGATGCTCTGAAATCAGCCGGTAGAGCGATTATCAAGAGTCCCGGAGTTCCGCGGCACACATGGGGCACCTCCAAGCACGAAAGTAAGTGTAGTATTCATGTCTAAAGAAGGGAGTTATATCGTTGCGCAGAAATGGTAACACGGTAGCACAATGCAACGAGACGAGGGAAAGGAAAGCGCTGACAATAGGCTCTATCTATTCTGCTGCTGTTCTATTCTCACCTCTCATCTTGTTGGTATAGGAAGTAAAGAACAGTCCAATTATGAGGTGTGATGGAAAATAATAAGGTGCAGTGTGACTATACATTCGTGAATTGCAACAGTGTAACGTTGTTATTATACATTATCAATACAACACCTATTGCTTTTTTATTTCTGCCCGAGTGCACCTGGGAACATGCCACATTTCTCAGGTCCTAGTGGTATTCCAATTACTTGGTTACCTAATTCCACCGTTCCCATAGTGAAAGCTCCATTGTGGGCTCATGTGTGATGAATCAGTGTTGTTACAGCATGTCAACCGTAAGAAAGTATTCATACCCCTTGACTTATTTTCACATTTTGTTGTGTTACAACTCAAATTCAAAATGGATTAAATATATGTTATTCTCACCCATTTACACACAATACCCTATAATGACGAAGTGAAAACATGTTTTTAGACATTTTTGCTAATTTTTGGAAAATGTAATACAGAAATATATAATTTACATAAGTATTCACACCCATGAGTCAATACTTTATAGAAGCATCTTTGGTAGCGATTCCAGCTGTGAGTCTTTCTGGGTAAGTCTCTAAGAGCTTTCCACACTTGGATTGTGCAACATTTGCCTATTATTATATTCTAAATTCTTCAAGTTCTGTCAAATTGGTTGTCGATCATTTCTAGACAACCATTTTCAGGTCTTGCCATAGATTTACAGTCAAAACTGTAACTCCGCGACTCAGGAACATTCACTGTGTTCTTGGTAAGCAACTCCAGTGTATATTTGGCCTTGTGTTTTAGGTTTTTGTCCTGCTGGAAAGGTGAATTCATCTCCCAGTCTCTGGTGGAAAGCAGACTGAACCAGGTTTTCCTCTAGGATTTTGCCTGTGCTTAGCTCCATTCCATTTATTTTTATCCTGAAAAACTCCCCAGTCCTTAACGATTACAAGCATACCCATAACATGATGCAGCCACCACTATGCTTGAAAATATGGAGAGTGGTACTCAGTAATGTGTTGTATTGGATTTTCCCCAAACATAACACTTTGTATTCATTACAAAAACTGAATTGCTTTGCCACATTTTTAGCAGTATTACTTTAATGCCTTGTTGCAAACAGGATGCATGTTTTGGAATATTTTGATTCTGTACAGGCTTTCTTCTATTCAGTCTGTCAATTAGGTTAGTATTGTGGAGTAACTACTATGTTGTTGACCCATCCTCAGTTTTCTCCTATTACAGCCACTAGACTCTGTAACTGTTTTCAAGTCACCATTGGCCTCATGGTGAAATCCATGAGGAGTTTCCTTCCTCTCCGGCGACTGAGTTAGGAAGGACACATGTATCCATGTAGTGACTGGGTGTAGTGATACACCATCCAAAGTGTAATTAATAACTTTATCATGCTCAAAGGGATATTCAATGTCTGCTTTTTATATTTTACCCATCTACCAATAGGTGCCCTTCTTTGCGAGGCATTGAAAAACCTCCCTGGTCTTTGTGGTTGAATCTGTGTTTGAAATTCGTTGCTTGACTGAGGGACCTTAACATTATCTGGATGTGTGGTGTACAGAGATGAGGTAGTCATTGAAAAATCATGTTCAACACTATTATTGCACACAGTGAGTCCATGCAACTTATTATGTGACTTGTTAAACACATTGTTACTCCTGAACCTATTTAGGCTCCTTGCCATAACAAAGGGGTTGAATACTTATTGGCTGAAGACATTTCAGCTTTTCCTTTTTAATACATTTGTAAAAAGTGTCTAAAAACATAATTCCACGTTGACATTATGGGGTATTGTGTGTAGGGCCAATGATACAAATTCAGGATGTAACACAACAAAATGTGAAACAAGTCAAGGGGGGTGAATATTTTCTGAAGGCACTGTAAGTATTCACATCCCTGAGTCGATCTTTTGTAGAAGCACCTTTGGCGGCGATTACAGCTTTTACATTTTTTTATTTCACCTTTATTTAACCAGGTAGGCCAGTTGAGAACAAGTTCTCATGTACAACTGCGACCTGGCCAAGATAAAGCAAAGCAATGCGACAGAAACAAGAACACAGAGTTACACATAAACCAACGTACAGTCAATAACACAATAGAAAACAAAAATAGAAAAATCTATGTACAATGTGAGCAAATGTAGAAGAGTAGGGAGGTAGACAATAAATAGGCCCTAGAGCTGAAAATAATTACAATTTAGCATTAATACTGGAGTGATAGATGTGCAGATGATGATGTGCAAGTAGAGATACTGGGGTGCAAAAGAGCAAGAGGATAAATAACAATATGGGGATGAGTTAGTTGGGTGTGCTATTTACAGATGGGCTGTGTACAGGTACAGTGATCGGTAAGCTGCTCTGACAGCTGATGCTTAAAGTCAGAGAGGGAGATATAAGACTCCAGCTTTAGAGATTTTTGCAATTCGTTCCAGTCATTGGCAGCAGAGCTTTGAGTTGTCTTGGGTATGTCTGTATCAGCTTTGAGTCATCTTGGGTATGTCTGTATCAGCTTTGAGTCGTCTTGGGTATGTCTGTATCAGCTTTGAGTCATCTTGGGTATGTCTGTATCAGCTTTGAGTCATCGTGGGTATGTCTGTATCAGCTTAGAGTTGTCTTGGATATGTCTGTATCAGCTTAGAGTTGTCTTGGATATGTCTGTATCAGCTTTGAGTCATCTTGGGTTTGTCTGTATCAGCTTTGAGTCATCTTGGGTTTGTCTGTATCAGCTTTGAGTCGTCATGGGTATGTCTGTATCAGCTTTGAGTCATCGTGGGTATGTCTGTATCAGCTTTGAGTCATCTTGGGTCTGTATCAGCTTAGAGTTGTCTTTGGTATGTCTGTATCAGCTTTGAGTCATCTTGGGTTTGTCTGTATCAGCTTTGAGTCATCTTGGGTTTGTCTGTATCAGCTTTGAGTCGTCATGGGTATGTCTGTATCAGCTTTGAGTCGTCGTGGGTATGTCTGTATCAGCTTTGAGTCGTCTTGGGTATGTCTGTATCAGCTTTGAGTCGTCTTGGGTATGTCTGTATCAGCTTTGAGTCGTCTTGGGTATGTCTGTATCAGCTTTGAGTCGTCTTGGGTTTGTCTGTATCAGCTTTGAGTCATCTTGGGTATCTCTATCAGCTTTGAGTCATCTTGGGTATGCCTGTACCAGCTTTGTACACCTGGATTTGTGGATTTTCTCAAGCTCTGTTAAGTTAGATGGGGAGTGACAGTGAACAGCAATTTTCAAGTCTTTCCACAGATTTTCCATGGGATTCAAGTCTGGTCTTTGGCTGGAACACTCAAGGACATAGTGTTGTTTTCGCTATATGCTTGGGGTCATTGTGCTGTTGGAACGTAAATCTTCGCCCCCCCCCCCCCCCCCAGTCTAAGGTCATTTGCACTCTGAAGCAGGTTCTCATCAAGGATTTGCCTGTATTTGGCTCCATTCATTGTTTAATCTCTCTACCAGTCTCCCAGATCCCTGCTGCTGTAAAGCATCCCCATAGCATGATGCTGCCACCACCATGCTTCACGGTAGGGATTGTGTTAGATGGGTGATGAGCTGTGCCTTGTTTTCTCCAGACAGGGCACTTTGCATTCAGGCCAAAGCGTTACATTTTTGTCTCATCAGACCAAGTTCCTGGGACTTCATGGTATAGTTTCTGCTCAGACCTCATGGCTTAGTTTTTGCTCTGACGTGCTCTGTCAACTGTGAGACCTTATAAACAGGTGTGTTTCTTTCTAAATAATGTCCAAACAAATGAATTGGCAACAGGTGGACTCTAATCAAGTTGTAGTGACATTTCAAAGATGATCAAAGGAAATTGGATGCACCTGAGCTCAATTTGGAGTGTCATAGCAAAGGGGTGTGAATATTTATGTAAAATAGAAATGTCAATAAATGTAGGATAAAAATGAACATAATATAACAAATATTGTACAATCTAGGTGTGAAAAGCTTCTAGAGACGTACCCAGAAAGACTGACAGCTGTAATCGCTGCCAAATGGGATTCTAACATGTACTTATTGACTCAGGGGTGTGAATACTTATGTAAATTAGATATTTCGGTATAAAAAAATGTTATAGAATGTTTTCCATTTGTCATTATGGGGTATTGTGATGTCATTAGGGGGTATTGTGATGTCATTAGGGGGTATTGTGATGTCATTATGGGGTATTGTGATGTCATTATGGGGTATTGGGGTATTGGGTGAGAAAAATATTTAATCCATTTTGAATTCAGGCTGTAACACAACAAAATGTGTAATAAGTCAATGGGTATGAATACTCTCTAAAGGGGGCTGTATGTAAGGGTGGGTGAGTGAGTGGGAGTCGTGGGGGGAAAACAATTATTGAGAAGCAGGTGTGAAGACTCAGTGACAATAGTCACAATCAGATAGGGTTGCTCCGTTGTTTTTTCCATTCTGATGGCGCTTTTTCCTCCCCGTTGGCCATTCTTCTCCGGTCTGCTGACACAGTCATGTCCTCAAACTCAGAGGAGCGCCAGGGTGGGGAGGTTACGAAAAAAAATGCACAACACTGGCCATCGGGGTCGACTGGGTCTGTGTCCACATCAGACATCGTGTCTTCACTTGCCCCTGGAAATCACTGCTCCTCTTCAGCAGAGAGATATTTTCACCGACTGGCCAGTGCCTGTGAAATTACAGGAAAGATATCAACATTACCAGTTAATGCTTCAAAACCAACTTTATAAAAATAGGTTCTATTTGATTTAAAAATTCCATGACAGTACAGTAAGGCATTGTTGGCAGACTAGATGAATGCAGTTCAATGCATGATTAATATAATTCATCAATACATTTCTTGGTAGTCCAAAACATATTGCTATCAGGTTGTAAATTACAGCTGCCCTGGTACATTGTTTGCTGCCTCCATTCGGGATGCATTGTTTCAGTTTCAATATTTTGGAGTGAAAACGGACAAATGTAACTAAGGTTGGGAATGGCAATACAATCAAAACTAGCAATGGCAATGATCACAAGTCAGTCATAACGTGGCTAATAGGCTAGCGCACATGTGTCAAACTCAAAGCCTGAATAGGACACAGAAATGAGTATAAATGTCCCTGTCTAGACTTGACAGTTCATGCAGATTTAGTATTCTGATCAGAGAGTTCTGATCATGGAATTATGAATGTGTCATGCATCTACACCTACATTTAAATGTGTCTACCGTGTCCACAGTGTGTCCGGATTCCCTTTTCCCCACATTATATTCAAATGCCACTATGCATTCTACAAATGGTGGAATATGATAACAACACAACAACGACTGATGGCTGTAGCTAACTACTGTACTGTAGCTAACTAGCCAGCTAACCTCTGTAGCTAGCCAGCAAGCAACGCTAAAGGGATTGCAAATGGGTTAGTATAATTATTTATTCTTTCTAAATATTAGCTAGCTGGGTAGCATTTATGAGGCCAGCAAACACATTCCTCACAAGCCAGAAATGTATTTCCTCCAATAGAAAGAGGAGTGGGAGGCCCCGGTGCACAACTGAGCAAGAGGACAGGTACATTAAAGTGTCTAGTTTGAGAAACAGACGCCTCACAAGTCCTCAACTGGCAGCTTCATTAAATAGTACCCGCAAAACACCAGTCTCAATGTCAACAGTGAAGAGGCGACTCCGGGATGCTGGCCTTCCCAGGCAGCGTTGCAAAGAAAAAGCCATATCTCAGACTGGCTAATAAAAACAAAAGATTAAGATGGGCAAAAGAACACAGACACTGGACTGAGTTGCACGTTTTTCTGTAAAAACAAATATGTCTGGCCTGTGAAAAAAAATAAAATAAGTTGATTGAGTTTGACACCCCTGGGCTAGCATGTCTATTTATGTAGCTAGCTATTTATTTAGCAAGCTAAAAACACGGAGCCTACAGTTAGCTAGCTAGCTAGCTAGCTATCTATTTCCTGGGAGGATGTCATTGGAGGAGTGGGTGAGTGACCAACTTTTTCCCCCTTCATCGTTTTTCATTGGCTACAGCTAGAGGCAGATGTCATTTGCTTAGCTAGCAAGAAATGTGAATCGGTTCGCTAGCTAGGCAACTAGCTATGCTGAACTTGAACAACTGTTATCCACAGTTAGCATATCTCTTAGTTGTCAATCAAATGTATTTGGTATCGATCAAATGGGCTGGCAGGCAGGCAAGTTCCCATTACGTTGTCAAAACGTCTGTTGGGGGACAAACATGGATTGGTAGACAAGCTGCAGAAGACAAGCAGGCTGCTATTGTTTATCAGTGCAATTTTGATGGCCAACTAGCTGAAAAAAGTTTGAGAGGGTTTATCTAATGTTCCCTTGTTAGATTTTAGCTTATTTCGTTCTGTTTAGCATTAGTAGTTGACCTTGTATTTGTTGATGTGCATAGGCAACTGAGGGAGAGAGAGACCCTACCTTTTCATGTTTGTTTGCTTAATAGGACTGTGAAGTTCCCAAATGTAAGAGGACTACCGTTGTATTTACATATTTGCAGAAATCCATTCAGGTGAATGTGTTCTAATGATCTAAAGTCATGCTGTTGCTACTTCCTGTAAACACACAGTCCAGTTCATAGTGAATGATGACAGGTCCTACTGCCTGTAAACACAGTCCAGTTCATAGTGAATGATGACAGGTCCTACTGTAAACACACAGTCCAGTTCATAGTGAATGATGACAGGTCCTACTGCCTGTAAACACACAGTCCAGTTCATAGTGAATGATGACAGGTCCTACTGTAAACACACAGTCCAGTTCATAGTGAATGATGACAGGTCCTACTGTAAACACACAGTCCAGTTCATAGTGAATGATGACAGGTCCTACTGCCTGTAAACACACAGTCCAGTTCATAGTGAATGATGACAGGTCCTACTGTAAACACACAGTCCAGTTCATAGTGAATGATGGCAGGTCCTACTGCCTGTAAACACACAGTCCAGTTCATAGTGAATGATGGCAGGTCCTACTGCCTGTTAACACACAGTCCAGTTCATAGTGAATGATGACAGGTCCTACTGTCTGTAAACACACAGTCCAGTTCATAGTGAATGATGGCAGGTCCTACTGTAAACACACAGTCCAGTTCATAGTGAATGATGACAGGTCCTACTGTAAACACACAGTCCAGTTCATAGTGAATGATGACAGGTCCTACTGTAAACACACAGTCCAGTTCATAGTGAATGATGGCAGGTCCTACTGCCTGTAAACACACAGTCCAGTTCATAGTGAATGATGGCAGGTCCTACTGCCTGTTAACACACAGTCCAGTTCATAGTGAATGATGACAGGTCCTACTGTTAACACACAGTCCAGTTCATAGTGAATGATGGCAGGTCCTACTGCCTGTTAACACACAGTCCAGTTCATAGTGAATGATGGCAGGTCCTACTGTCTGTAAACACACAGTCCAGTTCATAGTGAATGATGGCAGGTCTTACTGTAAACACAAAGTCCAGTTCATAGTGAATGATGACAGGTCCTACTGCCTGTTAACACACAGTCCAGTTCATAGTGAATGATGACAGGTCCTACTGCCTGTAAACACACAGTCCAGTTCATAGTGAATGATGGCAGGTCTTACTGTAAACACAAAGTCCAGTTCATAGTGAATGATGACAGGTCCTACTGCCTGTTAACACACAGTCCAGTTCATAGTGAATGATGACAGGTCCTACTGCCTGTTAACACACAGTCCAGTTCATAGTGAATGATGACAGGTCCTACTGTTAACACACAGTCCAGTTCATAGTGAATGATGGCAGGTCCTACTGCCTGTTAACACACAGTCCAGTTCATAGTGAATGATGACAGGTCCTACTGTTAACACACAGTCCAGTTCATAGTGAATGATGGCAGGTCCTACTGCCTGTAAACACACAGTCCAGTTCATAGTGAATGATGACAGGTCCTACTGCCTGTTAACACACAGTCCAGTTCATAGTGAATGATGACAGGTCCTACTGCCTGTAAACACACAGTCCAGTTCATAGTGAATGATGACAGGTCCTACTGTAAACACACAGTCCAGTTCAAAGTGAATGATGACAGGTCCTACTGCCTGTAAACATACAGTCCAGTTCATAGTGAATGATGACAGGTCCTACTGTAAACACACAGTCCAGTTCATAGTGAATGATGACAGGTCCTACTGTAAACACACAGTCCAGTTCATAGTGAATGATGACAGGTTCTACTGCCTGTTAACACACAGTCCAGTTCATAGTGAATGATGACAGGTCCTACTGCCTGTAAACACACAGTCCAGTTCATAGTGAATGATGACAGGTCCTACTGTTAACACACAGTCCAGTTCATAGTGAATGATGACAGGTCCTACTGTAAACACACAGTCCAGTTCATAGTGAATGATGACAGGTTCTACTGCCTGTTAACACACAGTCCAGTTCATAGTGAATGATGACAGGTCCTACTGCCTGTAAACACACAGTCCAGTTCATAGTGAATGATGACAGGTCCGTGTGGCAAATGGCTTATTTGCATATAAGCCTACTGTAGCTCTGATTAGCTATAGCTCACCGGTCTGCAGTAGTCTCCGGTCCTGGACAAGACAGATGTTTTTATTCGGTTTTATTCACTGTAGTATCTATTAATTGTCCAAACGCACGGCCGTCTTCCCACTCTATATTGCTATAGAATTTTCACAAATGTCTTAGTATATGTCATTCCCTCCCAAACATTCTATGAATTCATGATAATGTGAAAATGACCGTATCTTAAGTGCTCACTTGTACATTTTTTTTTTTTTTTAAACAGTGTCATATTCTTTATCGGGGTTTATATGAACAGATTTGAATAAGATTTCATGTTGCTTAAAACGCTGTCAGTTCCACTTTAACTCAGTCTATTCACCAGCAGATAGTACTCTGGTGTTGTGTGGACTGTTCTTCTTAAAACGATAAAGGAAATAACATGAAATGAAGTTTTCTGCATGGTATTCTCACCACTATTTTCATGTAACACATTTAACAATACTAAGATAACTATCGTACAACAACTTACCCTGATTGTTTCGCTTTTGACTTCATTTTGTCTAATTCAAAGTCATAAAAAATAAAATTGGCCTCACTTTTCTTGCGGCTTATATTTGTCCTCCTTGCCAGTTAATATGTAGACACCTTACTGCAGGGCTATGAAAGGGATACCTCAGGATTTTTGACATTGAGACCCTTTATATACTTCACCAGAGTCAGATGAAATCATGGATACATTTTTCATGTCTCTGTGTCCAGTATGTAGGAAGTTAGAGGTAGTTTTATGAGCCAATAACGTCTACCTTTTGGTCTGTTTAGAGAACACTGGTGGTTTTACTGTAGCCATACCTTGCCTAACAGATTGAGAAAAAGCCCAGCTTCAGCCAAGTGAAGAAAGCACCAAATTAGCACTTTCTGTTGCCATTTCTGGTGGCTGTCATCTGTCGAGGTCACAGTACTGGTCAGAACAGATATATCTTATGGCTGGCCCAGGCAGAGAGGACACAGCACGTGGTCAGAAGAGCAAGCTGTCACCTTGGATCGTGTCAGAGGAAATAGGAGTGTGGCGACCTCTAAATGTTCCAAAAGGTCAAACCTGACCAACGACCATAGGGGACAGATAGGACTCCTCCTCGTTACATAAAGGGACAAGGCTGCTCCTTGCTATGTACAGTAGACACAGCCTTCAGCACAGCTACAGAGGGAAGATATAACTGGCATGTACTAGAGGTCGACCGATTATGATTTTTCAACGCCGATACCGATTATTGGAGGACCATTAAAAAGCCGATACCGATTAATCGGCCGATTTAATTTTTGTAATTTTTTTTTATTTGTAATAATGACAATTACAACAATACTGAATGAACACTTTTATTTTAACTTAATATAATATATCAATCAAATCAATTTAGCCTCAAATAAATAATGAAACATGTTCAATTTGGTTTAAATAATGCAAAAACAAAGTGTTGGAGAAGAAAGTAAAAGTGCAATATGTGCCATGTAAAAAAGCTAACGTTTAAGTTCCTTGCTCAGAACATGAGAACATATGAAAGCTGGTGGTTCCTTTTAACATGAGTCTTCAATATTCCCAGGTAAGAAGTTTTAGTTTGAGGTTATTGTAGGAATTATAGGACTATTTCTCTCTATCCCATTTGTATTTCATATACCTTTGACTATTGGATGTTCTTATAGGCACTTTAGTATTGCCAGTGTAACAGTATAGCTGTTACAGTGTAGCAGTATAACAGTAACTACCTGGGCTCGAACCAGGAACACATCGACAACAGCCACCCTCGAAGCATCATTACCCATCACCACACAAAAGCCGCGGCCCTTGCAGAGCAAGGGGAACAACTACTCCAAGTCTCAGAGCGAGTGACGTTTGAAACGCTATTAGCGCGCACCCCGCTAACTAGCTAGCCATTTCACATCGGTTACACCAGCCTAATCTTGGGAGTTGACAGGCTTGAAGTCATAAACAGCGCAATGCTTGAAGCATTGCGAGAGCTGCTGGCAAACGCACAAAAGTGCTGTTTTAATGAATGCTTACGAGCCTGCTGCTGCCTACCACCACTCAGTCAGACTGCTCTATCAAATATCAAATCATAGACTTAATTATAAGATAATAACACACAGAAATACGAGCCTTAGATCATTAATATGGTCAAATCCGGAAACTATCATTTCGAAAATAAAATGTTTATTCTTTCAGTGAAATACGGAACCGTTCCGTATTTTATCTAACGGGTGGCATCCAAAGTCTAAATATTCCTGTTACATTGCACAACCTTCAATGTTATGTCATAATTACGTAAAATTCTGGCAAATTAGTTCACAACGAGCCAGGCGGCCCAAACTTTTGCATATACCTGACTCTGCGTGCAATGAACACAAGAGAAGTGACACAATTTCCCTAGTTTAATATTGCCTGCTAACATGAATTACTTTTAACTAAATACGCAGGTTTAAAAATATATACTTCTGTGTATTGATTTTAAGAAAGGCATTGATGTTTATGGTTAGGTACATTCGTGCAACGATTGTGCTTTTTTCGCAAATGCGCTTTTGTTAAATCATCCCTCGTTTGGCGAAGTAGGCTGTCTTTGTTAGGAAGAAATAGTCTTCACAGTTCGCAACGAGCCAGGCGGCCCTAACTGCTGCATATACCCTGACTCTGTTGCACAGAATGCAAGACAAGTGACACAATTTCCCTAGTTAAATGAAATTCATGTTAGCAGGCAATATTAACTAAATATGCAGGTTTAAAAATATATACTTGTGTATTGATTTTAAGAAAGGCGTTGATGTTTATGGTTAGGTACACATTGGTGCAATAACAGTGATTTTTTCGTGAATGCGCTTGTTAAATCACCCGTTTGGCAAAGTAGGCTTTGATTCAATGATAAATTAACAGGCACTGCATCGATTATATGCAACGCAGGACACGTTAGATAAACTAGTAATATCATCAACCATGTGTAGTTAAATAGTGATTATGTCAAGATTGATTGTTTTTTATAAGATACGTTTAATGCTAGCTAGCACCTTACCTTGGCTCCTTGCTGCACTCGCATAACAGGTAGTCAGCCTGCCACGCAGTCTCCTCATGGAGTGCAATGTAATCGGCCATGATCGGTGTCCAAAAATGCCGATTACCAATTGTTATGAAAACTTGAAATCGGCCCTTATTAATCGGCCATTCCGATTAAGCGGTCGACCTCTAGCATGTACAGTATATGTCTTTAGGCAAAGAGACGGAACCCAGCAGATTGTCTTCTAAGAGAAGGAACCCAGCATTGTCTTCTTGAATGTAGTCTCATTTGAGCTCAGCAGCAGCCGCAGCTCACTTCTTTTCAGTCTTTGGGTACACTATCCCCTCAACAAGCAATACAATACAGCTAGGAGAGGAAGCTAGCTCACCAGGTTATGGAAGACACCTGGAGTGATCTGATCTGAAATGATAGTTGGACTCAGACATGATTATCTGTCATTAGATCAGAATAGAGGGAACTGCGGGTATAATGGTGATATCCTGTCGCTCTGAAGGTCGAAGAGAGAAAAGGATAAAATGGTCCATGTACTGCCTGGTGGCAGAATGGTCTTGTTGCTCACAATGTCATTCTCCCAATTACCAAGTGGATTGGAAACACACACACAGCTTAGTTTACCTCCACATACTGTGTACATTCTCACAAATAAAGCAAACGCGCACACACAAATTGCCTGCATAGGGATCTGATCATAGGGATCTGGTCAAAGGGATCTGGTCAAAGGGATCTGATCAAAGGGATCTGGTCAAAGGGATCTGGTGAAAGGGATCTGGTCAAAGGGATCTGGTCAAAGGGATCTGGTCATAGGGATCTGGTCAAAGGGATCTGGTCAAAGGGATCTGGTCAAAGGGATCTGGTCATGGGGATCTGATCATGGGGATCTGGTCATAGGGATTTGATCATAGGGATCTGGTCATAGGGATCTGGTCAAAGGGATCTGGTCATAGGGATCTGCTCAAAGGGATCTGGTCAAAGGGATCTGGTCAAAGGGATCTGGTCATAGGGATCTGGTCATAGGGATCTGGTCACAGGGATCTGGTCATAGGGATCTGGTTATAGGGATCTGATCATAGGGATCTGATCATAGGGATCTGGTCATAGGGATCTGGTCATAGGGATCTGGTCATAGGGTTCTGGTCAAAGGGATCTGGTCAACAGTAGTCCACCATAGTGAATAGGGTGCTACTGTATTAGGGACACAGCATATTCCCATTCATCTTTGACAACCATTGCAATCCAATATGTCTGCCGAGCTTCAGCGTATGACATTGTTTAATTTTAAGAGGTCCTATCTGAGATCTGTCAGGGCATTATTCATATTCAACATCAGCCAGACTACCCTCTGTAGTGCTGTGCGGTCAGTGGCAGAGCAGTTGCCATACCAGGCAGTGATGCAACCAGTCAGGATGCTCTCGATGGTGCAGCTGTAGAACCTTTTGAGGATTTGAGGACCCATGCCGAATCCTTTCAGTCTCCTGAGGGGGAATAGGCTTTGTCATGCCCTCTTCATGACTGTATTGATGTGTGTGTGGACCATGATAGTTTGTTGGTGATGTGGACATCAAGGAACTTGAAGCTCTCAAACTGCTCCACTGCAGCCCCGTCGATGAGAATGGGGGCGTGCTCTGTCCTCCTTATCCTGTAGTCCACAATCATCTCCTTTGTCTTGATCACGTTGAGGGAGAGGTTGTTGTCCAGGCACCACACGGCCAGGTCTCTGACCTCCTCCCTATAGGCTGTCTCGTCGTTGTCGGTGATCAGGCCTACCACTGTTGTGTCATCTGCAAACTTGAGGATGGTGTTGGAGTCGTGCCTGGCCATGCAGTCATGAGTGAACAGGGAGTACAGGAGGGGACTGAGAACGCACCCCTGAGGGGCCCCAGTGTTGAGGATCAGCGTTGTCTCTAATGAGTTTTATAGACTGATAGAATGATACGCTGGTTCTAATTAAGCAATAAGGCCCGAGGGGTTGTGGTGTATGGCCAATATACCACGGCTAAAGGCTGTTCTTAAGCACGACGCAACGCAGAGTGCCTGGATACAGCCATTTGAAGTGGTATATTGGCCATAACCCCTGAGGTGCCTTATTGTTGTTATAAACTGGTTACTAAATTAATTAGAACAGTAAAAAAATAAATGTTTTGTCATACCTGTGGTATATAGTCTGAGATCAGCATTCAGGGCTCGAATCCCCCAGTTTATGAGTTTTCTAGAATGATACGTAGGTTCTAATGAGTTTTCTAGAATGATACGTTGGTTCTAATGAGTTTTCTAGAATGATACGTCGGTTCTAATGAGTTTTCTAGAATGATACGTTGGTTCTAATGAGTTTTCTAGAATGATACGTTGGTTCTAATGAGTTTTCTAGAATGATACGTTGGTTCTAATGAGTTTTCTAGAATGATACGTTGGTTCTAATTAGTTTTCTAGAATGATACGTTGGTTCTAATGAGTTTTCTAGAATGGTAGGTTGGTTGTGATGCGTTTTCTAGAATGATACGTTGGTTCTAATGAGTTTTCTAGAATGATACATTGGTTCTACTTAGTTTTATATAACGATAGAACAATATGTTGGTTGTAATGAGTTTTCTAGAATGATACGTTGGTTCTAATGAGTTTTCTAGAATGATACATTGGTTCTAATGCGTTTTCTAGAATGATACATTGGTTCTAATTAGTTTTATATAACGATAGAACAATATGTTGGTTCTAATGAGTTTTCTAGAATGATACGTTGGTTCTAATGAGTTTTCTAGAATGATATGTTGGTTCTAATGAGTTTTCTAGAATGATACGTTGGTTCTAATGAGTTTTCTAGAATGATACGTTGGTTCTAATGAGTTTTCTAGAATGATACGTTGGTTCTAATGAGTTTTCTAGAATGATACGTTGGTTCTAATGAGTTTTCTAGAATGATACGTTGGTTCTAATGAGTTTTCTAGAATGATACGTTGGTTCTAATGAGTTTTCTAGAATGATACGTTGGTTCTAATGAGTTTTCTAGAATGATACGTTGGTTCTAATGAGTTTTCTAGAATGATACATTGGTTCTAATGAGTTTTCTAGAATGATACATTGGTTCTAATTAGTTTTATATAACGATAGAACAATATGTTGGTTGTAATGAGTTTTCTAGAATGATACATTGGTTCTAATGAGTTTTCTAGAATGATACATTGGTTCTAATGAGTTTTATATAACGATAGAACAATATGTTGGTTCTAATGAGTTTTCTAGAATGATACGTTGGTTCTAATGAGTTTTCTAGACTGATACATTGGTTGTAATGAGTTTTCTAGAATGATACGTTGGTCCTAATGAGTTTTCTAGAATGATACGTTGGTTCTAATGAGTTTTCTAGAATGATACGTTGGTTCTAATGAGTTTTCTAGAATGATACGTTGGTTCTAATGAGTTTTCTAGAATGATACATTGGTTCTAATTAGTTTTATATAATGATAGAACAATATGTTGGTTGTAATGAGTTTTCTAGAATGATACGTTGGTTCTAATGAGTTTTCTAGAATGATACATTGGTTCTAATGAGTTTTCTAGAATGATACATTGGTTCTAATTAGTTTTATATAACGATAGAACAATATGTTGGTTCTAATGAGTTTTCTAGAATGATACGTTGGTTCTAATGAGTTTTCTAGAATGATATGTTGGTTCTAATGAGTTTTCTAGAATGATACGTTGGTTCTAATGAGTTTTCTAGAATGATACGTTGGTTCTAATGAGTTTTCTAGAATGATACGTTGGTTCTAATGAGTTTTCTAGAATGATACGTTGGTTCTAATGAGTTTTCTAGAATGATACGTTGGTTCTAATGAGTTTTCTAGAATGATACGTTGGTTCTAATGAGTTTTCTAGAATGATACGTTGGTTCTAATGAGTTTTCTAGAATGATACGTTGGTTCTAATGAGTTTTCTAGAATGATACATTGGTTCTAATGAGTTTTCTAGAATGATACATTGGTTCTAATTAGTTTTATATAACGATAGAACAATATGTTGGTTGTAATGAGTTTTCTAGAATGATACATTGGTTCTAATGAGTTTTCTAGAATGATACATTGGTTCTAATGAGTTTTATATAACGATAGAACAATATGTTGGTTCTAATGAGTTTTCTAGAATGATACGT
Source organism: Salmo trutta (assembly GCF_901001165.1). Classification (NCBI taxonomy): domain Eukaryota; kingdom Metazoa; phylum Chordata; class Actinopteri; order Salmoniformes; family Salmonidae; genus Salmo; species Salmo trutta. The sequence goes on from NC_042991.1 coordinate 38,611,150, forward strand.
TGGTTCTAATGAGTTTTCTAGAATGATACGTTGGTTCTAATGAGTTTTCTAGAATGATACGTTGGTCCTAATGAGTTTTCTAGAATGATACGTTGGTTCTAATGAGTTTTCTAGAATGATACGTTGGTTCTAATGAGTTTTCTAGAATGATACATTGGTTCTAATTAGTTTTATATAGATAGATAGAACAATATGTTGGTTGTAATGAGTTTTATAGACTTTTATAGGTGCTGTGGAGACAGGTTTCTTGTCTACAGAGTGAAATCCAGGAGGTATCCAAGTTGTTCCCAAACTGTGATCCATAGAGAGTGCCCCCAGCTTTATTCTGAGACCCGGGAGAGGAGCTACCCTTTAATGGCTTTCAACTCACCATTGGATTTGGGAGACACTGACTTCCACCCTGATATGAAGTTTGTGACAGAAATGCAGATATGGTTGATGTAGTCTTTTATTGAACTTTTGTTTATCCAGGAAGTCCCATTGAGTTCAGAAGATCTGTTTTACCAGGGAGACCTGGCCAACTGAGCAGCTCAATAAAATAGTGTACCTGTTGCCAACATTCTATTTCCTCCCTGCTCTTAGTTACAAATACGTCTGATAGGGTTTGACAATGTATAGTACGGTACTGACCATCTCCCCTATTCTTCAGTCATGACTTTTCTCCCTATGGAACCACAAAGCACTGTTTTATTACAGACTGGCACATGGCACCCTATTCCCGATATACTACCCTATGGGCCCTGGTCAAAAATAGTCCACTACTACCCTATGGGCCCTGGTCTAAAGTAGTGCACTACTACCCTATGGGCCCTGGTCACTATGTATGGAATAGGGTGCATTTGGGATGCAGACTGGGACTCAATGTACTGTACTCCCTGTTCCATTCCAGCTTTATGTAGTTGAATGGACAACGAAAAAAGAGAGAAGGTTTTATTTTTAGCACTTGGCCTTTTGACTCTCTTTACTTTGACAGGAGAGGAGAGAGGAGCTGAGATTTCCGGGAATGTGTGATTTAGTTAGATTAGCGTCATTTGGGAACAGCGGCTAGCTGACAGCTAGCACTGCATTGACTCAACTTTCTCTGGTCTCCTGCTTTTTAACGGAGTTGAACTTTGCTGTTTTCCTGTTTTTGGCATGTATTTCCTGGATTGGCATGTATTTCCTGGATTGGCATGTATTTCCTGGATTGGCATGTATTCAGACTAAATTCAGTGGTAGATAATTGACGTAGAATACAAAAGATTACAGAGAATACATACTTTCTGGAATGTAGCTTTTGTACAAAAATTTTGAGAGAACTTTTGTATTATTTCCTTTTTCTCATACTTGATGCGTTATGATTCTGACGTTAATTAGTAAGCTACTCCAATGTCATCTTGTGAAATCAGTGTTTATAATATTTTAAAAGCTTGTTTTCTACCACTTTTATCCTTCCAAATCAAATGTAGACCAGCTAGCAGTGGTGTAAAAAACTTAAGTACAAATATTTTAAAGTACTACTTAAGTAGTTTTTTGGGTAATCTGTACTTTACTATTAATATTTTTGACAATTTTTACTTTTACTTCACTACATTCCTAAAGAAAATAATGTACTTTTTACTCCATACATTTTTCCCTGACACCCAAAAGTACTCGTTACATTTCGAATGTTTAGCGGGACAGGAAAATGGTCCAATTCACACACTAATCAAGAGAACATACCTGGTCATCCCTACTGTCTCTGATCTGGAGGACTCACTAAACAGAACATCCCTGGTCATCCCTACTGCCTCTGATCTGGTGGACTCACTAAACAGAGAACATCCCTGGTCATCCCTACTGCCTCTGATCTGGAGGACTCACTAAACAGAGAACATCCCTGGTCATCCCTACTGCCTCTGATCTGGAGGACTCACTAAACAGAGAACATCCCTGGTCATCCCTACTGCCTCTGATCTGGAGGACTCACTAAACAGAGAACATCCCTGGTCATCCCTGCTGCCTCTGATCTGGAGGACTCACTAAACAGAGAATATCCCTGGTCATCCCTACTGCCTCTGATCTGGAGGACTCACTAAACAGAGAACATCCCTGGTCATCCCTACTGCCTCTGATCTGGTGGCCTCACTAAACAGAGAACATCCCTGGACATCCCTACTGCCTCTGATCTGGTGGCCTCACTAAACAGAGAACATCCCTGGACATCCCTACTGCCTCTGATCTGGAGGACTCACTAAACAGAGAACATCCCTGGTCATCCCTACTGCCTCTGATCTGGAGGACTCACTAAACAGAGAACATCCCTGGTCATCCCTACTGCCTCTGATCTGGAGGACTCACTAAACAGAGAACATCCCTGGTCATCCCTACTGCCTCTGATCTGGAGGACTCACTAAACAGAGAACATCCCTGGTCATCCCTGCTGCCTCTGATCTGGAGGACTCGCTAAACAGAGAATATCCCTGGTCATCCCTACTGCCTCTGATCTGGAGGACTCACTAAACAGAGAACATCCCTGGTCATCCCTACTGCCTCTGATCTGGTGGCCTCACTAAACAGAGAACATCCCTGGACATCCCTACTGCCTCTGATCTGGTGGCCTCACTAAACAGAGAACATCCCTGGACATCCCTACTGCCTCTGATCTGGAGGACTCACTAAACAGAGAACATCCCTGGTCATCCCTACTGCCTCTGATCTGGAGGACCCACTAAACAGAGAACATCCCTGGTCATCCCTACTGCCTCTGATCTGGTGGCCTCACTAAACAGAGAACATCCCTGGTCGTCCCTACTGCCTCTGATCTGGAGGACTCACTAAACAGAGAACATCCCTGGTCATCCCTACTGCCTCTGATCTGGTGGCCTCACTAAACAGAGAACATCCCTGGACATCCCTACTGCCTCTGATCTGGAGGACTCACTAAACAGAGAACATCCCTGGTCGTCCCTACTGCCTCTGATCTGGAGGACTCACTAAACAGAGAACATCCCTGGTCATCCCTACTGCCTCTGATCTGGAGGACTCACTAAACAGAGAACATCCCTGGTCATCCCTACTGCCTCTGATCTGGAGGACTCACTAAACAGAGAACATCCCTGGTCATCTCTACTGCCTCTGATCTGGAGGATTCACTAAACAGAGAACATCCCTGGTCGTCCCTACTGCCTCTGATCTGGAGGACTCACTAAACAGAGAACATCCCTGGTCGTCCCTACTGCCTCTGATCTGGAGGACTCACTAAACAGAGAACATCCCTGGTCATCCCTACTGCCTCTGATCTGGAGGACTCACTAAACAGAGAACATCCCTGGTCATCCCTACTGTCTCTGATCTGGAGGACTCACTAAACAGAGAACATCCCTGGTCATCCCTACTGCCTCTGATCTGGAGGACTCACTAAACAGAGAACATACCTGGTCATCCCTACTGCCTCTGATCTGGAGGACTCACTAAACAGAGAACATACCTGGTCATCCCTACTGCCTCTGATCTGGTGGACTCACTAAACAGAGAACATCCCTGGTCATCCCTACTGCCTCTGATCTGGAGGACTCACTAAACAGAGAACATACCTGGTCATCCCTACTGCCTCTGATCTGGTGGACTCACTAAACACAAATGCATATTTTGTAAATTATTTCTGAGAGTTGGAGCGTGCCCCTGCCTATTCATAAATAAATAAAAACTAGGACATGCTTTACTTAATGTAAGGAATTTGAAATGATTTATTTGTGTAGTTTTATTTTTGATACTTCAGTATATTTAAAACCAAATACTTTTAGACTTTTACTCAAGTAGTTTTTTACTGGGTGACTTTCACTTTAAAAAAAATACATGTTTTTTTTATATTTAAAACATACAATATACTTGCAGTGAAGCTGCTCAACAACTACATCACATTAGTCATCTAACAGACTCCCATCCAGAGCAACACACAGAAGCATCCAGGGTCAATGCCCTGCTCAAGGGCACGTCGACAGATCTCCCACACGGTGAAAAACGAGGACCCAAAACAGTGATCTTCAGCCACCCGACCCAAGCTCCCAACATCAAGGCCACTAGCCCTCCAAGATTCCCCCCCCCCCACACAGTTCCCCAAGCGCTGCCTCTCAACCATCTGCAACTCCACTCCCACTTGTCACCAATTCTACATCCCAACCCCCAGCTTCTCTCAGCCCATCCCATCAATCCACAGATTGCGAGTTGAAGATAAATACTTTTACTAAGAGTTTTAGTATATTAGTAATTGACTGTCTCTCCAGATCTCCTAACAGTACTATTTCTAGGGTCAATTTTAGATCAATGCTCTGCATTTTCAGCCATTCCTGAGCCTGAGACCAGAAACAGGCTACCTGAGGGCAATACCAAAATAAATGATCTATTGATTCTGTATCCTTACAACAAAATCTGCAGAGCTTCGATGATTTTATGCCCCAAATATTCAACATTTTGTTGATGGCAAGAATTCTATATAATAATTTTAGCTGAAAAGCACGACTTTCACTTTTACTTGAGTCATTTTCTATTAAAGGTATCTTTACTTTTACTCAAGTATGACAATTGGGTACTTTTTTCCACCACTGCTAGCTAGCCTGTCTAGGGAAAGAGATTTCTGCTTCACTTGTCTTTCCCCATCCATCAGACAGTGTCTTTCCCCATCAGACAGTGTCTCTCGTGTCATTGTGACTCAGACTTGTTTATGTACAGGGAACATAGTCAATGTCAGCGTGTTTCCTCTTGCTATTTGTCTATGCCCTCTATGGGCCCTGATCAAAAGTATTGTACTATATAGGAAATACGATGCAATTTGGAACACAGGCTGCGTCTCTCTCTCTCCATCGCTCCCTGGAGATTTCAATCTCTGTCTGTGTTTCTGACATGAAAGTTCTCTCTCTCTCTCTCTCTCTCTCTCTCTCTCTCTCTCTCTCTCTCTCTCTCTCTCCCTCCCTCCCTCCCTCCCTCCCTCTCCCTCCCTCCCTCCCTCTCTCGAGATTTCAATCTGTCTGGGTTTCTCTCATCTCTCTCTCTTTTTTCTCTCTCTCACCATGTTAATCTCTGGAGGGGGAATAAAGATATGAATAATAGAAAGTAAATATTTGTATATTCTCATCCCTTCCTTCTCAGGTCTGCGTTTAAGACCCAATCAAAGCTTAGAAGGAGCCTGCCTTTCTGTCTGTCTGCCTGCCTTTCTCTCTGCCTTTCGGTCTGTCTGCCTGCCTTTGTCTGTCGGCCTGCCTTTGTCTGTCGGCCTGCCTTTGTCTGTCGGCCTGCCTTTGTCTGTTGGCCTGCCTTCGTCTGTCTGTCTGTCTGCCCGTTTCAGGAAACTAGGCATATGTCGCGGGTCACTACTTCACACGAGAGCCGTTTGAACCTAATCAAAATGTGTTTTTTGGCAGAAATGCCTTCTGGAAGGTGAACTGTCATGTGCCTTAATAACACAGTTGTATGCCATCTGTAAATATGTAAATATGAATAAAAAAAAATAATTACGAGCCTAGTTGGTTTAGCCACAGAAAAAGTCAGTAACCTTCCCGCTAGCCATGATTGGCTGAGATAATGAGTGGGCTGGACATGCCGAGAGATGAGTTCGGATTGGTCTGCCATGTAGCGCACTTCTGTCTATATGAGCTGGTCAGTATGTGTAGATAATCCTGTCTAATGTGGCATTTTATATATATATATATCTCTTAGTAGAACTGCATAAGAGGGAGAATCCTTGTCCATCCATGTATGGGTAAGATAGTCTAGCTAGCTACATTCAGAAATTACACGTTTCTAAATTTGTCAGAAAGTCATTTCCATTTTAAGTTAGTGTACTATTAGCTAACTAGCTAAAGTTAGCTGGCTGGCTCGCTAGTTAAGGTTATGTGTATGATCTTATTATTCGTATCTCAGAGCCATTTGCTTGGCTAGTTATAGCCTAATGTTAGCTAGCTATAGCCTAATGTTAGCTAGTTATAGCCTAATGTTAGCTAGCTATAGCCTAATGTTAGCTAGCTAACATTGAACCTGGTTGGTTAGCTACCTGCATATCATGCAGGGTAGTAACACCATGAGTTGGGATAATGGTTCATTGTTTAGCTAGCTAGCTAGCTAGCTACATGTCTTAACAAAATACTTCACTATGCAAGTAACCATTTCGGATGCGTTCATAAATTCAGTCTGGCCATCTACTCCGATTTCAGAGTACTCTCGTCTGAGTGTGCCAGAGCGCAGAATAGCTGATGAATTTACGAACACTCAACAACCATTGAATATGACCAGTGTCAGTAAACGTCGGCAATATTTTGGGCAGCAGCACAGTTAGTCAGCAACGCTCTGGATAACATAAAAACCAGCTCTGCTAGGGCGAATAAAATGGTCAGAGTGGGGTGTTCTCTCATTTGTGTCTGGAAGTAGCTAGCAAGCTAGCCAACGTTAACGTTAAGCTAGCCAGTTAACTTGGGTGCTTGAATGACGTTGTAAGGTCAGAATGCTTGGATCAACCTTACTCCTCGGTCCGAGGGTGCAGTGAATGCTCTGAGAGCGAAATTCTCTGAAGTTTTGAATGGAAAATCTGATATATATATATATATTGAAGTCTGAGTTTACATACACTTAGGTTGGAGTCATTAAAACTTGTTTTTCAACCACTCCACAAATTTCTTGGTAACAAACTGTAGTTTTGGCAAGTCGGTTAGGACATCTACTTTGTGCATGACACAAGTAATTTTTCCAACAATTGTTTACAGACAGATTATTTCACTTCTAATTAACTTTATTACAATTCCAGTGGGTCAGAAGTTTACATACACTAAGTTGACTGTGCCTTCAAACAGCTTGTAAAATTCCATAAAATGATGTCATGGCTTTAGAAGCTTCTGATAGGCTAATTGACATAATTTGAGTCAATTGGATGTGTACCTGTGGATGTATTTCAAGGCCTACCTTCAAACTCAGTGCCTCTTTGCTTGACATCATGGGAAAATCAAAAGAAATCAGCCAAGAACTCAGAAAAAAAATTGTAGACCTCCACAAGTCTGGTTCATCCTTGGGAGCAATTTCCAAAAGCCTGAAGGTACCACATTCATCTGTACAAACAACAGTACGCAAGTATAAACACCATGGGACCAGGCAGCCGTCATACCGCTCAGGAAGGAGACACGTTCTGTCTCCTAAAGATCACCGTACTTTGGTGCGAAAAGTGCAAATCAATCCCAGAACAACAGCAAAGGACCTTGTGAAGATGCTGGAAGAAACAGGTACAAAAGTATCTATATCCACAGTAAAACGAGTCCTATATCGACATAACCTGAAAGGCCGCTCAGCAAGGAAGAAGCCACTGCTCCAAAACCGCCATAAAAAAGGCAGACTACGGTTTGCAACTGCACATAGGGACAAAGATCGTACTTTTTGGAGAAATGTCCTCTGGTCTAATGAAACAAAAATAGAATTGTTTGGCCATAACGACCGTCGTTATGTTTGGAGGAAAAAGAGGAAGGCTTGCAAGCCAAGGAACACCATCCCAACTGTGAAGCATGGGGGTGGCAGCATCATGTTGTGGGGGTGCTTTGCTGCAGGAGGGACTGGTGCACTTCACAAAATAGATGGCATCACGAGGAATGAAAATTACGTGGATATATTGAAGCAACATCTCAAGACATCAGTCAGGAAGTTAAAGCTTTGTCGCAAATGGGTCTTCCAAATGGACAATGACCCCAAGCATACTTCCAAAGTTGTGGCAAAATGGCTTAAGGACAACAAAGTCAAGGTATTGGAGTGGCCATCACAAAGCCCTGACCTCAATGCCTTAGAAAATTTGTGGGCAGAACTGAAAAAGCGTGTGCGAGCAAGGAGGCCTACAAACCTGACTCAGTTACACCAGCTCTGTCAGGAGGAATAGGCCAACATTCACCCAACTTATTGTGGGAAGCTTGTGGAAGGCTACCCGAAACGTTTGACCCAAGTTAAACAATTTAAAGGCAATGCTACCAAATACTAATTAAGTGGATGTAAGCGTCTGACCCACTGGGAATGTGATGAAAGAAATAAAAGCTGAAATAAATAATTCTCTCTACTATTATTCTGACATTTCACATTCTTAAAATAAAGTGGTGATCCTAACTGACGTAAGACAGGGAATTTTAAATAGGATTAAATGTCAGGAATTTTGAAAAACTGAGTTTAAATGTATTTGGCTAATGTGTATGTACATTTCCGACTTCAACTGTACTTACTGTACCGCAGACAGAATGAGGGACCGAGTGGCACAGGGGTCTAAGGCACTGCATCGTAATGCTAAAGGTGTCACTACAGACCCGGGTTCGATCACGGCCATCGGGAGTCCCATAGGGCGGAGCACAATTGTCCCAGCGTTGTCCGTGTTAGGGGAGGGTTTGGCACAGGGTAGGCCGTTGTTGTAAATAAGAATTTGTCCTTAACTGACTTGCCTAGTTAAATAAAGGTTAAATAAATGAGTAGAATGGACATTCCCATCTGAAACAGTGTTAGTTTGGGTGAACAGCAAGTAACCTCTTTCACAGGATTGAGCTGGTCCCTCCCTGGATTTTGTGTTAAAACGCTTTACAACAAAGCTTTCTTAATGTCCAACAAGTTTTCTCTACCCCTTAACCTTGTTCTGAACACCTCCAAAACAAAGGTTTGGTAAGAAGAATGCCCCTCTCCCCACAGGTGTGATTACTACCTCTGAGGATTTAGAGCGGGAGGTAGTCACCTCATACAAGTACTTGGGAGTATGGCTAGACGGTACACTGTCCTTCTCTCAGCACATATCAAAGCTGCAGGCTAAAGTTAAATCTAGACTTGGTTTCCTCTGTCGTAATCACTCCTCTTTCACCCCAGCTGCTAAACTAACCCTGATTCAGATGACCATCCTACCCATGCTAGATTACGGAGATATAATTTATAGATCGGCAGGTAAGGATGCTCTCGAGCGGCTAGATGTTCTTTACCATTCGGCCATCGGATTTGCCACCAATGCTCCTTATAGGACACATCACTGCACTCTATACTCCTCTGTAAGCTGGTTATCTATGTATACCCATCACAAGACCCACTGGTTGATGCTTATTTATAAAACCCTCTTAGGCCTCACTGCCTCCTATCTGAGATATCTACTGCAGCCCTCATCCTCCACATACAAAATCCGTTCTGCCAGTCACATTCTGTTAAAGGTCCCCAAAGCACACACATCCCTGGGTCGCTCGGTCTTTTCAGTTTTCTGCAGCTAGCGACTGGAACGAGCTGCAACAAACACTCAAACTGGACAGTTTTATCTCCATCTCTTCATTCAAAGATTCAATCATGGACACTCTTACTGACAGTTGTGGCTGCTTTGCGTGATGTTGTCTCTACCTTCTTGCCCTTTGTGTTGTTGTTTGTGCCCAATAATGTTTGTACCATGTTTTGTGCTGCTACCATGTTGTGCTGCTGTCATGTTGTGTTGCTGCCATGTTGTTGTCAAGTTGTGTTGCTACCATGCTGTGTTGTCATGTGTTGCTACCATGCTGTGTTGTCATGTGTTGCTGCCTTGCTATGTTGTTGTCTTTAGGTCTCTCTTTATGTAGTGTTGTGGTGTCTCTCTTCTCGTGATGTGTGTTTTGTCCTATATTTAAAAAAAAATAATAATCCCAGCCCCCGTCCCCGCAGGAGGCCTTTTGACCTTTTGATAGGCTGTCATTGTAAGTAAGAATTTGTTCTTAAATGACTTGCCAAATTAAATAAAGGTAAAATAAATACAATAAACAGGCCATGTATCTCCGACATAACTCCTGTTATCCTTATATATGCATTCTGAGATGGAGACCCCCCCCCCCAATTTTTTTTTTTTTATAATCCAATGTGATTGGATCTTCTTTGAACTATTGACCCTAAGAAAGCTCCTCCCTCAACCCCAAGGCCAACCCCTCCTAGCCATGATCTATGCCCCTTCTAGGAATTCTATGGACTATGCAATCTCTGTACATACTTTTCAGCAACATGTCCACATATAAAACAGGGGTTTCCCAAACTCAGTCCTGGGGCCCACCCTGGGGGCACGTTTTTTTTTTGTTGCACTAACACTACACAGCGGATTCAAATAATCAACTCATGGTGAAGCTTTGATTATTTGAATCGGCTGTGTAGTGCTAAGGCAAAAAACAAAACGTGCACGGGGGGGGGGCGAGTTTGGGAAACCCTGGTCTAAAGCACTCTTGCCATTGCAGTGGAACTGTTGGCCTGGTTACATGGCCGCCCTTCAGACGTTCTTTGGGACAGTAACGTTCGAAGTCTGAGTGAATTAGCATCTGCAAAACATGAATAATTCAGTCAGATGCTGTAGAAGACCAGAAAGTACTGTAAGTACAGTAACATAATATATTCTCTGTATTTAAAAGTCATACTAGCTAATACATTGACTTGTAGTTGAAAAAATATATATACCGTCTCACTATTCATCTTTAACCTCATGTACTATGTTACAATAAAAATGCCTTTAAATAGCTAAATGAAGCATAAACTAGTACAGCCATCTCACTACTGAGCCAGCTAGCGGTAGCCGCTAAGCTAATAGCGACCCTACAGGCTGTAATATAGAAGACATGTGTGGGGAAATGTCAAGGCCTAGACCATATAAACGGAGTAGAAAACAAAATCACAATATTACATTAGAAGCTATACATCAATAAAAATTTAAAACCAAATCTGGCGTCATTTTTTCATATGTTATTCCATGAGCTAACCTTGCTTAGCCGCAAACCCAGTAAATCCCTATGTCAAGATAGCTAAGAGTTTTCACTCGATCGTTTTACACCTTTTAAATGTCCAATTTCAACATTAAAAAAAGGTAAGTATCACACAAACAACAATTATTTTTTTTCCGACTGTAACATGTTCTATAGATAATATGCTTGTGTGCAACACATACCTGAGAACAAAGATAATAGAGACAGGAGTAGAGATGGTCGAGTTGTCACAGGCGTCTTTTTCCTGTGTTGTCGAGGGGAGACGCAAACCGCTGTGCTGCCTTCGACAGCGTGTGGTGAAACACACCTTCTACGTCGTTCGTTATATTCCAGAGAACGCGTAGCCCCTCGTTGATTACCCATTACGTATTAAATGATGATGTAGCTATATTTGCCTGCGGATACATTCAGACAGCGCGGGTATCATTTTCAACCTGCGGCGCAGTAAACCGTTGTTTTTTTTCTTCTCGCATATCCAACCAATTAAGATGAGTCCTAGATAAGGACTGTCTCAGATGATCGAATGAGGCAACTGTTATAATTGATAATTCATAAGAAGATATCTAAACTGTGCGTGCCATCATTCATGTCATCCACTGGAGATCAGCTGATTAAATCTATGACGGGTCGGGGACACCCCGCCTGGAGAATAATGTAGGGGAAACACTATCATACTATTTATTTTGTAATTTTTTTATACGTAACCCTTTCAAATGTATTCAAATGTAATACTAGTGTACGGTACCTTTTTTTTCCCCCCCTCATATGTTCCTACCAGTCTTCCAGATATAGTCAGCTTTAATTAACCCCTTCATTACCATAAAACCCCTGGAGATTAGAGACATGTCCATCCGACTGTGTCCAACAGCATCCATCAGTCAGTCAGTCAGAAAGAGAGAGAGAGAGAGAGAGAGAGAGAGAGAGAGAGAGAGAGAGAGAGAGAGAGAGAGAGAAGGAGGAAAATAGAGGGAAAGAGAGATCAGGCTCTATCTCATTAGAAGGGATTCCCTTGGGGACCCCAGTCCCCTCATATATTAAATGGGGTGCAGACAGAGGCACTCTCTCTGTGAAGGGAGTGGAAGTGGTTGAAAGAGGATTGCCTCCTCAGTGTGATAATGGCTCAGGCGACTAATGGTTTTCTTAGGTAGGGGTTTTGCTGAGCTTGTTTTTTTTTTGCTGTACCATGCCTTTTCTGCTTACGATATAACTGATTTTGACATTATTTTAACTGGTCTTTGTAATGGAATGGATCTCTAATTTTAATAGATCTTTGTAATGGAATGGATCTCTAATTTATATAGATATTTGTAATGGAATGGATCTCCAATTTTAATAGATCTTTGTAATGGAATGGATCTCTAATTTATATAGATATTTGTAATGGAATGTATCTCTAATTTTAATAGATCTTTGTAATGGAATGTATCTCTAATTTTAATAGATCTTTGTATTGGAATGTATCTCTAATTTTAATAGATCTTTCTAATGGAATGGATCTCTAATTTTTATAGATATTTGTAATGGAATGGATCTCCAATTTTAATAGATCTTTCTAATGGAATGTATCTCTAATTTTAATAGATCTTTGTAATGGAATGTATCTCTAATTTTAATAGATCTTTCTAATGGAATGGATCTCTAATTTTTATAGATATTTGTAATGGAATGGATCTCCAATTTTAATAGATCTTTGTAATGGAATGGATCTCTAATTTTAATAGATCTTTGTAATGGAATGGATCTCTAATTTTAATAGATCTTTCTAATGGAATGGATCTCTAATTTTTTTAGATATTTGTAATGGAATGGATCTCCAATTTTAATAGATCTTTGTAATGGAATGTATCTCTAATTTTAATAGATCTTTGTAATGGAATGTATCTCTAATTTTAATAGATCTTTCTAATGGAATGGATCTCTAATTTTTATAGATATTTGTAATGGAATGGATCTCTAATTTTAATAGATCTTTGTAACAGAAATGTGTGGATGTTGCTTCAGATATCCTAGTATGCTACTTAAGATCTAATACAATCCCTTCCTTGCACATCCTGTAATTACACCAAAGGTATGAAATGACTGACATTGGACTGAATATGTAATTGGTCTGAATGAATGGACTGTACAATTTCCTAATAGGATTCTTTTGCCCACTAGGCTAGATTAGACTGTAAAATATCCTAATAGGCTTGTTTGGCCCGTACTGTGAGGAAGCCCATGTGGTATAATATAATATCTTGTCCTATACATGAACATATAGTGTGTGACAGAAGAACCATTTGGTAATTTATGAAGTCTGCTTTCAGGGAACATTTGCTTTGAGTGCAGTCTCCATAGTTAATGTGCTTCGACGTTTAGTAGTTGCCAATAAACCAATTATCAAGAGACGGTGAAAGGGAGTTTTTTTCTTCTTTTTCTTTTAGATATTATACGATTTATCTCCTCTCATCTAGGCATGAATAATTGTCAGAGAGAGAGAGAGAGAGATAGAAGAGAGAGAGAACCATCCGCGTGTGTTTGCTTATTCGCCAGTTTGCCTCTATTCTTAATCGACCTTTCACTGTTGTTCTATCGCTTAATTGCAAAGACGGAACTTACCTCGTTCTTGGCTTGATGTATTTACCTCAGGTCAATTAATGGGGATATCAAAGGAGTCAGCTAACAAGGATTTAATAGTCTTTATTAAACTAAAGACGAGGTATTGATTGAAGAAACTAAAGCAACTAATTAACAGCCTTGGACAGCTTCATGGTGAGAGACGAACGAACGAAACCAGGAAGTTGACAGGAAATTATAAATGCTCTTAACAGTGACCTTTGTGTTGGCGGTCATCACCACAAGATTGTCCCAAATGGCACCCTATACCTTCTGAAAGTATTGACACCCCTTGACTTTTTCCACATTTTGTTGTGTTACAGCCTGAATTTAAAATGGATTAAATTGAAAAATGTTTTGGTCACTGGCCTACACACAATTCCCCAGAATGTCAAAGTGGAATTATGTTTTTTTTTTTTATTATTTTTTTTTTACAAATTAATAAAAAATGAAAAGCTGAAATGTCTTGAGTCGATAAGTATTCAACCGGAGTCAATATTTATTTTAACAAGTCACGTAATACATGGACAATAATAGTGTTTAGAAAAGTTTGTGGTCATACGCACATCGTTAAAAATGTAGGTGCTAGGCTAATAAAGAATACATGTACAGAAAGGCCCAAACACTGTTTATGAAGATCCGTTCTGTTTTTTAAACCTAGCGGTCAAACACAGACATTTATTTTACCTTTATTTAACTAGGCAAGTCAGTTAAGAGCAAATTCTTATTTCAATGACGGCCTACCGGGGAACAGTGGGTTAACTGCCTTGTTCAGAGGCAGAACAACAGATTTATACCTTGTCAGCTCAAGAATTTGATCTTGCAACCTTTCAGTTACTAGTCCAACACTCCAACCACTAAGCTACGCTGCCGCCCGAAATGGTTCCATTTCTTTTTCATGTGAAGAACAGGAAGTTCCGCTCTGTTTATGCTTAAAATTCACCACTTTATTGACAACGTCAAGTCAAACAGACTGAGTGCTACACATCCCAAAATGTACACATTTCACCTCACATGTCCGTTACTCACACGACGCATGGGTGTGGAAATAATTACATTTACATTTTACATTTACGTCATTTAGCAGACGCTCTTATAATTCAATTCCCTTTGGTTCATAGCCAATCATAATTCATCACAGAGGTACATACGGTCATAAAAGATTATATGCATACAAATGGTTCATTTTAAAACCTAGGCAACAGTAAAAGAAATGAAAGATTATGTTGGAAACGGTTGGAATATGACCATTATGACCACTATGACCACTATGACCATTATGACCATTATGACCAATATGACCAATATGACCATTATGACCATTATGACCATTATGACCAATATGACCAATATGACCAATATGACCATTATGACCATTATGACCATTATGACCATTATGACCAATATGACCATTATGACCATTATGACCATTATGACCAATATGACCATTATGACCAATATGACCAATATGACCATTATGACCAATATGACCATTATGACCATTATGACCAATATGACCAATATGACCATTATGACCATTATGACCATTATGACCAATATGACCATTATGACCATTATGACCAATATGACCATTATGACCAATATGACCAATATGACCATTATGACCATTTTGACCAATATGACCATTATGACCATTATGACCAATATGACCATTATGACCAATATGACCATTATGACCATTACGACCAATACGACCATTATGACCATTACAACCATTATGACCAATATGACCATTATGACCAATATGACCATTATGACCAATATGACCATTACGACCATTACGACCATTACGACCATTATGACCAATATGACCATTATGACCAATATGACCATTATGACCATTATGACCATTATGACCATTACGACCATTACGACCATTATGACCATTATGACCATAACGCGCAGGATGCGCGGTGGCTGGAGATGTAATTACAGTGACCTATTTTCAAAAAACAACTTGCGTAGCCCTAGTAATTTGATATCAATGAGATGGGCACATGTCATAGTTTACAGAAAAAATCTAATATATATGTAGAAAATGACTATCTGTCGACCTGCACGGCAGGACAAACCAACGTGACATATTCATGTAAGGAATGGTCTGATATGAGATTCTTGGCTCAGACTCTTGGCTCAATGTGACATACAGTATTCATGTGAGAAATGGTCTGAAAACCAGACTCTTGGCTCAGACCTTTAGGAGACATGGTGGAAAAACAGTGAATCCAATGCAATAGATTATCAGTATCTCCCCCCTCTTAGGAGTCTGAACATGTTCGATACCAACGTATCTCAGAGAGCTGATGTTGTGACGACCCTCCATGAAATGTGCAGCCACAGCGTTTCTCTGGTCAAGGGTTCTGATATTACTCCTGTGTTCTGCTATCCTTGTTTTCAAACCTGGTTTTGTTTTTCCTACATAGAATAGACCACAAATGTGACCCACCACCTGGATCCGGTCTTATGTAGCAACATTTGAAATTGTGTTTTTTTACATTGGATAAAAGTAGAGACTCAGAGATAGAAAATGGTTTATCAGACACTACAGTTGAGGAACAATGGGAAAGTAATTCTGATTTGAAAGTTGATAAACTTGTAACCCCACATTTGAGAAAATGGCCCGTGAATGTTTTGGTACACCTACTGGAGAGCTCTTCTTTGTCTACACCCATCCAGCATTGTTCACACCCTCTTAAGCCTTAGCCCCACCCATTTCTTTAAGGATTCACATGTGAGGCCATGTACTAAACAGAGGGAGTAGAGTAGTAAACAACCAAAGATTTCAAGACTAAGAGTGTTGAAGGTAGTAGCAAAAATGATTAGTAAAAATACACTTTATCTAGTCCTTGACCTATATCCTCATCTGACTTTGGTGCAGGTCATGTTGTTTTTCACATTACCGTCTATGGTAAACTTACACTATATCACATAAAATCTATGTTTATTTGTCACATGCAGAGGATCTAATTGACATCATTTGACCGGAAAACAGATTCTCAAAGCCTCTTTTTAGCTGGGAATCAATGAGACCATCTCAAAATGGGAAAACTCTTTGTTAGAGTTTGTTAAACAGGGTCTCGTGTGAATAAATCTATCCAATTTGATTGTCCTTTTTTTTCCATTCTCATCTCTCATGCCATAATATGATCAAATACATCATTGAAATATTTCCGCTTATAAGTGGTATTTTATGATAATGTTGATG
This sequence comes from Salmo trutta, assembly GCF_901001165.1. Lineage (NCBI taxonomy): Eukaryota > Metazoa > Chordata > Actinopteri > Salmoniformes > Salmonidae > Salmo > Salmo trutta. The sequence goes on from NC_042991.1 coordinate 38,627,677, forward strand.
ATCGTTATTTTTTATATCGTCATATGGTTAGTTAGTGGTTGACGTTATATTTAATTTCAAAGTTTTAACGTTGTGTTTTTGAAAGCAAGTCAATCCAGGTCAAGTGGAGGTGAATCTATATCAGACTAACAGAACCATGGAGGTGAATCTATATCAGACTAACAGAACCATGGAGGTGAATCTATATCAGACTAACAGAACCATGGAGGTGAATCTATATCAGACTAACAGAACCATGGAGGTGAATCTATATCAGACTAACAGAACCATGGAGGTGAATCTATATCAGACTAACAGAACCATGGAGGTGAATCTATATCAGACTAACAGAACCATGGAGGTGAATCTATATCAGACTAACAGAACCATGTTTAGTTGTCTTTAGAAAAGTCTTGCTGGGCCAACAAGCCAGAAAGCCTCCCTACACACTTTATATTATAGACATGATAAAAACATAACACTGCAAACATAACACACGGGCTGAGTCCCAAATGGCTCCCTATTCCCTTTCTAGTGCACTGCTTTTGACGGATTGACCAGAGTCCTATTCCCTACATAGTGACCCTATTGACCCTGGTCAAAAGCAGTGCACTAAATAAAGAATTGGGTACCATTTGGAACAAAGCCATGTTCTGAAAGCTTTGGATCCCTTTGGTGCAGCTGTAGTCAAACTGCATCTGATGCTCAACATTGTCCTTTGGTGCAGCTGTTGTCAAACTGCATCTGATGCTCAACATTGTCCTTTGGTGCAGCTGTAGTCAAACTGTATCTGATGCTCAACATTGTGTTATTGTTGTTTGTGATGGGAACTCATTAAAACCCTTTCTTTCTAAAAACAATAACCATGTCACCATTGATCCACTTCAGAATGTCTGCATCCCATTAGGCACCCTATGCCCTATTTAGTGCACTACTTTTAATCAGGACCAACGAGATACATTTTGAGTACTATCTACGTCCCATTAGGCACCCTATGCCCTATGTAGTAAAGTGTTTTTGATCATACTATATAGGGAAATATTGGTGTAATTTGGGACGCATTCATTTTCTGAAAATATGTCTGGTCTGGAACACGGCAAAAGTCAGATTGTGAATTATAAAGAAAACACTCAATTACTTTGGAGACTTCAGATTTCCCTTTTAATTTCCCCTTTTAAACCTAAAGCCCATTTCTTCTTGTGTCCTGCATAACACTGACTACAGCTTTACACTCACACATATATATACACACACACATATACACTCACACATATACACACACACATATACACTCACACATATACACTCACACATATATACACACATATATATACACACACACATATACACTCACACATATACACACACACATATACACTCACACATGTACACTCACACATGTACACTCACACATATACACACTTTGATAGCTCTTACTTTAATTAGCATCAACAACAGATACAACAGATAGGGCTTTAATTAACATCAACAACAGATAGGGCTTTAATTAACATCAACAACAGATACAACAGATAGGGCTTTAATTAACATCAACAACAGATACAACAGATAGGGCTTTAATTAACATCAACAACAGATACAACAGATAGGGCTTTAATTAACATCAACAACAGATACAACAGATAGGGCTTTAATTAACATCAACAACAGATAGGGCTTTAATTAACATCAACAACAGATAGGGCTTTAATTAACATCAACAACAGATACAACAGATAGGGCTTTAATTAACATCAACAACAGATACAACAGATAGGGCTTTAATTAACATCAACAACAGATACAACAGGTAGGGCTTTAATTAACATCTACAACAGGTAGGGCTTTAATTAACGTCTACAACAGGTAGGGCTTTAATTAACGTCTACAACAGGTAGGGCTTTAATTAACATCAACAACAGATACAACAGATAGGGCTTTAATTAACATCAACAACAGATACAACAGATAGGGCTTTAATTAACATCAACAACAGATACAACAGATAGGGCTTTAATTAGCATCAACAACAGATAGGGCTTTAATTAATGTGAAAAAGTCAATTAATGGGGGTTCTTGGTGAATGTGGATTATTTTGAACAACAGACACTATGAAGAGAAACTCAATTAATTGGAATTCTTGGTTACTGGGGATTATTTTATGTTTTTAATAATTAAAGTTCTAAATAGTTATTTTATCCACAGCTTGATAAGAAAAGACAAAGTAGCAGAGAGTTATATTCTCAAACTAATATCATAATTACAGAAGGCTTGTCGAAAGCAGCATGTTAACAACATCTCATTGCATATATCTGACCATGCAGACCACAGAATGAACGCAAGAACCAATGACTCCATGGTCAAGCAAATGCGTTATCCTTGAGTGACAAAGGGCAGGGCTTGGTGTGACAGGGGGCAGGGCGTGGTGTGACAGGGGGCAGGGCGTGGTGTGACAGGGGCAGGGCGTGGTGTGACAGGGGGCAGGGCGCGGTGTGACAGGGGGCAGGGCGTGGTGTGACAGGGGCAGGGCGTGGTGTGACAGGGGGCAGGGCGCGGTGTGACAGGGGGCAGGGCGTGGTGTGACAGGGGGCAGGGTGTGGTGTGACAGGGGGCAGGGCGCGGTGTGACAGGGGGCAGAGCGTGGTGTGACAGGGGACAGGGCGTGGTGTGGGAAGGGGCAGGGCTTGGTGTGGGAAGGGGCAGGGCTTTGTGTGACAGGGGGCAGGGCGTGGTGTGACAGGGGGCGCGGTGTGACAGGGGGCAGGGCTTGGTGTGGGAAGGGGCAGGGCTTGGTGTGACAGGGGGCAGGGCTTAGTGTGGGAAGGGGCAGGGCTTGGTGTGACAGGGGGCAGGGCTTGGTGTGACAGGGGGCAGGGCTTGGTGTGACATGGGGCAGGGCTTGGTGTGACAGGGGGCAGGGCTTGGTGTGGGAAGGGGCAGGGCTTGGTGTGACAGGGGGCAGGGCTTGGTGTGGGAAGGGGCAGGGCTTGGTGTGGGAAGGGGCAGGGCGTGGGGTGACAGGGGGCAGGGCTTGGTGTGACAGGGGGCAGGGCTTGGTGTGGGAAGGGGCAGGGCTTGGTGTGACAGGGGGCAGGGCTTGGTGTGACAGGGGGCAGGGCTTGGTGTGGGAAGGGGCAGGGCTTGGTGTGACAGGGGGCAGGGCTTGGTGTGACAGGGGGCAGGGCGTGGTGTGACAGAGGGCAGGGCGTGGTGTGACAGGGGGCAGGGCGTGGTGTGACAGGGGGCAGGGCGTGGTGTGACAGGGGGCAGGGCGTGGTGTGACAGGGGGCGTGGTGTGACAGGGGGCAGGGCGCGGTGTGACAGGGGGCAGGGCGTGGTGTGACAGGGGGCAGGGCGTGGTGTGACAGGGGGCAGGGCGCGGTGTGGTAGGGGGCAGGGCGTGGTGTGGGAGGGGGCAGGGCGCGGTGTGGGAAGGGGCAGGGCGTGGTGTGACAGGGGGCGTGGTGTGTCAGGGGGCAGGGCTTGGTGTGACAGAGGGCAGGGCTTGGTGTGACAGGGGGCAGGGCGTGGTGTGGGAAGCCGCATGCAGCAGGAGTAAACTATAAAAATGGACTTTACAGTCGCCGGATGTTGTGTATCACATTTAACAAACCAAATATTGAAATACTATTATAGAAGGTATAATAGAAACCCAAACCGGTCTGTGGATCAATCCCGGTATATAGTAATATACAGCATACCGCCCAACCCTATGCTGAATGCATTTCGTGCCTGAGACATAATTCTCTGTCAGGACTGCAGATATGATTTTAACTAAATTAGTTTGTGTGTTTGTGTTTCAGGGATTGCTCTGCTAGGCGGCGGCCATTTTTTTAGTTTAAGTCGTTGTCAAAGCTGCCTCACAGCTTTGTAGAGTAGAACTGTTTTGTGGTGGTGGAATGAAGCTGGAACAAACCCAAACCCAAGACAAAAACACACACACACACACACACACACACACACACACACACACACACACATACACACACACACACACACACACACACACACACATGTGTGTGTTGTTGTTGCAATAGATGTTGCACACTCCCAAGATAGGAAGAATTGATTTATTTGAATTATCAATCATTTCTGATATATTATATTATGTTTAGTTTAAACACACAATTCATTTAGATAAAGATCCATTTACATCACATAGTATTTAAATCAAGTCACGATCAGAAGTAAAGAATAGAATAATTGAACTGCCTGCCTTTGGCCTCCTTCCTTCTCATGCTTTCAGAGGTGTGCAGTTATTTCCTGATAACTCAGTCTGTTGTGCGTTTTTTGCTTACGACAGCTAGGGTCACAGTGAACTGGCACTCTGTTTATTTTAGCACATATTTGAGAGACAGACAGACACAGCCAAGGTGCTTGGTGATGCAATTTAGTTGCCCCTTCCCCCCTATGATGGGATAATGGCAATGGTTGCCTAGCAACCTCCTCTGATACCTTGATGCCATATTTGCATCCTGTTGTTGTAGTGTGTTGTTAGGAAAAGTGTCTCAGAGATGGGTATTGAGAAAGGATGAATGAATGTCCCTTTTCAAAGTGAACCTTTCAGGCTGGGCCTTTACAATGTTGTATAGAGCAGCTCTCTGACCCCTGCTCTCTTTCTCTCCTCTCCTCCTCCTCTCTCTGTCCATGCTCTCCTTTTTTTTGTCAAGGTGCTGTCCTAGATTCTCTCATGGATGGGTTTAGGACAGAAAATCAATTTGTGTGAATAGTGTAGTGCAATAGTGTTTCATTTAATCGTGAGTAGTTGCAGCTGGTACCATGTCAGTGTGTTAAACCACCTGAGGAACAATGCCCTATTTCTTTATCCCACGTTCTCTATCTATCTCTTTCTCTTTCTCTCTCCATCTATCTCTGTCTATCTCTATCGATCTCTCTCTCATCTATCTCTGTCTATCTCTATCTCTTTGTCTATCTCTATCTATCTCTCTCTCATCTATCTCTGTCTATCTCTATCTATCTCTCTCTCATCTATCTCTGTCTATCTCTGTCTATCTCTATCTCTCTCTCTCTGTCTATCTCTATCTCTCTCTCTCATCTATCTCTGTCTATCTCTATCTCTTTCTCTATCTATCTCTATCTATCTCTGTCTATCTCTCTCTCTATCTATCTCAATTAAATTAAATTAAATTCAAGGGGCTTTATTGGCATGGGAAACATATGTTAACATTGCCAAAGCAAGTGAAGTAGATAATATACAAAAGTGAAATAAACAATAAAAATGAACATTACACTCACAGAAGTTCCAAAATAGTAAAGACATTACAAATGTCATTATGTATACCGTTGAAGTCACAAGTTTACATCCACTTAGGTTGGAGTCATTAAAACTTGTTTTTCAACCACTCCACAAATTTCTTGTTAACAAACTATAGTTTTGGCAAGTCGGTTAGGACATCTACTTTGTGCATGACACAAGTAATTGTTCCAACTATTGTTTACGGACAGATTATTTCACTTATAATTCACTGTATCACAATTCCAGTGGGTCAGAAGTTTACATGCACTAAGTTGACTGTGCCTTTAAACAGCTTGGAAAATTCCAGATAATGACGTCATGGCTTTAGAAGCTTCTGATAGGCTAATTGACATCATTTGAGTCAATTGGAGGTGTACCTGTGGATGTATTTCAAGGCCTACCTTCAAACTCAGTGCCTCTTTGCTTGACATCATGGGAAAATCAAAAGAAATCAGCCAAGACATCCGAAAAAAATTGTAGACCTCCACAAGTCTGGTTCATCCTTGGGAGCAATTTCCAAATGCCTGAAGGTACCACGTTCATCTGTACAAACAATAGTACGCAAGAATAAACACCATGGGACCACGCAGCCGTAATACCGCTCAGGAAGGAGACTCGCTCTGTCTCCTAGAGATGATCGTACTTTGGTGCGAAAAGTGTGAATCAATCCCAGAACAACAGCAAAGGACCTTGTGAAGATGCTGGAGGAAACGGGTACAAAAGTATCTATATCCAGTGTAAAACAAGTCCTATATCGACATAACCTGAAAGGACGCTCAGCAAGGAAGAAGCCAATGCTCCAAAACCGTCTTAAAATAGCCAGACTACGGTTTGCAACTGCACATAGGGACAAAGATCCTACTTTTTGGAGAAATGTCCTCTGGTCTGATGAAACAAAAATAAAATTGTTTGGCCATAATGACCATCGTTATGTTTGGAGGAAAAAGGGGGAGGCTTGTAAGCCGAAGAACACCATCCCAACCGTGAAGCACGGGGGTGGCAGCATCATGTTGTGGGGGTTCTTTGCTGCAGGAGGGACTGGTGCACTTCACAAACTAGATGACACCATGAGGAGGGAAAATGATGTGGATATATTGAAGCAACATCTCAAGACATCAGTCAGGAAGTTAAAGCTTGGTCGCAAATGGTTCTTCCAAATGGACAATGACCCCAAGCATACTTCCAAAGTTGTGGCAAAATGGCTTAAGGATGACAAAGTCAAGGTATTGGAGTGGCCATCACAACGCCCTGACCTCAATCCTATAGAACATTTGTGGGCAGAACTGAATAAGCATGTGCGAGCAAGGAGGCCTACAAACCTGACTCAGTTACACCAGCTCTGTCAGGAGGAATGGGCCACAATTCACCAAATTTATTGTGGGAAGGTTGTGGAAGGCAACCTGAAATGTTTGAGCCAAGTTAAACAAGTTAAAGGAAATGCTACCAAATACTAATTGAGTGTATGTAAACTTCTGTCCCACTGGGAATGTGATGAAAAAAATAAAAACTGAAGTAAATCATTTTCTCTACTATTATTCTGACATTTCACATTCTTAAAATAAAGTGGTGATCCTAACTGACCTAAGACAGGGAATTTTTCCTAGGATTAAATGTCAGGAATTGTGAAAAACTTGAGTTTAAATGTATTTGGCTAAGGTGTATGTAAACTTCTGACTTCAAGTGTGTATACATTGTTGTAAAGATGTGCAAATGGTTAAAGTACAAAAGGGAAATTAAATTAACGTAAATATGGGTTGTATTTACAATGGTGTTTGTTCTTCACTGGTTGACCTTTTCTCGTGGCAACAGGTCATAAATATTGCTGCTGTGATGTCACAGTGTGGTATTTCACCCAGTAGATATGGGAGTTTATCAAAATTGGATTTGTTTTAATTCTTTGGGTCTGTGTAATCTGAGGGAAATGTGTCTCTAATATGGTTACAATTGCACACTGCCCTCATTTTGTGGGCAGTGTGCACATAGCCTGTCTTCTCTTGAGAGCCAGGTCTGCCTTTGGCAGCCTTTTTCAATAGCAAGGCTATGCTCACTGAGTCTGTACATAGTCAAAGCTTTCCTTAAGTTTGGGTCAGTCACAGTGGTCAGGTATTCTGCCACTGTGGACTCTCTGTTTAGGGCCAAAAAGCGTTCTAGTTTGCTCAGTTTTTTTTGTTAATTCTTTCCAATGTGTCAAGTAATTATCTTTTTGTTTTCTCATGATTTGGTTGGGTCTAATTGTGTTGCTGTCCTTTGGCTGTGTGGGGTCTGTTTGTGTTTATGAACAAAGTCCCAGAACCAGATTGCTTAGTGGACTCTTTTCCAGGTTCATCTCTCTGTAGGTGATGGTTTTTTTCATCTCCATCTATCTCTTTGTTTCTCTCTCTGTCTATCCGTCTCTATCTCTGTCTATCCATCTCTATCTCTGTCTATCCATCTCTGTCTATCCATCTCTATCTCTGTCTATCCATCTCTATCTCTGTCTATCCATCTCTATCTCTGTCTATCCATCCCTATCTCTGTCTATCCATCTCTATCTCTGTCTATCCATCTCTATCTCTGTCTATCCATCTCTATCTCTGTCTATCCATCTCTATCTCTGTCTATCCATCTCTATCTCTGTCTATCCATCTCTATCTCTGTCTATCCATCTCTATCTCTGTCTATCCATCTCTGTCTCTGTCTATCCATCTCTATCTCTGTCTATCCATCTCTATCTCTGTCTATCCATCTCTATCTCTGTCTATCCATCCCTATCTCTGTCTATCCATCTCTATCTCTGTCTATCCATCTCTATCTCTGTCTATCCATCTCTATCTCTGTCTATCCATCTCTATCTCTGTCTATCCATCTCTATCTCTGTCTATCCATCCCTATCTCTGTCTATCCATCTCTATCTCTGTCTATCCATCTCTATCTCTGTCTATCCATCTCTATCTCTGTCTATCCATCCCTGTCTCTGTCTATCCATCCCTATCTCTGTCTATCCATCTCTATCTATGTCTATCCATCTCTATCTCTGTCTATCCATCTCTATCTCTGTCTATCCATCTCTATCTCTGTCTATCCATCCCTATCTCTGTCTATCCATCTCTATCTCTGTCTATCCATCTCTATCTCTGTCTATCTCTATATACAGTGCATTCGGAAAGTATTCAGACCTCTTGAATTTTTCCACAATTTATTAGATTACAGCATTTTTTTTCTAAAATTGATTGTTTTTTCTCATCAATCTACACACAATACCCCATTTTAAAAAATGACATATTTTTTTTACTTATTTAGAAAAGTATTTTGACCCTTTGTCCACCAAATTCAATTGATTGGGTCTGAATTCTCATGTAAATGTGATAATTCAGTTCTTTATTTTTAATAAATGTGCAAAAATGTCTAAAAAACTGTTTTTGTTTTGTTCATTTATCAGACAAGATACTGCATGTTATCTGGCTATGATATAGACTGTAGACTTGTTCATTTATCAGACTAGATACTGTATGTTATCTGGCTATTCTCTATGATATAGGCTGTAGACTTGTTCATTTATCAGACTAGATACTGTATGTTATCTGGCTATGATATAGACTGTAGACTTGTTCATTTATCAGACTAGATACTGTATGTTATCTGGCTATTCTCTATGATATAGACTGTAGACTTGTTCATTTATCAGACTAGATACTGTATGTTATCTGGCTATGCGCCATGCCATAGGGCTGTAGGCTTGTTCATTTAGCAGACAAGATATGCTCATATGTCCCGTACCATTAGTTTATATTATATGATTTTATGTTAAAAATAAATATATCTGAATAAAATAGAAAGGATATTTTTTTTCTATTCCAGAGCGATTGTGCATATGAAGTGTTGAGCGTAAATGTGATCATTTGAAACAGGTCCTATACTCTGGATTTACAGTTATTTGGCGACTTTAGATTTGAATTATACAAACTTTAGAATGTCTTACAAATGCCAGGGTGGCAGGTAGTGTAGTGGTTAGAGCGTTGGGCCCGTAAACAAAAGCTTGCTAGATCAAATCCCTGAGCTGACAAGGTAAAAATCTGTCGTTCTGCCCCTGAACAAGACAGTTAAACTGTTCCCTGGTAGGCTGTTATAAATAAGAATTTGTTCTTAACTGACTTGCCTAGTTAGATAAAAACATATATGGGCCTATTGAAGATTTGAGAAAGTTACAAAAAAAGATTTCTCTGTTCCTTGTCTCAGGCTGCACATGCTGTTCTCTCAATGTGATTATTTTCACCCATCAGACTATTCACAATTTAATCTTGTCTTTAACTAATATGTCAAATTTGTTTAGATTTGAATGGCCCAATATCAAATGGGCAGATAGAGGGACAGGAGGAAAAAATATGTCATCTGTATGCGAATGGAGGCCTCTTTTCTGCTTGTTCCTTTTTCAATCATGCTGGAAGGCTGCTTCGGTTATTTCACTCCAAGCATTAACCACTGTTTGAGGAGCATGCAGCTTCTCGCTGCTAGACAATTGATATTCCGCCCAAACTCTGTATGTCATGGGCTCCTACCCTGTTCCTGCAGCTACCCAGTACTCTGTATGGGCTCTCCTACCCTGTTCCTGCAGCTACCCAGTACTCTGTATGCCATGGTCTCTCCTACCCTGTTCCTGCAGCTACCCAGTACTCTGTATGGGCTCTACTACCCTGTGCCTGCAGCTAACCAGTACTCTGTATGGGCTCTCCTACCCTGTTCCTGCAGCTAACCAGTACTCTGTATGGGCTCTCCTACCCTGTTCCTGCAGCTAACCAGTATCTGTATGTCATGGGCTCCTACCCTGTTCCTGTAGCTACCCAGTACTCTGTATGGGCTCTCCTACCCTGTTCCTGCAGCTAACCAGTACTCTGTATGCCATGGGTCCTCATAAGTCCCGTACCATTATTTTATATTATATGATTTTATGTTAAAAATAAATATATCTGAATAAAATAGAAAGGATATTTTTCCTATTCCTGGCACCACACTGCCAAGTCTTTGACCTCCTTGTAGGCTGTCTCATCGGCGTCGGTGATCAGGCCTACCACTGTTGTGTCGTCAACAAACTTAATGATGGTGTTGGAGTCATGCATGGCCACACAGGTGTGGGTGATCAGGGAGTACACGAGGGGACTAAGCACGCACCCCTGAGGGACCCCCGTGTTGAGGGTCAGCGTGGTGGAGGTGTTATTGCCGGAGGTACCTACGAACGTCTACAAACGCTTCTCTTCCCTTTTGCCTTGATGTAGTAATGTGTTGGTTTAATTACCTCTCCAGCAGCGTAATGCCTGGGTGTCACACAGCATTAATGAAAACAGTGTTAATGATGACACAGCGTTCATTTTTTACCTTTATTTAACTAGGCAAGTCAGTTAAGAACAAATTATTATTTACAATGACGGCTTAGGAACATTGGGTTAACTGCCTTGTTCATAACAGATTTTTACCTTGTCAGCTCAGGGATTCAATCTAGCAACCTTTCGGTTACTGGCCCAACGCTCTAACCACTAGACTACCTGCTGCCCTGCAGCATTAATGAATATGCAGCATTGATGAAGACACAGTGTTATTGAAGACACAGTGTTATTGAAGACACAGTGTTAATGAAGACACAGTGTTATTGAAGACACAGCGTTAATGAAGACACAGCGTTAATGAAGACACAGCGTTAATGAAGACAGCGTTATTAGAGGCAGAGCATTAATGAAGACACAGTGTTAATGAAGACACAGCGTTAATGAAGAAACCGTGTTAATGAAGACACAGCGTTAATGAAGAAACCGTGTTAATGAAGACACATCGTTAATGAAGAAACCGTGTTAATGAAGACACAGCGTTATTAGAGACACAGTGTTATTAGAGACACAGTGTTAATGAAGACACAGTGTTAATAAAGAAACATCGTTAATGAAGACACAGCGTTAATGAAGACACAGTGTTAATGAAGACACAGTATTTTTAGAGACAGAGCGTTATTAGACACACAGTGTTATTAGAGACAGCGTTAATGAAGACACAGCGTTAATGAAGACACATCGTTAATGAAGACACAGCGTTAATGAAGACACAGTGTTATTAGAAACACAGTGTTATTAGAGACACAGCGTTAATGAAGACACAGCGTTAATGAAGACACAGCGTTAATGAAGACACAGTGTTAATGAAGACACAGTGTTAATGAAGACACAGCGTTAATGAAGACACAGTGTTATTAGAGACACAGTGTTATTAGAGACACAGCGTTAATGAAGACAGCGTTAATGAAGACACAGTGTTAATGAAGACACAGTGTTAATGAAGACACAGTGTTATTATAGACACAGTGTTATTAGAGACACAGTGTTAATGAAGACACAGCGTTAATGAGACACAGTGTTAATGAAGACACAGTGTTATTAGAGACACAGCGTTAATGAAGACACAGCGTTACTGAAGACACAGTGTTATTAGAGACACAGTGTTATTAGAGACACAGCGTTAATGAAGACAGCGTTAATGAAGACACAGTGTTAATGAAGACACAGTGTTAATGAAGACACAGTGTTATTAGAGACACAGTGTTAATGAAGACACAGTGTTAATGAAGACACAGTGTTAATGAAGACACAGCGTTAATGAAGACACAGTGTTATTAGAGACACAGTGTTAATGAAGACACAGTGTTAATGAAGACACAGCGTTAATGAAGACACAGCGTTAATGAAGACACAGTGTTATTAGAGACACAGTGTTATTAGAGACACAGTGTTATTAGAGACACAGTGTTAATGAAGACACAACGTTAATGAAGACACAGCGTTAATGAAGACACAGTGTTAATGAAGACACAGTGTTAATGAAGACACAGCGTTAATGAAGACACAGTGTTAATGAAAACACAGTGTTATTAGAGACACAGTGTTAATGAAGACACAGTGTTAATGAAGACACAGCGTTAATGTGACACAGTGTTAATGAAGACACAGTGTTATTAGAGACACAGTGTTAATGAAGACACAGTGTTATTAGAGACACAGCATTATTAGAGACACAGTGTTAATGAAGACATAGCGTCAATGAAGACACATTGTTATTAGAGACAGTGTTATTAGAGACACAGAGTTAATGAAGACACAGTGTTAATGAAGACACAGTGTTAATGAAGACACATCGTTAATGAAGACACAGCGTTAATGAAGACACAGTGTTATTAGAGACACAGTGTTAATGAAGACACAGCGTTAATGAAGACACAGCGTTAATGAAGACACAGCGTTAATGAAGACACAGTGTTAATGAAGACACAGTGTTAATGAAGACACAGTGTTAATGAAGACACAGTGTTAATGAGACACAGTGTTAATGAGACACAGTGTTAATGAAGACACAGTGTTAATGAGACACAGTGTTAATGAAGACACAGTGTTAATGAAGACACAGTGTTAATGAAGACACAGTGTTAATGAAGACACAGTGTTAATGAAGACACAGTGTTAATGAAGACACAGTGTTAATGAGACACAGTGTTAATGAAGACACAGTGTTAATGAGACACAGTGTTAATGAAGACACAGTGTTAATGAAGACACAGTGTTAATGAAGACACAGTGTTAATGAAGACACAGTGTTAATGAAGACACAGTGTTTTAGAGACACAGTGTTAATGAAGACACAGTGTTAATGAAGACACAGTGTTAATGAAGACACAGTGTTAATGAAGACACAGTGTTTTTAGAGACACAGTGTTAATGAAGACACAGTGTTAATGAAGACACAGTGTTAATGAAGACACAGTGTTAATGAAGACACAGTGTTTTTAGAGACACAGTGTTAATGAAGACACATTGTTAATGAAGACACAGTGTTAATGAAGACACAGTGTTAATGAAGACACAGTGTTAATGAAGACACAGTGTTAATGAA